>NC_091478.1:20231388-20537638 GCF_036971445.1 Narcine bancroftii
GGTGAGGCAGAATCACTACATATTGGTAGTGCAAAAACAAATGATGAAATTGGTTAGGACCGGTTCAGTTTGTTCAGATAAAATGGTGCTCAGTGTTCTCGTGAAAGTGACATTTAAAGTTTTCAGTGATCATGTTTAAATTTCCTCTCATGCACTGAAGGACTCTACATGTCCATAACTCCCAGATAATGGTGATGCTGGTGGATAGGGTAGTTAAAAAAGCATTTAGTATACCTGCCTTCCTAGGCTGAGGCATTGAGTATGAAAGTTGGGATGTCATTTTGTCGGTGTACAATTCATTGGTTAGACTGCATGAACAGTTTTGATTGGTTGCCATGATGCAAGAATGAGGTGGTAACAATTAAGAGAGTCCAGAAGAGATTCCCTAGTATGATGCCTAATGTGTAGGACTCTAATTATAAGAACTCGTGTAGTGAGGCGACCAGAACTGTCCACCATATTCTAATGTCTGATTAGACGAAGGATGGCATAGAGGGATATGATGAGATTAGAATAGATAGGCATTGTGCAATATATATTTTTCAAATGGGGGGGTTTAATCTGAGATTTTGAGAATTGATGTGGACTGAATGAAGGTGTTCAGCAAACCCAATATCCATTTAGTCTTCATCTTGACAAAGTTAAGTTTCACTTCTCATTTATGACTTCACTGTTTTATGTTGATTATTTTGTTTGCTCCCACAGGGCTGTTCAATCTTCGTGGCTCTGATATAGTATACAATCCTGTCTTCTTCGCCTTTGCTATTATTGGCCTAAACTCCATTAGGTAACTCGCGTGCAAAAAGTGCCTCACATTTTCTAGAAGTATTGTTGTGTCATTTTAAAATTATAAAAAAGTTTAAGGTATTTTTTATTAAGATTGTAATAAGCCTCAACTTGAAGTTACATTAAATTTGTACGGTGATTACCCTAAAGCTGAATTTGGAGAGATGATTGTCAGTTCTGAAAGAATCCAAAAAGACAATTTTAATGGAAATGTTTAAACTTCTGAAGTAGATGACAAATTCTTTTAGCAGGTAGTTTGAGGATACATTCATGGGGCCTGGTAAAGATCATTTTAGGATTTGGACAAGTATTTTTAGTGACTAAATTGTAATCTTGAATGTCAGTGAAGCTAATTCAACAGTTACATCAGAGTTCATGAGGTTAGAGGACGTGTGGTACATCAAAAGAAAGGAGTCATTGGACTGTGAGGAAAATCCATGGTGTGGGGTTAACTTATGGGACAGATATGGGCCTGATTGACTGTCTCCTGTACAGTTTAATTCAGTGGCATACTTTCAGAGCTACTTTAGAGAGACAAATCACCCCAAGGCCTGGAGGGAGTGAATTTTAGCTTCCTGCCAAAGAAACATATTGACTAGTAAGACTAGTAAAATGCAATATAGATTGCATCCAATCTCACTTTCAGACTATTGCAGTGTGGTGAAACAATTTCAAACTTGCAAAACAAAAGCTCTAATACAAGATATATTTTTAAACATTTAGACCTCCTAAATGTATTTTTATAGACATTTATTCATTGAAGAACATGAATTTATATCATATTTTTGTATATTTTAACAAATGACACAAGTTTAACATATTTTGGAACAATCATTTGGCAAACCTTTCTTTACAATTTCCCTATTTCTAATACATACATTTTTGTTACTGCAGATGAATCCTGTGAAAAATTGAATATTTTTAATTATTTGTTTAATTTATTTACTCTATATTTATTACCCATTCATAATTGCCCTTGAAGTACTGGTGGGCATGTCAAAGGATCATTTTTCACCAGGTTGATTCCAGAGGTGAGGGAGCAAGCTTATGGGGAAAGATTGAGTCTCCTGGGACTATATTCGCTTAATTCAAAAGAATGAGAGGGGATGTTATTGGAACATAAATTTAGGAAAGATAGAAGCAGGAAAGTTGTTTCCACTGGTAGATGAGACTAGAACTAGGGGGAACACAGCCTCCAGATTTGGAGGAGTAGATTTAGGGCAGAGATGAGGAGGAACTGCTTTTCCCAGATAGCAATCAGTGGAATTCTCTTCACAAGGAAGCAGAGGAGCAATTTCCTTAAATATATTTAAGTCACAGATTTTTGCGAAGGATGGAAATTGAGAGTTACGGGGGAAAGGCAGATAGGTAGAGATGACTCCACCACCATATTAGCCATGATCTTATTGAACAATGGACCATTCTCATCAGGCCAGATGGCTCCTATTTCTTCTGTACATCATCCTGTTAACTTTCAAACTTTTCTGAGTTTCTCATTACAGAGCAAATTCAAAGTCACAATTTTTGTTTCAAGTTGTTATCTAGTTTAATGCTGACGATTCATTAGTTTTCACAGTGGGTCGATCTGGTGTCTTTGTGTTTATCATTTTTTTCTATAAACACCTTTTTTTCCACAGTTTATTTCCAACGTGACCCTTGTTCACTGGATTCTGCTTCGTCAGTTTTGTACATCCACAGTTTTTTGCAGCACGGGAAAAGATCATTTAGCTCATTAGGTTCATGCTCATTTGTGCTTCGACCACATCATTTAACTCCTGCAACATCTTTTATTCCCTTCTCCCTCTTCTATCCAGCATTCATTTAATGTATCCATGCAATTCCCATCTCTTGCTTCCTGTGTATCAACTTCCTGGGTAAAGGAGTTTCCCTTCAATTCTTTATTTATGAATGGCCCCTGGTTAAAGTCACATCTCCATATGAAGGAATCTGCATGACTTCTTCCACAATTTGCAGGTTCCAGTCTGCAACCTCTCCAGCACAATCAAATTCTTCCTTTAGTGGAGCAACTCGAACTGTACTAGCCAATGTTTTATAATGCTGTTACATGACATCCCTTCTCTTGCCTTCTAATCTATGGCTGATGCAGGTATGGCCTGCCAATGTTTTATAATGCTGTTACATTACATCCCTTCTCTTGCATTCTAATCTATGGCTGATGCAGGTAAGCATCCTCTGCCTTCTTCACAACCCTATCTACCTAAGCTGCCACTTGCAGAGATCTGTGGACTTTTACCCCAAGGCCCCTCTGTACGACACTGCCTAGAGCCCTGCCATTTATTGTGTATGTCCTGCCTTATTCCAAAATACATTATTTGTCAGGATTAAGAGCCATCTGTCATTGCTCTGATCAAATTTTCAGCTCATCAAGATTGGGCTGCAGGTCATTCTTCCACCACGGTGTCAGAAATCATCATGTAATCTGCAGACTTGCTAATCATATCTCCTACATTCGTATGCACATCATTAATAAATTTCACAATCATCAAATGTCTCAGACTAATCCTTGTGATGTAACACGAATCACAGATGTACTATCAGATAAGCAACCCTTCGCTACAATCCTTTCTTTCCTATCACTGTCAATTTTGGTCCAATTTGCTCACTTGCCTTGAATCCAAAAGGGACTTGTTTTGGCCAGTATAAATCCCTTAATCGATACGAAATTGGCACACGCTTCTTCTTAATATCACATTACTGGTCGTGCGAGCTTCCTGGGTATGGTCTGCATTTTGTAAGCACCATACCACATGTGAAGTACTTTGAGAACTCTTGTTGTCCTGAGGTCAGGAAAAACTTTTAAAATACTGAAAAGAAACCCAGAAAATCATGGCAGCCTCGAGAAGGTCAACTCTGGCCTGCTGAGTGTTTCCAGAATTTACTGCATCCGAGTTTTTATTTTTTTCTAATAAGTGTAACTTCTGTGTGCACTCTTTAAAAACTACTTGTCAAATGATCAGCAATCACAATTCTCAGAATGTTATATTTTTTCCCCTTCACTGCAGACTGTTCATTAACGAGAAGCACACGAAGGATCCTGCTGTGCGAGGGCATTTGCAGCTTGATTCAAATACAGCAACTGACTTCAAAGTGCAAGTGCTCCCGTATGAATCTCTTTTGACTGAACTAAAGACCATTTGTTTCAATATGAATTCTAAGGAAAAAATCTGGATCAGTAACAAGGCCAGCTATGCTCTTTCAGAAGCGATCCCAAAGGTTTGTCATCAGTTCAGCAAAGGTGAAATCTTTTCAATTATAATCCCAGTTGATAGCTCCATCTTTGTTCATAAATTATTCTGTGGGTGTGTGGCCACAATAAAAATAATCAGTAAGTGGAAATTGCATTGTGACTCTTGGACTCTAAATTGAAGCCTCCACAGTCATTGAAAATTGCTTTCTCAGGAAAGTCACCTCATGCCAAACCTCCCATGGGCTCCAACTGCCACTTGGAACTCCACCTCAGGAAAAATTACCTATGTAGTTGTCATCTTTCTGGAAAAAATTATCTAGAGATTCATGGCCCTGCACAAGGTCAAATCAAGTCACCTTTATTTATCCATCACACTATGCTTGCATGGTAAAGATGAGATAGTGTTTCTCCAGGACCAAGGAGCGTATTTACATAAATAAATGTAAGAATAGAAGTTAAACATATTAAAATATTAAGACTTATACAGTAATAGTCCACGGTACCGTATCCTCAAATTTTCTGGGAGTTCAGGAGTCTGATGGCTCGGGGGAAGAAGCTGTTGCCCAATCTGGACATAAGGGCCCTAGTGCTGCGGTACCTCCTACCAGATGGCAGAAGGGAGAACAGTTTATTTGAGGGGTGTTTGGGGTCCTTCACAATGTTTATTGCCTTTCCCCTGTATCGAGTGTTGTAGATGTCCTTCATGGTAGGAAGAGGGCCCCCAATGATCTTTTCTGCTGATTTCACTATGGTTTGAGCTTCCAAACTATGCAGTGATGCAGTTGCACAGGATGCTCTTGATACATCCTCTGTAGGATGTAGTGAAGATAGAGGGTAGGAGATGAACTTTCCTCAGCTTTCACAGGAAGTAGAGGCGCTGCTGGGCTTTCTTGGCTACGGAGCTTGTGTTAAGGGACTGTATGAGGATCTCTGCCATGCACTCCAAAGAACTTGATACTCTTGACAACCTCAAAGATGGAGCTGTCAATGGTCAGCGGAGCGTGGTCCCCTGGGCCCCCCTGAAGTCGACAATCATCTTTTATTTTAACGTTCAGGTACAGGATGCTGGCTGTGCACCAGTCCGTTAGCAACTGCACCTCATCTCTCCATGCTGACTCTTCATTCTTATTGCTCAGGCCCAGCGCGGTTGTGTCGACAGCAAACCTGATGATGTGCTTCGAGCTGTGTTTAGCTGCACAATCGTGTTAGCCACTGCAGTCTATGTATTTCAGTGTTCTGGAGATAGCTGAAAATGGACAGGTGGTAATTGCATCAATCTGGATAAATATCATAAAAGTGCAAGCAGATGGCTGACGTGTTTAACAGTGAATGTGATCAGACCTTTATTCTGACTGCATTTTCGTGTGGCAAATGGGGAGCAGGCTGACAGGATGTTGTTTACTCGTTGGTATTTGGGACTCAATATTTTTGAATATAGATGTGGGGAATGGTTAGGGCTTGGTGATGGTAGAGAGATGAAACACTTGGACAGGGCTTTGATTAACACAAAAAAAATATGCTGGAAATATAAATTGATCACCCACTGATCATCAGAAGTGTCCAAAATCTCAACAGCATTTGGTTATTTCTTTCATTGGAAAGGAGAAGACATTTCTGCCTTGCTTATTTTCAAGTCCCAAATGTTAGCAGTACTGTTTAAAATTTTGTAATTGCACGCATCGATGCTAATTATGTTTGATGCCATAAGGCAGCACAGTGGTGCGCTTAGTTGCGTATATGCTGCATAGTTCCAATGGCACTGATCTCTGGCAGTGTGTGTGCAGTTTGCATGTTCTCCCTGCATGAGTTTCTTCAGGGTGTTCCAATTTTACCACATTGTAAAAAAAAAAGTGCAATTGGTAGGTTTTGCTCCTAAGTGTAGAAACTGGTGTGGGGGAGAGGGGGGGGAGGTGGAATGGTTAATGGGAATGTGGGCAGAATAAATTGGGATTAGTGTAGGATTGGCATTAAAGGATCCTTGATGGTTAGATGTAGGCTCGATGACTGAAGGACCAAATGACTATTTTTAAGGATCATTTTGTCGAAAGGCTATAACCGCTGTGTCTTTTTAAAGAGTGTTGATTGCAATACACCTCCTTTGTATTCACAAGGAATCAACATAATTTTGGTTTCTAAAGCTAGTCACATATTTATAAAAAGCTCT
Source organism: Narcine bancroftii (assembly GCF_036971445.1). Lineage (NCBI taxonomy): Eukaryota > Metazoa > Chordata > Chondrichthyes > Torpediniformes > Narcinidae > Narcine > Narcine bancroftii. The sequence continues at coordinate 20,237,547 of NC_091478.1, forward strand.
TTGCCAGAATCTAATTGTTAGGGGCCTGCTGTGGGTGGTGTGCGTCAATACAGCCGAAATAAAATAACATTGCTATCTTCGCAAAACATTGGCAATTGTTAGGTTGGCCAGGAGGTGCTTTATCTTTTGACACCACAGGCATCAAATTGCTTATCCAGAACTGGATAGTTTGCAGAAGGAAAAAAAAATGACATACGCAGAACAGGTTAGATAGTAATTGAATGAGATTACCCATATCCTGCTCTGCATTTTTCAATTTCATGTTTTAGATCTATTTTCTTGCTTTTGCTCTCTTTTAAAGTATCCTACTGAGCTGACCTAAATGTGCAAACCTCTGATTTAATTTTTGACGCATTACTGCTCCTATACCATGCCCACAAATTGTCCACTTTTTCCCTCTTCCTATCAAAGATAGGACGCTCTTTGACTACAAGTGAGAGATCAGCAACATCAAAATTAGGATCCATGTTAGTGCATCATGTATTTGGACGATATTTTTGATGTCATGGGTCAGGTTTGCATGTGATGCAGTGGAAGGTCAGGGATGATAATGGAACAGGCTTTGTTTTAAACATTTTTTGGTGTGAAAACTTGCAAAATATGATCAGCAGTTTCTCCTCCCTTAGTTCTCTATTCCATCGACCTTGGAAGAGAAATGGGGAGAGGTGTTCAACAGGTGGTGAATCCATTGTCACTCATTTTAAACGAATGACAAAATGTATTGTTCCTAAATACTTTTAGGTTACTCGCCTTGTGTATTCACTAATTTGAAATTATGGAACAAGAAATGCACTGTGCATAAATTGGGTATTTTTTTGGACTTCAACAGATGATGAGACTGCAGACAGTTTACACCCCAGTCTGCATTGCAAAGGCTCTGAAGAATCCAACTGAGGTTGAAGGCATGAGGCGAGCTCATGTGAGTGATATGATCATTCATTTTTCCTTTTCGTACTTTCTGTTATCATCTTGAACAATTTAAAATGACACTTGTATAATTTGTATACCATCTACCTGGAATATATCATCATTGTGTGTGCAAGTTGCGTGGTAGAGATAAAAGCACGATCGTGCTTTTTTTTTTTTGCCTGCTCTATATTGTTCTTGGACCTATTAATCAGTTTTATTTGTCACGTTTTCACCTTTTTCCTCGAGAACTATAAAATCAAAAAGTGCTTGCAAGATTTTTTTTTGCGTGAAAATTTCTGCAATTGTCACCTGCTTTAGATCAATTCGTGACCTCCGTTAGCAACGGGTTGGGTTCCACTTTGATGGGTTGCTTCCCCTCTCTGCTGAGGAGAGTGAAAAGCCAGTACAGAATCATACAAGTGCAAGGCCAATTGAAAATGCTGGAAGTTAATTACTGTTGTCTTTGTTTCCTAATGCTAGATTAAGGATGCTGTGGCTCTCTGTGAGCTCTTTGCCTGGCTTGAGGAGGCGGTAAGACATCATTATACATGTCAGTGTTATCGCTGGGATTATTCTCTTTAACCTTTCTGGTTGTTCAAAGGAACTCATTAACAATCATGAGGCATCTTGTCTAATATTGTATACCACTAAATATGTGCAGAATATATTAGCAATACAGCTGTGTTAAATTGATGTAAGTAGAGACTGATTGAAATGTAACGATACCATTTTGCCTTTTTTTTCATATTTCCATTGTTTATGATTTTTATGCTAAAATTGCCACTTTGCAGGTTCCAAAAAGTGATATAACTGAACTCAATGCTTCAAACAAAGCTGCAGAACTGCGCAGGTGAGGCTGATGCCAGGTTATCATTGCGCGAATTGTGTGAAGGAAGCCGACGTTCTATTTGTTTCCCGATTCATCAGGAAGAATATAATCTTTTAAGTTTGTGCTTCCCTACACCAAAACTGGTTAGAACATCAAGCACTGCAGCACAGGAAAAGGGCCTTCAGCGTACACGTCCGTGCCAAACGTGATGCCAATTTTAACTAATTGCACATGGTACATAACCCTCTATTTCCTGCATATTCTTATGTCTATCTAGAAACCTCTTAAATACAACTGTTGATTCTGCTTCTACCGCTGTTCCAGACATCTACCACTTTTTATTGAGGTGGGTGGGGGAAAACACCCAACAGACCTTCTTTTCATTTATCTCCCCTACCTTCACCTGAAATGAATGTCCTCTTGCATGTGACATGTTTTACCCTGGGAGAAAGAGTAGACTGTCAGAATCCAACAGTACTTCTGGTATTAAAATTCTGATGTTCTACCCTATCAGTACATCTCATAATTTTTATAAACTTCTATCAGGTCAACACTCAGCGACTGCTCCAGAGAAAACAACCCAACTTTGTCCAACCTCTCCCCTTAGTTTGTATTCTTCAATCCAGGCAACCTCCTAGTAAATATCTTCTGTGCTCTTCATGCTTTCTGCAGTGGGACGACCAGAAATGAGGACAATACTCCCAAGTGCGGCCCAACCTCAGATGTAGCTCAGAATCCAAATTTATTGTCATAAACATGTCATTAAATTTGTTGTTTTGCTGCAGCATCAACAGGGCAAATATTGCTATAAATTACATTTAAAATGGGATCATGAAGAACCAGTGGCATGGTGAAGAAAGCACATCAGCACCTTTACTTCCTCAGGAGTTTGTGGAAGTTTGGTGTGACACAAGCAACCCTGGCAAATTTCCACAGATGTGTTGCATCATAGTCTGGTATTGGACCACCAAAACCCTGCCAAAGGAAGTGGACACAGTCCAGGACATTACAGGCAAAACCCTCCCCACTATTGTGGACATCGACAGGGAATGCTGCTGTCAGAGGACAGCAGAAATCATCAAAGATCCACACCACCTAGCACATTCTCTGTTCTCACTGCTGCCATTAAGAAAGAGGTATAGGCGCCAGAAGACTTGCACCACCAGGTTCAGGAACAGCCCCACAACGACAAACTCAATCAGCAACTTATTGAAGAACTCTTACTTGCGCACTTTATTGACTTTCTTTTGTTCTCTCTTTATTGCATGGTCAGTTTGTTTACATTTGTTATCTATTTACAGTTCTTCATTTGTTTACATGCTTACGCTGTGTACAGTGTATTTTTTGCACTACCAATTAGTAGTAATTCTGCTGAGCCTACAGGAAAAAGGAATCTTAAGGTTGTAATGTGATGTCAAGTATATATTCTGACAAAAATATCTAAAAAATGAGTAAATTAGTCCAAAAGAAGAGAAAGTGAGGTCGTGTCTATGGTTCGTTGTCCATTCAGAAAGTCTATTGGCAGAGGGGAAGAAGCTGTTTTGGTGATGCTGGCTGTATGTCTTCAAGCTCCTGTACCTCCTTCCTGATGCGAACGGTGTGAAGAGGGCATGGCTTGGGTAGTGAGCATCCTTGAGAATGGAGGCTGCTTTCTTAAGACACAGCCTCTTGTAGATGTCCTTGATGGATGAAGTCTGATGGCTCTGGCCAAATCCTTAACTCTTTTGTAGTGTCTTCGTGACCTGTGCATTGGCACCTCCATACCAAACAGTGATGCAACCAGTCAGAATACTCTGTGCGTCCACCTGTAGAAATTTGCAAGAGTCTTTGGTGATGTACCAAACCTCCTCAAGCCACTGGCAAGCCGCCTTCTTGTTTGCATCGACATGGAGGTCCCAGGCTGTAGCGTGACTTCCTTAATTTTGTACTTAATGCCCCACCCAGTGAAGGCAAGCATATCATGCATTGTTTTTATATCCCATCTATTTGAGTGGCCATTTTCAAAGATCTTTGAACTTGAGCCCCCAAATCTCTCTTCACATCAAACCAATGCATTTTTACCATTGCTAACTAAGATAATTGTGTATGGACAAAATTAAATGTGTTGTCAACACGACTGACAACACAGAAAATTGAAGTTTTACTGTATGTTTTAAAATTTAAAAAAATAGCTAATAATTTTATGGTCTATCTTTATCTCACTTCATTTACCACCCCATCCCTCCCATCCAGCGTGGCCTCACCCCCCGTCCAGCGCTGCTGCAAGCCCTGCCCATCTCAGTTCAGAGACCCTTCTAGTTGGAGTGTGTCTTTGTTTTGTGCAAATCTGAAATGAGCGCAATTACTTAAAATTCCGAATTCCAAAAAGTGTCTGGTCCCAAGGGTTTTGGATAAAAGGTTATGTACCTCTATAAGGATTAAAAAGTCTTTGTGCGTTTATGAATGGAAAATCATATTTGACCGAACTGCTGGACTTCCTTGAGCATGTGACTAACAGAATAAATACAAAGAACCAAGAGATCTGGTGTGGTGGATTGTCAACAGGTTTTCAATGAGGTCCATTGCAGGAGGTTTGTCAACTCAGGTCAGAGTACACAGAATATAGTAGAAGTCTGAAAATCTGGACTGTTCAGGGATAGAGTCGATCCGGATTTTCCATATTCTCAGGCAGCACTTTTAAAATTCAAATTTAAGGAGAAATAAAGAAGAAATGAATGGGTAAGTTTTGATAGTTTATTCGTTGGCAAATGCAGCCCGCTTCATTTTTCAAAATGAGCAGTTTTAAAGAAAAATAAGGTCAACACTCAACAAAAATGTAAACAAAATTTTTTCATTACAAATGATACCTGAAATTGTTTAAAAATGAACATTGCAAAAGAAAAATACAATATACAAATGAAAGCAGAAGTTATTTAATATGTATTAATTGTTTATTTTTAGTTTATTAAAAGGTTTAAGAGACTTTGAAAAGTCCAGATTCTTGGGTGATCTGGATTTCTGGCATTCAGATTTTTGGATTTCTACTGATGCCGTTTGAGAATTAGTTTTTGAACAGAAGGCAGAAAGTGGGAATAATTTAATCCATTTCAGACTGGCAGGGTGAAACTGGTTGGAGGAGCGGTGGAGTTCTATTCACCATCTTTTTCAATGATTTACCCGATAGTAAACTGGTGGGATTGTGAGGATGGAGAAGGGTATGAAGAGGTTTTAAGTAGATGTATTTGTTAAATGAATGGGCAGCAACTATAGCAGATGGAAGATATTGTGGTAAAATGTCATTCACTTTGCACTTTGACTTGAAAGACAAATACTTGAAAGTATTTTAAGCAGTTGGTTTTGTATTTTTAATTGTTTATGAAGGTTTTCAAAATACAAAGAATCTGTTTTAATCCCTTTTTATTAATATTTTGCAGTCAGCAAGAACACTTTGTAGGCTTGAGCTTTTGCACCATTTCCAGCAGTGGTCCAAACAGTGCAATAATTCACTACAGGTAAACAAATGCACAGATTGACTAGGTATAATGTTCTTTAGTAATGAGTGGTAAAAATACTTGAGTTTGAGTGTTCTGATATGATCCATAAAACCATTTATTTTAAGTAGTTGATGTTTAAGTGCCCTACTAGTATGTATAAATAATGATTAAGGTGGTTCATATTTCTTTATTTTAAACAAAGAATTATTGGGGAGTACTGAAAGCAAAAGTGATAGAATGTTAATATTGAATGAATGGTGAGTGATGAAAGTGGACTAGGGCATTAGAATATTTCCCAATTGGCTTCCTCTTTTATCTCTCTCACTGTTACCATGGAAATTGCGGACTACTGAGCAGAGAATAAGAATGTGGTTTTGATTCTCCTCAGCACAAATATGATACAATTTATTGTCATGGAGGCAGTTTTGCATTAAAAATGAAAAATTTTCTTTTGTGTGGTACCAAATAGATGGAGCACTCCTTTGTGAATTTAAACTAGGCATTTCAATCAGCAAATGCACTCGTAGCAAATAATTGATTAGTTTCATTGTCCCTTTTGGTAGAACAAGTGGAATGCAGAAGCAGATTTAGACCACTTGGCCTCTCAGCCTGCTCTCTTGGCTGATCCAATTATGATGTTAACTCCATCGTTCCCCTGTACAGCATAAGAATAGGTCCTTTGGTCCGCGATGTCTGCCTTGGAACACAATGTCAAATTAAACTAAAGCCACAGTTTGCCTGCAATACACATCCCTCTCCTCCCTGCATATCCATATGTCCATCTAAAAACCTCTGAAATACTATTATCATATCTACTTCCACCATTACCCCTGGCAGCCCATTCCAGACACCTTCCAGTCTCTGTGTAAACAAAAAAAAATGTCCTGCACATCTTTAAACTTTGCTCCCCTCATCTTAAATGCACGTCCTCTAGTGTTTGACATTTTTACCCTTGCTGAAAGAGATTCTGTTCGTCTCTTCTATTTGTCCCTCCTTTTCCTATTGAAGGAAAATGTTACATCACAAGATATAGGAGCAGAATTAGGCCCACTGACCTATTCCAATAATTAGCTGATCCATCCTCCCATTCAGCCCACTCCCTGGCTTTCTCCCCATAAACCTTGATGCTCTGATTAATCAAATATCTGTCAATCTCTGCCATAAATATACCCAGCAACCTCACTTCTACAACAGCCTGTGGCAACAAATTCCACTGTCTCACGATCAACTGACGAAAGAAATTTTTCTGCATCTCTGTTTTAAATTGACACCCATTTGTCCTGAAGTTTTGCCCTCTTGTCCTAGAATCCTCTACCATGGGAAACATCCTTGCCATATTTACAGTCTTTTCAGCATGCGAAATGCCTCTGTGAGATTCCACCCCCCCCCATTCTTCTGTACTCTGAATACAGTCCAAATGCCGACATTTGTTCTTCATATACTCACCCTTGCATTCCTGGTATCATTCTAGTCGATCTCCAGTGCCAGCATGTCTTTTCTCAAATAAGGCACCCAAAACTGTACACAGTACTCCAGGTGAGATCTCACCTGTGTTTTAGAGTCTCAACATTACATCCCTGCTGTTGTATGCTATTCCCCTAGAAATGAATGCCAACATTGTTTGTATAGTTTACATAACATGATGTCATGCCTGAAAATTTGTTTTGTCATTTTTTAGGCCTACTCCAAGTACAAACAGAACTTTATCATTAAATGAAATCTTTCTTTTGGATTCTGGTGCCCAGTACAGGTAAGACAAAGAACGAGGTTAACTTGTGTAAATATTTTTTAATATTTTGAGGAAAAATATGAATGATACAGGTAGGTGAAAGGGTGGTGATGGTGGACTGATCTAAATGTAAGCTGCTGTCGATTTCCTCATGGAGAAATGAGGGAGACGAATTTGTGTAGTGCGCCCATTGTGAAACATCACCTGATGTTTAACACTTGATTTTTTTTTTTTGAAACACTCTAGAGCAGGGGTTCTCAACCTTTTACTTTCCACTCAAATACCCCTTTAAGTATTCCCTATGCCATAAGTGTTCTGTGATTAGTAAGGGATTGCTTAAGGTGGTATGTGAGTAGGAAGGGAAGGTTGAGAATCACTGCTCTAGACCCAATTATTACTGAAATATTTTGCTTGAGAAAAATTGTCATTGGCCCATTTCCTTTGGAGTTAAGAAACCATGCACATCACGAATCAATTTGGAATGATTAAAACAGTGGTTTTCAAACTTTTTCTTTCCACCCACTTACCACCTTAAGCAATCCTTATTAATGCCAGAGCACTTATGGCATAGGGAATACTGAAAGTGGTATGTGAGTGGAAAGAAAAAGGTTGGGAACCCCTGCTCTAGAGGAAGAGCAGGTTTCCAGGAAGTTAAGAGGTGATAACCAGCACACTAAAAGTCCCAGTGGTTATATAAATGGAAGCATTGAACATATACCTGCCTTGACTTGAGGATTCATTGCAGATTTTAGCTTGTGTTTTATGAATGCAGGGAAGTGATATACAATGAGTGAGGCTTAAATACATGGTGAAAATGTTTCCAATTGATCATGAACAATTGGAACTGGACATTAAAACATGGAAGGTTAGATACCTGCATTTAAAATGAGAAGATTGTATTGTCTCATGTTCTTTTTAGCTATTGCTAATAATGTCTGTCCTTTTTCTTTGATATTATAAATTGAAAATGTGAATTAATAATTGCATGGCTCTACTGAAGAAATCAATTTTAATTGGACACCTTTGGGACATTCTGAGGTTCATGAAGGCTTAATGCAAACTTATGAGCTGCTGGAGGGACTGTCAGGCAGCAGGGATAAAAATGGTCAGACCCTCTATCAAGACGAAAGTAAAAAGGAAGTGATATTGTGTGCAGAAAAGGAGAAAGAGCCTGAGGATGGGCCGAGAGGTGATAAAATATTGGACAGAATGTGAGATCACTGGGAACGGATGGAGAGAAAGGCAAGAACAGGATTAGGTAAAGAAGAATGAGAAAAACTGTGGAACCAGATGGCAGTCAGGTTTACCTCACATGTTCATGCCATGAGGTTTAAGGCTGACCAGAAGGAATATGATGTGTTGTTCCTCAAGTTTGCATTCAACCTCATTCTGACAATAGATGAGGCTGAGGACTATAAATGAATATACAGAGTCGACCTTATGCTGTACTGTTGGTGCTGTACAGCCACTTTCCACACAGGAAAGATAACTGCTTTGTTAAAAGGAGTGAAGCACTTGTGTCTTTGTAAAAGTTTAAGCTCCTGTTTGTGCTTAAAATAGGGATGGAACTACTGATGTCACGCGAACAATGCATTTTGGCACTCCCACTGAGTACGAGAAGGTACGTTACCCCTATTATTAAAGCTCCAATAGATCATTGATCGTTTAACAACAGAAGCTAGTAACAATGAAAATGATGTGTCTGCATCCATTAGAAAAAGGACGACCAAGCTATATTAACTCTTAAGAGATGAATGCTGAGGGATAAGCTATTTGAACCACAAAAAAAATAGACAAAATAACTTTGTGGGAAGAACATTACTGAAAACCATTCAAGGTTCCATTTATTGTCACGTACATAAATCTGCTTGTTTGCCCTGCAAAGACATTCTGAAAGCTGGGTCACGCTGATGTTAGTTGTATTTCCGCAGAGAGCCAGTGATTCTGGGAGAGGACTATTGGTTAGTGGCATTGTATTTGTGTCAATGTGTTCTGAATTTTCACACCTGTACAGTGCAAATGGGATATATCTGCCATTGAGTCAAAAGGTGCTCTCTAAAAATCAAAGCTGTGGGGCCAGAGGCACTTGGTACCTGGCCATAGAAGTGCAAAGTTTTTTTTGTGGTTGGAGGGTCACTTGAAGTCTGGGAATACAGATGTAAAAATCCTTTATTTACGTATGAAGATACTTCAGGTGGAATAAGCTCTCAAAATCAATTTTATCAAGCTTGATACTTTTCTATTAATGATAATATATGACTAACACTCCATCATGTAATACTTTTGGAGAGCCCATACAAGACCTGTGTGGAAAGTTTGAGACAGGATTTGTATTTCAATGGTGTTAAATAGTCTAACTTTAAAATGTCATGGCTCTAATGCCTGATCATTCATCTATTGTTTCTTTACTGTTCTTAGTGACCTGATACCTTCCACATCTCTTGACAGTGCATTGACCTGCTTTATCCTGATCTCATCAGTGTGCAGTGGTTTGGAATTGATTGGAATCATAGTCGTCCTGCATTTTGCCACATCAGTCTTGACTTAACCTCATTTTCCTTTTTTTAAAAATATTTTTATTGAGTTTAACAAAAACCCTTTACACAAGGTAAACTAACAAATCATATATATCAATTGTAAATTAGAAGCACACTATAATTATTACTTATTTCATTCAGGACATCACATTCTCTAATTATAATTAAACATATGAATCATTATGTACTATGTCCAAAATAATATTGAATTATACAAAAAATACACGTAAAATTCCCTTATATAAGGTATTTTAGTTCTCTGATAGGATCTGTAGTTAAATTCCCCCTTTACTTATTTGTCAAAAAATTCTCCCTACTAATCTACCCCCCCCCCCACTTCTAAACAAGTTATCTGTATACATTGTAAATATGAATCGAATAATGGCCTCCAGATAGGGAATCCCAAAAGCATCCTCATTACTTAAATCCTCAGATTATGATAACAATCCATGAATGGGCCCCACATCTTATCAAATTCAGACTTTGCATCTTTAAAATGTCTAATTTTTAAAATTTCAAATAAGACGTCATATCATGTGACCATTGAGTGTGAGTGGGTGAAACATTTCATTTCATCAAAATTGCTTATCTAGCTATCACCAAAGCAAAAGCTAGAATGGCTCTTCTGGGTTGAGGATAGAGATATATCCTCTTCTGGAGAAAAACCAAATGAATCAATCAAAGGGCTTGGTTCTAATTTAACCTTAAGAATCATTGATAAATTTTGGAAAATATCTTTCCAAAAATGTTCCAAGTTTGGACACTCCCAAAACACATGAATCAATGAAGCTTTAAAAAAATTTACACATCATATAATGGAAACCTCTTATTTTCCATGTCAAGTCATCTTTGATCCCAATATTGTACAAATATTTTGAAATACTTTATTTGATGGAATTTAGGACCCACCCCCATTTTTAGCGTGAGGTTTCAGGAAAAATTATTTTAGCATATTTATCTTCACTCATCTCATTGGAAACCCTCTTGCACACCAGCAACATGTCCTCCTGCCCGCCAAGGCACAGGCTGCTTCCCCTTCCCACCGTACAAATGGCAATTGATTGACAGGCTCCCCAGGGCCTGTGGGCGCACGACAGCAGGAGGGAGAGAAGCCAGGGCAACAGGCAAGGCCCAGGCCCACCATCACAGGGAGCAGGTGAAGGATTGTTTGCTTTAAGGGGAGCGCTGGATCTCATGGATCAGAATCTCTGCTGAGCCTTTGTTTGATGAGCATAGCTCCCCAAACAGATTGAATGAGGAGGGTGGCAGTGAGCGAGCGGCCTGTTGACAGGACTCTCGCTTCACTGCCACCAGCGCCTCCTTCAATTTGCTCGGGGGCCGTGGCCATCAAACAAAGCCTGATCATCGAGACCCAGAGCTCGCCTCAAAGAACTGTGGGAGAGAGAGAGAGAGCAAGTGGGGTAAGTGAATGGCTATGGTGACTTTGGAAAGCAAGGGCCACCTGAGAGAGCGGGGCCGCTTCCTGGACAGCGCAGCACCTCTGTGGGTTTTTTGAAGCTGGGTGAGTTGTTTGAGCACTTTCCTCCTGTCAACATCTTGCAGATGAAAGCCTCCACTACATTTGTATTTCGGTACCCAAAATGTGGCACTAAAATGTCACCTTCACGTTTAGGACCCGGGGGCATAAAAAGGCCGTCAAATACAGAAAATTCATAGATTGAAGAACCAGTCATTGTATTAGTGGAGTCATATTTCTAGACCACTTGCACTGTTGCAAATTTTTTGCATCTGCTGTCTTTTAATGGACACAGTTTAGGTGGGCTTAAGCATGTTTCAATATTTCCATAATCAGCATATTCCCATTGTCTATGTCTCCCCAACCATGTGATCAGGGTTACCTATGGGTTATCAGCTTAATTGCCACTTGTAACCCAGCTTGACAATGAGATCCTTCGGTCATCAAAAGCCACGAGAGGTAGAGGTTAATGTAGGGCAAGCAAGGGAATTGACGGTGATGCCAGCAGGATTCAGCGTAATTAAACAACTTTAGAAAGAACCTGTTTATCCAGTGAATGTCAGAAATTTGGCAATGGGTTCTAGAAAGTTGTTGAGGTAAATAACAGATGCTAGCACAAATAAAAATGCCATGCTCCTGTTTTGTAGTCTGCATAATTCTCGATGATATTTTTAATCTGTTAAATGGCCATATCTGTTCCCCATAATAATATTGATCATTTCTAATTTTTCATGTGTATCCTCCAGGAGTGCTTCACTTGTGTGTTAAAGGGACATATCTGTCTGGGTTCAGCAGTTTTCCCAAGTGGTACCAAAGGTAAGATCATTTGGTGGGTATGCTGGTGGTATGAATGAAGGAAAATGAAAGCCAATGACATCAAACTACAAGAAAAAAAAAAAATATTCTGGTCAGTTATTCCATAATTATGTAACGAGTAGAAGTTTGTTATAAACTAAACCAAAATATTAGTGAACATTTAATTATCAGAGCATTTTAACTTGAACTTCCATGGACACGTCAAATGTCATGCTCAGTGTTAAACAATGGGATTTTTAAAAAAAAGTTTATTTGGCAACTTCAGTGAAGGTGAACTCGGTCAGCATGGAAGAGTTGGGCAGAAGGACCTGTTTCAGGTTTCATTATTCAAGGACTCCATGCATGGTCAAGTATCAGTTTAACACCTTTACACCATTAAAAACAAGATATAGTTTCCCTGTTACAACGCAACATACAATCAATTTTCAGAAACCAGACAGTGGTACAAGGAGGCAGGTTACAGCTAGATGTTATAAAAACCCGCCAGTTATGGATGAAGAAGAACGTTACCAAAACCTGAGGAGTTGCTGTGGGCTCTGTTCGCACAGCCTTCAACAGGTTGGGTTTCTGACCTCTTCACAGATGTTAAATTAACCAGTGGCCAGGATACCAACTATCATCCAGTCATAAGTACAAGTGGGAAGCAACGTGCTAATGTTACTGAGTTGCAAGAAGACGTGGAAGTATTTTACAATGGTGATGTAGCTATCAGGAAGGAATGGGAAGACTGAGGTTCTGCTTGTAAGAAAGGAAGAAGTTGTGCTGGACTTCAAATTAATGTACAATGCGGATTTCACTTGTTGACAGAGTCCAGCACTAAAATTCCTAGGAATTCAGAAGGATTCTTTGCCTAGAGAATCTGAAACTTAGACTTATCATGAGGAGGTAATGAAAGCAGACAGTGCAATAGCATTTCAGAAGTTGGGTAGATATGTTGGGTGGGGTGGGGAAAGAAATAGAAAAAACCTGCAGATAAGGTTGGGTGAGCTGAGGCAGCAAAGTTTCATGAGAGACACAACTTGGTTAACTTAAGAGAAATCTGAAACCCTTGGAAAGAGTGCAAGGTAACTCAGTGCAGACAGGTGTGAGGTGTTCTACTTTGGGAGGACAAACCAGGGTAGGACATGTACGGTAAATGTTAAGGCACCAAGGAGTGGGGTAGAACAGAGGGAACTGGGACTAAAGGTACATAATTCCGTGAAAGTGATGTCATTAGTAGATTAGGTAGTAAAGAGAGCTTTTGGCACATTGGCCACCTATTGAGTGTAGAAGTTGGGATGCTATGGTGAAGTTGTATAAAATATTAGTGAGGCTAAATTGCAGAATTGTGTGCAGTTTTGGTCACCTAACTACAGGAAAGCTATCAATAAGATTGAAAATGTGTAGAGAAGATTTACAAGGATGCTGTTGGGACTTGAGGAAACGAGTTACTGGGAAAGTTTAAACAGGTTTGGACTTCACTCCATGGAGCATAGAAGAATGAGGGGAGATTTGATAGAGGCATACAAAATTAGGAGGGGTCGTGGGGTAGAGTAATTTCGCAGGGTTTTTCCACTGGGGTTGGGTGAGACAAGAACATCAGAACATCGTTAAGGGTGAAATGTTTAAAGGTAACATTAAGGGGAACTTCATGTAGAGACTGGTGAGAGTATGGAATAAGCTGCCAGCTCAATAGAGTGAGCTCTGTTTTGACATTTATGAAAAAAGTTAAGGTAAATGAATGGGAAAGGTATGGAAGGTTATGGACCAGATGTGGGTCAATGGAACCAAGCTGAGTAATAGTTTGACACAGACTAGATGGGCCAAAAGATCTGTTTCTGTGCTGTAATGTTTTATGGTTCTAAAGGTACCATTGAGATAGAGCATCAACTTGGGACACTTGTCATCTCACCTGATGATCATTGGGTTTTCCCAATGCTGTGGAATTAGACACAAAAATCCCTGATATTTGTCCTCCGAGACATCCAACGTCATATAATCACGGCCCATATCCTGTGGGAGCTCCACAGAGCTTTGTGATGAATCGCAAGCTCCTCTCAAATATTTTTTACACGAGGTCATTTTCAACATGGGCACTGCGTCCGAGGGACACTAGAATGGTTGATTAAGTGATATGCTCCTTTCTGTCAGGACACCTCCTTGACTCATTTGCAAGAGCCAGTCTTTGGGATCATGGTTTGGATTATCTTCATGGCACAGGACATGGAGTTGGGTCATTCCTGAATGTCCACGAAGGGCCTTGTGGTATAAGTTACAAAACATTTGCCGACGAACCTCTTGAGGCTGGAATGATCCTGAGTGATGGTAAGTAAAGGTTCAAGTTTCTTTCATTGTCACAATCATACATGATACAGCTCAACTTTTGTCTGCTGGAAGGCAAACAGTAGCGATGAGCATCTCCCAACACCCTTATCCATAGGAGAAAGTCTTCAGAGTCACTGAGTATTCACTGCAGCTCTGAAACCTCACAAGGCTGAGCACAAATTAAATAATGGTGCAAGTCCACAGGCTCCTGAATTGCAGATATGTCAACATTTCAGATGGTTTGCCTTAACTACTATTTCATTTTGCAAATAAATGAAAAATTCTCATATTGTGCAAAAGCTAACTTCAAATACATTTTGTTAAATTTGTCCCTGGTATGTAGAGAAAGATGGTGTCTTCTATAAATAGTATCTACAGTACTTTAGCATTCTGAGTTGCACACTGACAAAATAAACATGCAGTGTATACATGACAACTAAATAGTCAGTGTCTCAGTTGTTACACACACACACAGTTGTCAGCAACTTCTGGCATTGTGTATGTAGTTCGACTTGTAAATCTGGAGACTGGTTATTAGTATTACATTGAATCTCCATAGGATACAAGTTGGAGCCTTTTAAGATGCATCTATTATGAAACATTGATATAACTTCCAACTACTTACACATTCTCACTTAAAAATGTAATGAAAATGTTAAGGTACTATCAGTCAGGAGTAATGCTTTTGTGGAACACAGAAGTTGCAATTATTGCTAAATAGCCACTATGGTCCTGCAAAAATCACTTTATTGGTGCTTTCAGAAGAACATTTAAAATTGCATTTTTTTAAAAAGATTGTTTTGTGGTTTTAATATTTTCCTTTAATCCCATCTGTATATACTCTCTCCCCTGTTAATTAAGGCATTCAATGTAATATTGAAAATAAATCCATATTCTGGAGACACCCCCCCCCATGCCCCCTGAATTTAGCTGGGCAGCTTTCTTCTGGGTCAGTGATAAACATTCATCGATGACTACATAGAATTGCACCAAAATAAGTCTGCAAATAATTGCAGTGTTGGTTTCTTACCACCAGATGTCAGTGCATCTCACTTTGAATAGTCTTATTTATCCAATCTGGATAGTATCTGAGGGTTGAAAGTTATCCTGACAATGGTTTTAATGTAAAAATACTTGTTTTATTTAATGGGAGTACCTAAAAGAAAAAAAATGTTTTTTTCTTTTCCACCACTTTCGCAAAAAGGAGATGGCAAAGCGGTGGGGGGGGGGGGGTCAAAGTGAGGTGTTCTGCTTAATATTGGAGTTGATGAATCCTTTGTGTTGTCATGAACTTTAAATCGTGTGGCAGGAGTTCATGACAAAGTAATTACGTTTATTTCAACTAAATAGTAGTTCCCTGAGTTCCACAAGGTTGTTTTCAAGAACCAAAGTTAATCTTTTCAATTAGCATAATACAGATTTGTTTCTCATAACAGTTGTATTATTAAGTAATTGATCCAGCCCTATTCCAGGAATTTTCTGGGTTTACTGCCCAACTATTTTATTCATCTGATATTATAATAATCTGTTCATTCAACACGTTTTGTTTTGGGCAAAACATTTTCTTAATCATCCACTGTGGTTTTTGAAGTCATTTTATACTTGAAGTGCTTTGGGCTATCAGTGAGAAAAGCAGTGAACACCAAGTCTTTTTCACTTTGCCGCCTTTTGATCTGATGTAGCAACAAGATGGTAATAAAACACATGCCTGCTACTGCACAAAAAATGCATGTTCACTTTAAATAGAGTTAATTACACCCATCAAATTTGCAGCTTTGAACAATCTACAGAATTATTCAACATCAGTAATCCTTGTGAGAAATGCTTCAGTCTTGGTTAGAAGGTGCAGCAAAGTTTATACAAGGAGACACTAAATATATTATTTTTCACATTAGAGGGATGTATTTTTATCACCTTTAATTTTGATATTTGTCTTAACACCATCTCAGCATTTCCCAGATGCTCACTTCTTTGGTTTCATTAGACCTGGTATCAGTTTCTAAAATTGTTGTGTGTTTAATCACACAAAAGGCAGATCCTGAGATTGATCTTCCAACTCATTTACATAAAGGACATATACGGCACTGTAAATTAAATGTTTTTATTTAACTTCTGTGGTGTTGCCTGTGGTTGCGTCGCTGCATTGGTAACCTTGTACTGCTGTCATAAATCTCGTTGTATAACTTGTACAATGACAATAAAAAGCTTATTATTATTTTTATTATTATTATTTGCTCTATCTTATTGAACCAAGTTGATCTTGGGTTGAGGGCTGGTGGGATTGTAGCAGCTCTGCTAGGCCTTGTACTTGAGAGATATGGCAGAATCTCTGGCTGTCTGGTGGCAGTTGTGAAAATTAAAATTATTGCTGGCGTTTGTATATTAAAGGGCTCAGAAAATTGAAAATGAATGGAGGTAAACCCATTAATGCAGTACTCATCAAAATAAGTCTCCCAAGTTTATAGCATTACATTCCCTTTCCCAGCGAGACACCACTGATTGCTTAATTATACAAACATCTATGATTAAAATTCATGGTATAGAGAGGAATCCGATCAAGGAAAGCAATACTTTGAAAAGACCATAATACATAACTCAGTATGACCCAAAAGAAACTGATTTGTGGCATTGTTATCAAAGCTAATAGTGAGAAAATGAGACAAAGCATTAAAAATGAATTAGCATTTCCTCATCTGCTCTTCATTGCAGTAATACCCAACTGACATAACTCATGAATATAGTGTTTTGATATCTGAGGAACATTAACTGATACATTTCTTCCCATCTTTGTTTAGAGCCTGGCTATTATGAAGATGGTAGTTTTGGGATACGGATTGAAAGTTTATTTCTTGTAGTTCCTGCACAAACCAAGGTAAATTATTATTCCAAGTGTTCTGTTCTGGGTAATACCATTTGTAAACTGCAAGCAATGGCAAGAATCATGTTGGCTGGACTTCTCACCACAGCTGGGTGTCATTCAAGTTTATTTGTCGCATTTCAGATGTTGAAAGGCATGGACAGAGTAGATTTAGAAAGGTTATTCCCCATAATGGGAGAGTGGAGGACAAGGGGGCTCAAATTCAGGATTGAAGGGCATCCACATGGAACAGAGATGTGGGGAATTTCTTCAGCCAGAAGGTGCTAAATTGAATTTATGTTGTGGGGGGGTCAGGTCATTGTGTGCATTTAAGATAGAAGTTCCTTTTACATAGAGCTGTAAAGCAGGTTTTATCTGCCTTTTGAGCTCTGCGTTTAAAAAAAAAAAAAAAAAAAAAAAAAAAAAAAAAAAAAATTGAAGGCTGTTGGGGTGGTCCAGACTTGCCCATCTTTGATCCTCCGGTGGGGGGGGGGGGGGAGTCTTAGTTGTGGAGCAAAGCATATTTGACTCGTGGAGCTGGCTTATTTCAGTTCTGTGAGCACGAAAGCTGGCTTCCTAAGATGGTCATGTCTATGGGAATACTGCATCTTTGCAGTATAAAAGGGGCAAGAGATTGATAGGTTCTTGATTAGCCAAGGCATCAAAGGTTATGGGGAGAAGGCCAGGCAGTGGGGCTGAGTGGGGAATTAGATCAGCTCATGATTTAATGATGTGGCAGACTTGATGGGCTGAATGTCTTGTGGGGTTATTTGTCTTTTTTTTTTAAAAAAAAAAGCTTGGACTTTAATTCTTATAACACCAGGGAGATGGGGAAATAGTGTTTTGCTCTGTTAGATACAGGGCACTATTTGTTCAATGGTATCCTGGGTTCTTTGCAGCTCACCTTTTGCAATTGCAAATTTCCAGTCCATTCAGCTCTCATTGGTGAGACTTTAGAAACAGATGAATCAATTAATGAAAAAGTAATGATTATGTGATTGCCACGAAGAGGAAATAGGTTTGTGTCTGGCAAAAGGTTTTATCCTGGGTGAGCTCTAAATTCAACCTGTCAAAGCTATGGAAAAATATTGTTCTCAGGCACTGAATCTCCAAGGTTTTGTCAAAATAAAACTGTGTGCATTGAGCTTGGCAAAGGCTATTTTAGAGCTGTCTGTTTGGAAATACAAATTACATTGTGTTGTTGTGTTCAAGAATATCTTCATTAAATGTTTCTACTTCCCTAATTAAATCTGTTATTGCTCTTTCTAAATCGTGTGTTGAGGCTGGACAGTCCCACTTGGCTGAGCAAAGAAACCATATAATGATGTTCCTGTAATTCTGATCTATGGTCTGCTCCATGCCCAGCTGCCTTGTATTTTACATTTGGATACACATTGGAAAAACTGGCATTAACCTAAATTAATGATTTTTTTCTTGATGTTGTAGAATTGTTGGAGAGGCTATCAACCGTCCATTGGATTTAGCTGTTCTCAATCTTTTTTTTGGCTAAGGACCCCTTAGGGTTCTGCTCAGTTTTATAGGTTCTCTTCCCTGTGAAAGCAGTCAAGTTTAGTTGGTTTATTCAGAACAGTTACAACTGATTATCCAAAATGGTCGGGACCAGGCCTATATTGAATAAATGGTTTTTTTTCCAGATACCAACAGCAAATCACTTGTAACAGTGTTTAAACAACAAGGGAAGGCTTTTTAAAGCATTAAAATAATGTTTAATACTCACCAAAATGCTGGCCATCAATCACCAACACCTCTCCACCAAAGCCCCGCTGCTGCCAGGAGGCCTCTCTCCTTGGTGACACCAGGAGAAGGGATTCTTCTGACCGCTTGTGGCTGGGAGACAGTGGCACGCGGTTTGAGAGGGAGAATTGGAGTAAAAAGTCAATAGGGGAAGGTAAACAAGAAATGGAAAGAGAAAGGGAATGGAGCTATCTGAAACAAGGACAATAGTCATTCTAATTTCATATCAGGTGAATTTTATTTTTCAACCGGAGGTCAGTTCAGCTCTGAAAAAATTTGGATAAATGGGGATTTCTGATAATTGGAGTTGTACTGTACTTTCACCAACTACATGTATATTTTATGATTTCAGTCCATGGCAGCCCACTTAAATGAGCCATGGTCCCCATTGAACAATAAAGTGTGGTCACTACATTCCAATCAGCTGAAAATGAAAATTGAGAATGTTGCTTTACCTTTCTGCTAATTTCGTGTTAATCTCACTGTGTTTCATTCATTTAAAACAGAGTCTTTTCCTTTAGGTGCTGATTGTTGGAAATATTGGTTTGGTAAAATTGTTAGTGAAATGTCGGCGTTGCCGGAGCTGCTGTAATGGCAGAGCTACTGCTGGTGTGGGCCCAGGAGTATGGAGACACAGCATTGCTCCAGGGTTCAACTGCCCTTTCCAAATGCCGGCAGCTCCGTACAGGCATTAAATGGATTGTTAGAGAAGCAGACGGTGTTTTTAAACTAAAATCCTGCAACCCTGAGTCTGTGCCCAAGATGGCAGCGCCTATGCTCTACAGCGGCCACAAAGGATTGCAGTCTCCAGGGAGCAATGAGCCTGCACAGGGCACCAGAAACCAGAACAACCCCCGCCCACCAGTTGAGAAGCAGCAGAGGAGACGACCCTACAGGACAGTGTCCACACCAGCGGACCAGTGAGGGGCTCAGTGGCTGAGGAATCCTGCAGGATGGTGACCACAGCAGCGGACCAATGAGGGGCTCAGCGGCTGAGGGACCCACACAGACTGCAGGCGACACGTGGTCAGGGTACCTGTATGGGCTACTAAAGACTAGTTCATGGAAGCCAGGCATCAGAGCTGGGATTCGAGAGGGTGTTGAAGGCCAGAAGGGCACCCAAAGGTCCTCGGGCACCGAAGGCTTCTTGTACGTGTCAGAGGTTTGGATCCGAAGCTCAAGTTGCCAATGGATCGAACAGTGGTCTGTGTGGCTGCAGGAGCACTGGAGAATAATTCATGGATACTCTGAATGGACTCTTGCTTTTCTTTCTCGTACTATAAGGGGGATCCAGGTGACACTAATGTTGATTCTTTTATGACTTTTACACAATCACTGAGAAGCGGGAAATTTGTGCAAATTTCCCGCAATGCAGGCTGTGTAAAAAAAGGTCAGGACGGAACTTGCTTTACACTTGCTTATTTTCTCACTCATAAAAAGTCCTAGAGTGAATCTGTAGCTGAATGCTACCCCTGAAATTACTGCCATGTAAGCTGCTCTGATTTTGATTTGAAAGTTCCTAAAACTTTATTTTTTGCACGCAGTACACCTGTGCAGATTTTAAAATCTGCTTTGGGTATTCTACGTTTTTTTTTGCATGCTAACAAAATCTGATTGCAGATGTTCTCATGCACTTTATACTCATGCATGGTATTGAAAAAGCAGCATCCTTAAAATGTGTTCTTCAATCATCTGTTTCAATTTTAACAACCTGTAATATACTCTCCTATGATCAGCTGTCAACAAAGCAATTTATTTGCCAAGAGCCCTTTCAGCCTGTCCTGGATGTTCATTTTAGCTTGGTTCTCGCTGTTTATTGCAGGCAGATTGCTCATGTCTTCCTTCATGAATTCTTGAAGGAAGTCATCATTCATAATGTTAACCACCTTGTGCTCTTCCCTCTATTTTCAGTCTATTTGCATTTTTAATAATATTCACCTCTGGTGAATATTATTTATCATTGAAATTGTGACTGAATTTTTGTCTTGCATTTTATTTATTTATTTTTTTACAGCTTCAGTTTTCTTTTTAACTAAAAATATTGCAAAGACCTAAAATAGTGTAATAGGGTGATCAGCAATGGAAATCATAAAGGTACTCAGCTTTGCAGATGCTACAGTTCATCATATCCATTCTTACACTGTGCTTGTGCGCCTTGTGGATACTGACCATGTTTGTCTGCTTTGCTAACACCAAGTTCTTTGTGATACTCTTAATTATTTTGGTGATGCCCTGATGAAAATAATTAATGGCTGTATTATGGAATTTGAGGTCTCAGTGATTTAAAAACTATCACTTAAAAGTTGTATGAATTGCAAATTTTATACAACCTGCTTCCATTATAAGATTAGAGTTTATAGGTCTGATTCTTCCTTGACAGATGCACAATTTACTCAGATTATCTTTATTTCATAGCTAACACATGAATAATAACTAGACTTCTGAAGTCTTTCAATTGCTGTTTCACATTAATTGTAATTTATCATCCTTATGTTCATATTTTCAACATGGAGGTTTTGTGCTTCATTGTTTTGTTTCCTCCTGTTTTCCCCTTCAACTTGAATCTTCAATTTCTTCTAGTCTCTGATAAATAGTCATTGATTTGAATTGGTGTTTATACCTTTCTACAAGCTGTGGGCCAAAAGGCTTGTTACCGTGCTGTGCGTAGGTCTAAATTTAAAAAGAATTAAATTTACTTTAAAGAATCATGTTCATAAAATCTGTACAACATTTCAGTCCCCATTGGATTCATTGCAGTTTGCAGCATTGATGGTCAGCGTTATTACTTTAATAAGCATTGGAAATTCTTTGGCATCTGAGTTATTAGTAACCAGTATGCATAACTTGACTGGTGCAGTCCTACAACTGGCAGAGAGACTTGAATGCTTCTAAGTAAATGCAACAGAATAGATAAATTGCAAGGCTAATAATCCTGGGAATAATCATCCCCACATTGACAATCTACCAGGATCCTTGTCTGGAAAGGGCATACAAAATCATCGAGGACCCCTTCCATCTTGCATACAGCATCCTTTAGCTGTTCCTGTCAGGAAAGAAATAGAGGAGTATCAGAGCCAGCGCCACCAGGCTGAGGAACAGCTTCTTCCCACAGGCAGTAAGAATGCTGAACGACTGAAGGAACTGCTCACACCAACCATTTGAGTCTCTTATTCATGAATCAATATTTGTACATGTATTATGTCTGGTTGTGTGTCTGCGTGTTTTGCACCGAGGACCCGAGAATGCTGTTTCTTCGGGTTGTACTTGTCCAATTGGATGACAATAAACTTTACTTGAAAATCATTATTTCCCGAGATAAATAAGTAATGTGAAAAGTTGCATTCACAGATTTAGCAAAGGAATGGTACAAATCTAATTTAAATCCAACTTCAATACTCCTTATCATTGTTTGGAAAAGAGAGATATGTTGTTTTAGTCATGTTTTTCAAAGATAATTCAGTAATTGTACTTTTCATAGGAAAATTGAAAATGGTAATAGATGTGTTCTGAATTTAAAGTACATTTATTTTTGTTTAGTATCGATTTCTGAACAGAGAGAGCCTTACATTTGAAGTATTGACACTTGTCCCAATTCAAACCAAAATGGTGAATGTCGAGTTACTCACTGAAAAAGAGGTAAGAATCTGTTATATATAATTAGTTATGAATTAAAGATCTGATTTGACTATCTGGACATAACATTAAGTAATTGTGAAATATGCTGTGGTTGGTTATAGTTTCACAGAGTATGTGCAATCATTTTTCACTTGAACACTAATGACATTAACAAGATTTCTGGCTGGTGTATTGATTTGAAAGTTAGACTGGAGTTTTGATCATCTTGGATTTGGGTTAAATTGGTAGCAATTACAGAAGCACTTGTAAAATTAAATGAATTGGCAAAATATCAAAGTGTGGCATGTCTGCATTACCAATCATAAGTGATGTTGAGGTAGTTTTGTCAGAGAGACAGGTTCTATGGTTATTAGAGCCAATTTGAAAGTTCTGGGGAGGAACTTTGATCCAAGACAACATGTGCAAGATGCCAGCATGTGAGGGCATTGAATGTTTATAGGGCTACACAAGGTTTCTGAGGAAGGGAGAGGCGAGGCCATCAGATTTAGCAATAGAATTAAGCCATTCACATCATGGCTGATTTATTTACCCTTCAACCCCATTTTCCTGCCTTCTCCCTTTAACCTTTTTATACCCTTATGAATAAAGAACCTATCAACCTCCACTTTAAATGTACCCAATGACTTGCCATCTGAGGCAACAAATTCACCACCACCCTCTGGCGGAAGAAATTTCTCCTCGTCTATGCTCCAAAGGGACATGCTCTAGGTTTTGAAGGGAATTAAAAATGAGGATTTTAGAGTAGAAGCAAAGCAATTCTGGTCTGTAACCAGTTTTAGACAAGTTAACAGACAAACAAGGAAATGTACCTTTTGCAGGTTAAGATTCAGAGTTTTGCTTGACTATGACTTTGTAGAAAGAAAAAAGATGTTTATGTAATATACTTTGATTGCAGGATGTTTTAAAGCACTTTAGAGCTAGTGAAGTATTCTACATAATACAGAAATTGCAATAGCTAGTTTGAATATATGTGTACTGTATGTTAATGACAAGATAATCTGTTTTGTTTTTTAATAATATTGTTTTGAAGTAGAAATATTGGCCTGGACACTGGGGAAATCTCATCTGTTCTTTGAAATAATGGCATATTTTCTTTTGGGAATAGAACTGGAATTAATATCCCATCCAAGATTCTGGCATTTCTGACAATATAATGTTTCCTTACTAATGCACTGGGCTGCCAGCTAGAGTTTGCAGCTTGCACTGTTTTGGAGTGTGATTTGTGACCCAGAAGTGGTGGTGCACAGGACAGTAGAAGGGTGATGCTAGCCAAGTGAATGCTAGATTGGTGAAGTAAAACAAAAGCCACAGTGAAGGTTTCCATGGTGGATAAGTTTTAAGACACACGATCTAAAGCTCAAGATGAAGATTCAATCTCAGGTTGTTTCAATAAGGGAAAAATCACTTGCTGATCTTGTATGGTAATTAGTCCTTAAAATCTGGTAGACTGGTTGTCTCATCCGGGTGAACTTGGTGCCTGGAGATTATACTGGACAATTTTTTTTCCACAAGGTTTGCTTCCTGAAAAAAAATGGGGATTATGATAGACAACTTCAAACTGAATACAACAATCATTTCAGATTTGTTGCATCACATAGGAAGCTGGAGAAACCTTAAATGAATTTTTATTGAATTTAGCATGTTTAATCACATAATGATGCTGACACGTTGCATTAGTTCAATTGGCCTAAAAATGTTTTGCCGCTGATTTTCATGTTTACTCAGGATCTTATGTCTCTTGTGTCAGGGCCCAACAATAGTCGGCAACTATAGGTGGATTCCAGTTGCCTTGATTCAGTTTTTCCATGGTCACAATATCCTGGTGAAACCTTTCACCATGTTAGTCACTGACTGCACTAAGATCAGCAGGGACGGAGTCCAAGAGCAAATGCAGAACATGAATTTTCAATGACACGTTGGACTTCATGGTTTTTATGCTTGAAGTAGACTTAAAATATGAGAGGAAATCACAAAAATAGGTTACTGTATATTTCGGCATATAAAATGACCCATGAAACGCCCATACAGCACTCAAAAAGGGTCATCTTATATGGCAGAAAAATGAGACCTTAAGTTCTACTCAAAAATCTGCTCAATATTTATTTGACATACAAGACGACCCTTGAAGCACCTCACCGGTGCTGCTGCTTCACGACACCTCCCCAATGTCACCAAAACACACCCAGACATTTTACAATTGTAGTGATAGAGGTCCCTGCTCCTGCCTGGGAACCAGTGCCCCCTAAGCCAACACGTAGTCATGGTTCCTGCACCGAGCACACTTGGGCAGTGAGGAGACTTCTTCGATGCAGACAGCACCACCCTCGATGTTGAAAATAACTCGCCAACTCTGACTTCAGCCAATGCTGAAGACTTGGACCCGGCCCCATTTGGCATCTTCCTGACCAGAGCAAAGGTTTTGTTTTTTTTTAAAAACTGTTATTGTACTCAATTTACAGATTTATTCCTTGGTGATCAGGGTGTTGTAACAAAGTTTGGGTTGTTGCTGGGAGGCCTGGATACCAGCATCCAGCACTTTCCTTGCAGAAAATTGGTGGATCATCTTGTTTGCTCATACAACACCAGGAAATTCAGGCTAAAAATGGGGACCATTTTATCTGAAAGTGGTATATGCCAAAATATACAGTATATCTAAAATAAATAGTACCTGATGGCAAAATTTTGATTTGTGATCAATAGCCCAAAATACAAAATATACCCAAAAGTGTCCAAGAAGCAAAGGTAAAAATACATAACCAATGTTTCAGGCTTGATCCCTTCATCAAGGGATGAAAGAGTCGGCAACTATAGGTGTCCGAACAAAAGGGATGGGGAGGGAGAGTGGCAAAGGCAGGAGATGATAGGTGGAGAAGGGAGGGAGGGGACAACAGCAATCAGGGGAAGGAAGAATAGGTGAGTGGAGGGGGAAGGGGAAAGAAAAGGTGACCTGGTTAGCAGAAAGTAGAGGAGTTGATGTTAATGCCATCTAGCTGGAGAGAGCCCAGATGGAAAATAAGGTAGTGGTCCTTCAATCTGCAGGTGGTCAGGGTGGGGCAGAACACAAGGCCATGGACAGGCATGGGGAGTGTGACTTAGAATTGAAATGGTTGGCTACTGGGAGGTATTTATTGTGGCAGAGGGAGTAGAGGTGCTCAGTGAAGTGATCTGCCAATCTGCGACCAGTCTCACTGATGTAGAGAAGGCAAATGGGATGTCATATTTCATGGCAAATAAT
This sequence comes from Narcine bancroftii, assembly GCF_036971445.1. Lineage (NCBI taxonomy): Eukaryota > Metazoa > Chordata > Chondrichthyes > Torpediniformes > Narcinidae > Narcine > Narcine bancroftii. Next base: position 20,263,104 of record NC_091478.1, read on the forward strand.
TGAATGTACGAGCTGGAATGTTTTGCTGTAACTGTCCAGGGTAAGAGTGAGGCCTGCTCCTGAAGTACTACATACAATTGTCCAGATGAGGGAGACAACGTTGACTTTGGAGGGAATGCAGAGCTCGTTCAGCAGGTTTATTCTGAAAATGAGGAGTCATCTTATGAGGAGAGGTTGAGCAAGTTGGAATGATACTCATTGGAGTTTCAAAGGGAGGGGGGATAAACTTGTATAAAATTGTTAAAGGAACAGATGAGATAGAAGCTGAGAGGTTGTTTCCTCTGGCAGGTGAGGGCTATGATCAGGGAGCATTGCCTCACGCTTTAGGGGAGTAGATTTAAGACAGGTGAGAAAGAACTGGTCCCAAAGGGAGAGAATCTGTGGAATTCCCCGAAGCAGTAAAGGCTGGCTCATTAAATGTATTTAAGGCACAGATTTTTTGAATTAGAGGGGAATGAAGGGTTATGGAAAACAAGCAAATGTAACGGAGTCAACAACCAGATTAGCCACTTCTTATTGAATGGAGGATCAGACATAGCCGCAGATAGCTGACTTGTCTTATTTCTTGTGCTCTTTTGTATTTTCTTCGAGAGTGGATTAATACATTGTGTATTTGAGCACGACGTATGTGAATTGACTATCTCAAACTGTGTTGACAATGTGTACAGTTATCTGACATAAAACCATAATTTTGTGGATGCAGATGTGATTAGAACAATTATAGATGTATTAGGCATCCAATAGAGTGTGGGAAACCAATCTGGCTTCATCACTAAAATTTCATGTCTCAAACATTAAAGCGTGATTTTTTCATTATTCACTTGCTTCAAGATTCAGCTCCTTTTGTTCCTCTCAACAGTACTCCTGCAATGCAGTCATGCAACAGCTTGGTTTATTATGCCCAATTTAACGATGATTTATCATTGTCCCTCAGCGCGATTGGCTTAACCACTATCACCGGCTATGCAGAGAGGTGATTGGAGCAGAACTGGAGAAGCAGGGAAAAGTGGAAGCATTACAGTGGCTCATGAAGGAAACAGAGCCTGTCAACTGATGGCCAAAATGAAGTTTGCAAAAGAAAACATTTATTTATCATGCACATTAATCTCATTATGACCTTCTGCAAGTGCAGCATTGTAACATCCCTGAGGCTAGAATGATGCATCCTTCAGCTAATTCTTAAAATAAAATATTTCATTCTTTTAAGTTTTTGGTATCTCTATTTCCATTTGAATTGATTTGCGCCCCCCCCCCCCACTAAAACTTGGGAATAGTGATCACTCTTCCTTAACATACCAGGGGTTGTTGGTTAATTGGATATAATTGGGGCAGCACAGACTCGTGGGCCTGTTACCATGTTGTATGTTTATATTTAAAAAAAAAAAAAATTTACATTTAAAAATATAAATTTAAAACTATCATGGCAGTAGTGGAGCAGGATAAGCTTGGGCCTTGTAGAAAAGTATTAAATTGATGGAAGACAAATTATGACATGATTGGACAGGTGATAGAGGGAGTTAATTGGGGGCTGCAGTTATCAGTCAAGCCCAGAACCGACAGGTGGCAGTTGTTTAAGGTCTGTGACATGAGGAACAAGGTGAGTGAGTCCCAGAAACAATGAGTCTGGACAAATGATTATAACAAGAGAATTATTTGCCTGTGAGGGAAAGTCACCAGTGATCACACACTTCTCCAGTGTCATGGCCTGGAGTGGAGCTCAGGTTTGTTGAGCTTTCGACAACCCCCCCCCCCCCACCCCCTTACTGGCCAGGAATGCCAAAACTAGGCCAGGTGATCAGGTGTGGGTGGTCTTGACCTTGATTGACAGATGTGTGTACCACATGGAAGGTTAGTTAAGAAGGTGCAGTCTTTAGGTATAAATTTTGAGATAGTCAAATGGATTGAACATTGGCTGAAAGGGAGAGGCCAGAGAGTGGTAGTGGATAATTGTCTGCCAGGTTGGAGGCCGGTGACCAGTGGTGTGCCTCAAGCATCTGTATTGGGCCCATTGTTGTTCGTTATATACATTAATGATCTAGATGATGGGGTGGTAAATTGGATTAGTAAATATGCAGACGATACTAAGATAGGTGGAATAGTGGATAATGAAGAAGGTTTTCAAGGATTGCAGAGGGATTTGGGCTGAAAAATGGCAGATGGAATTTAATACTGATAAGTGTGAGGTGCTTCATTTTGGACAGAAGAATCAGAACAGGACATACGTGGTAAATGGGAGAGCATTGATGAATACAGAAGAGCAGAAAGATTTAGGAGTAACAGTACATCGTTCCCTGAAGGTAGAAACTCACGTGAATAGGGTGGTGAAGAAGGCTTTTAGTTTGCTGGCCTTTATCAATCATTGCATGGAATATAGGAGTTGGGAGGTGATGTTGAGACTGTATAAGACGTTGGTACAGCCTAATTTGGAGTTCTGGTCACCTAATTATAGGAAGGATATAAACAGAGTGGAGAGAGTGCAGAGAAGGTTTACCAGAATGTTACCTGGGTTTAAGCATCTAGAGTATAGGGAGAGATTGGACAGATTAGGTCTTTATTCTTTGGAGCGTAGAAGGTTGAGAGGGATTTGATAGAAGTATTTAAGATTATGAAAGGGATAGACAGAGTGGATGTGGATAGACTATTTCCGTTAAGAGGAGGAAAGATTAAAACAAGAGGACATGAGTTAAGAATTAAGGGGCAGAGGTTTAGAGGTAACATGAGGGGGAACTTCTTTACTCAGAGCGGTAGACGTGTGGAATGAGCTTCCGGGAGAAATAGTGGCAGCGGAGTCAATTGTATTATTTAAGAAAAGGTTGGACAGGTATATGCATGAGAAGAAGATGGAGGGTTATGGGCATTGTGCAGGGAGGTGGGACTAGAGAGGGGTGTTTGGTTCGGTGCGGACTAGAAGGGCCTAATGGCCTGTTTCCATGCTGTAAATTGTTATGTTTTATGTTAAATTAGTAGATCCACAAGCCCGTCTTCAAAACCTCACCCAAGTGGTCTTTCCGCAAAGGCAAAGCTTCACTCAGCCACCTGTCCCCATGTGGGATTGTATTTGTTCAGTACTGCCAAGACACTTGTCCCACCCAATATGAAATACCAGTTCGAAAATGGCATCGGACAACTGCAACTTCCTTTCTTCTTCTGGCAGTCTTTAACCATCATTACCTCAGACTTGGGGATAATGATGTAAATTCTGATGAATGATCTTGGATCTGAAACATTAACTCCTTTCTCTTGCTGCAGATGCTGCCTTTGTCTTGATGGGTGCATCTGCTTTTCCTGTTTTTATTCAACCTTCCAGATCAGATCAGCCATTTTTTTTTAGTATTCTTATTGATGCCATTGAGTGATCTGATTTTTAAAAAAATTTAAATTAGAAATTTAAAATTTAGACGAACAGTACTAATAGGCTATTTCAGCACATGATTCCATGCTGCTGGATTCATACCCAATTAACCTACACCCCTGATACATTTCAAATGGAGGAAGAAAACCAGACCCCAACCAGGGAAAAACTCACTCAGACATGGGGAGGACACTCTTACAGACAGCACAGGATTTGAACCTTGGTCCCAATCGCTGGTGCTGTAAAGACTTTGCACGAACCACTATGCCAACTGTGTCACCCATACCACATGCTTTGTAAGGGATTCCTGAATGAACATCTTCAAATGTCTCTAACTTGTTGGCAAATGCTCTTGATGCAGAGCCACCTGCATCTTATGAAGTGATCATTTACCAGGACAAAATGAGCAAACAGGTATTAATCACCGCCTGTTAAAATCAAATCATACATGAGATGTTGTAGAGTTTTCCTTTTAGTAAATGATCTGTCTCATCAGCCCATGTACTGTGTATTTGAGTGAAAATGAATTGTGTACTAGTTAATGCATTGGGGCTTTTTTTCCTCTTTTGATTGGACGAAGACCTGGATTATTTAAATTATCAAAGGATTATTCAGTGTAATTTTCTTTCTCAATGATCTTGCAATAAAAAATGTGGTGGAATCCTCTATTTACAAAGCAAAAGTGATTCAGATGGCTCTTCCTAATAATAATTCATCCTTTCCATTTAATCTTCAATGTTCTTCATTTTCTTCCTTTATCAAATTACAGTAGAAATCCCTTGCCATTTACCTTACAAAATCTACTCTCATTCCAAGAACCTCTGATCATTCCCTACCAAATCTTCAGAACCTTCCAGATCCAATGAACAGGAGGCTAGTTAATAGGATGTGGGACAAAAGGTTCATCGACAAACTTTTTTAAAATTTGATTTTTGAGAAATGATAGAAAAATTCCCTTAAATGTTAATAACCTTTATTTTTCTCATTCAGTTTTCCCCATGAATAATAAGTTACACGTTTCAGTTTAATACACAAAAGTGCTGGAAAAACCGTAGCAAGTCAAGTAGCATCTGTGCCCTGCTGAGTTTTTCCAACATGTGTATTAAACTACAAACGTTCTTATTTAAGAACTTTTAGTTTATTCAGAGAAATGCTCAAAAATCTTTTTTAAACAAATTTCAGTTGGTATTTGATATTTTTCCAGTGGGATAGAACTACATGTAATTGATGATTTGAACTGTATTTCTATTTAAATAATGCAAAGAACTTAATGACCCATGGAACTGTGTTTGAATGTGTTACCAGTAACATCCACTGAAGTAAATACAAAGTTTTGCCCTTGGCAAAACAAACTGGCAAAGATGACATTGAGTTAAAGCTGAGGATATAATGTTCTTAAAATATTCAAGCGGCTGTAAATCTACCCTGAAGTATTGCATGAGCATTCATTAGATGTAGAGGTTCTCCATGCTAATTAATCTATCTCAAGACAATCTTTCAGTATACTGGTTTGGAAATCTGAGTGTCCAGGGATGCACAGGGCCACCAAACTCCTGTCCATTGAAGATGTTTGCATCAGATGCTGTCTCAAGGCAGCTAACGTCATTGAAAGGACTCCCTTCACCCAAGTCACAGCCTCTTCTCCCTGCTATCTTCCGGCAGAAGGTACTGAAGCCTGAAGTCCAGCACCTCCGTTTCAAGGTTTTTTTTCTCCAGCAGCTTTAGCCTTCTGAACCTCTACAGCCTACCCGAACCACAACCCCAGGACACCAAATGATACGAGTTCATATTGGAATGACATTCACTGCAATTGTGAATATTTATCTATCCTTTTATATTTCTATCCTTTTCTGTCAGGATATTGCAGTAATGTAATTTATACTATGGTAGTTGGTGCATTTTATAAATTGTGGCTGCAGCAAGTAAGAATTTTGGTGCATCTGTACATTGCACTTACATTTTTGTCAATAAACTCTCATCTCACCATTTCATCTCCTACCCTCAAAAATACTGTTTTTGCTAATTTTGGCTTTTTTTTGCATGTCCCTGCTTTGTTAAACCAGTTCTTGGTTTCCTACCTCCTAATGTTCATTGAACCATGATGAAACAGCTGATGAGATTAACAAGGCCATCTTCCAACAGAACAAAACCACAGAACTGCAGGTGATGGAATCTCAGAGTAGGTGGAGGGACTCAACAGGTCAGCCAGCACCTGTGGGGAGAAATGGACAGTCAATGACTCATTGAGACTAAAGTGGGAAGGAGTGATAAATAGAGGGAGAAGGGCTAGCAGAATGAAGTTGGGCAAGATGGAGAGACAACTAGAGGAGGAGAGTGCTGGGAGTGGATGTGGAGTAAGGTTTTGGAGAAAAGTGAGAACAGAGGAGGTAAAGAACAGATGGAAACAGTGGATTACCTAAAAGGGAAAATTCAATGTTCATGCTGCTGTGTTTTGGCCACAGGGTATATGATGTGTTGTTTTTCATATTTATGTTTCTCCTCACCTTGGCCGAGGATAGACATGTCTGTGAGAATGTTGAATTCAAAAGGCTGGGAACTGGAAGTTCCACCTTACCCAAGGACAGAACTCAGTTGCTCTGTGCAGCTGTTGTTCAATAGTGTTTTCAGCATTTTCATTTGCTTTCAAAAGGGATGAATTATTGTGAGTTGAAGGAGGGCTGTTGCCCTAATTCTGTTTTTACAGATAATACAATCAAAACAAACAATTATTTAAAGGAATCAAATTATATGGAATTTTAGCCAGATCATGCCATTATGTATGAGTCACACTACAGAGATGAGGTGAAAAATCTTTTGAAATTTTATATTTAGACATAGCACAGTAACAGGCCATTTTGACCCAAGTCCATGCCACCCAATTAACCTACACCCCCAATAAGTTTCAAACAGTGGGAGGAAAACTAAGCCCTCAGGGAAAACCCATGCAGACAAGGGCAACATACAAACTCCTTAGAGCATGGGATTCAAACCCCGGTCCCACTCTCTGGCACTGTAAAGGCATTGCACTAACTGCTACACCAACTGTGAAATGGTGCAAGAGTAACAACCTGATCCTCAGTGTCAAAAAGATGGAGATGATTGTGTGTCAGGAGGACCAGGAACAACAACTCTGTAGTAGAGTGGAGAGCACAAAGTTTCTTGGAGTTCACTTAACTAGTGAAGTATCGTGGACACTCAACATCTCCTCACTTGTTAGGAAGGTGCAACAGCCACTGCACTTCCAGAGAAGAGTGAACCATGCAAGTCTACTGACCACCATTATGTCAACCTTCTATTGGAGGTGTATTGAGAGTGACCTGGCCTGCTGCATCAGTGTGGTATGGTTGCTTCAAAGAAATGGGTCAGAGGTCAATCCACAGGACCACAAGAGAGCAGAGGGGATCACTGGATCCTTCCCCACCCCCCTTAATGTGATCTACTGGGATTGTTGTCTGAAGAGGGCTCACAAAATCATTGAGGACCCCTTGCACCCTGCACACAGCATCTTTCAGGTGCTCGTATTGGGAAAGAGATACAGGTGGATCAGAGCCAGCACCACCAGGCTGAGGAACAGCTTCTTCCCATGGGCAGTGAGACTGCTGAATGACCAAAGGAACTGCTCACACTAACCATCTGAGACTTTTGATATGCACAAAGCAATATCTATTTATTTTTATAGATAAAATACTTGTCCTGCATATGTATTTTTAGCCTGTACGTGTATTATGTCTGGTTGTGTGTCTGCATGTTTTGCACCAAGAACAGGAGAATGCTGTTCTGTCAGGTTGTACTTGTACAACAAGATGGCAAACTTCACTTATTCCTATCTTCACTTATTTGCATCAGAACATGTTGAACCCTGGAACATTATAGTACAGAAACAGACCCTTTGGACTATCTAGTATGCTGAACTATTTTGCCAAGTCCCACTGACCTGCATCCAGTCCAGAGCTCTCCATACCCCTTCCTGTACCTGTCCAAATTATTCATAATAAAATTGGGCCCACATTGACCTCTTCAGCTGGCAGCTCATTCCACACACTTGACCACTGTGCGAAGACATTCCATCTCATGTTCCCCTAAACTTTTCCCCTTTCACCCTTAACCCATGTCCTCTGGTTTATATCTTACCCAACATCCATTGAAAAGCCTACTTAAATTTACTCTATGTCTACCCCTCAATTTTGTATACCTTTATCAAATCTCCCCTTATTCTTCTGCACTCTAGGGAATAAATTCCTAGCCTGTTTAACCTTTGTTACTCAGTTCCTAGTAAATCTCTGTACCCTTGATTTTTTTTCCTTGTAGTTAGGTGACTAATTCTGTACAATATTCCAAATTCAGCCTCACCAATGTCTTATACAACTTTACCATTACATCCCAATTCCTATACTCAATTCTTTGATTTAAGGCCAATGTACCAAAAGCTCTTTACAGCTTTTTCTACCTATGATGCCACTTTCATGGAATTATGTTTCTATATACCCAGATCCCTCTGTCCTACCACACTCTTCAGTGCCTTACTTGGTTTGTCCTTGCAAAATGGAACATCTCATACTTGTTTGCATTCAATTTCATCTACCATCTTGCAGTCTTTTTTACCAGCTGATCCAGATCCTTTTCAAGCCTTGAAAGTCTTCCTTGCTGTCCACCATAACCTCCAATCTTTGATGTAATCAGTGGTTAAATAATGCAACCATATTGTGCAATTTTACAACTGCAAGAATTTTAATTACAAAATGTATACCATCTTGGGTCAAGTGTTGAACTACAGCTCTTGAATTACAGGTTGGCAATGGTCTGATTATTTTTATTGCACACTTTTGTCAGGAAATTTCTTTTAAAAGAAGGAATTTTATAACCACAATTAGCCATTAATGACCCGAGGTAAGATGATCAGCCATGACTTGATCGGTACCACAGTCTGAGTGAAATTTGTGGGTTTAAGTTCAAATTTTAGAACATAGCACTAATTATTCATGATTGATGATATAATGATTTTAAAGCCATGTGTAACAACGTACAAATGCTGTCGCAATTAGGAAATAATTTATTAGAATCAATAAGGAGGAAAGACTGCATTTTGAAGGCTGCCAACAAAAGTTATTCTGCAGTGAGTTAAAGTTCCCTGAAATAATGCTATGACAGAAGCACTTGAAAGAGTGCATCATGTTAGTTACAGCCTTAAAAACCAGGACACAGTTTTGTGAATGAAGTGGTATTAAGGCCACAACATTAAAAAAAGTAATTTTTTTGATCATTAAGCTTTAAAATGTAGACATTCAGAACGATAACAGGACCTTTCAGCCCACAAGCTCGTGCTGCCCAATTTCCCTACAACTTCTGGTACAATTTGAACAGTGAGAGGAAACCCACACAGACAAGGAGAATGGACAAACTGTTTGCAAACAGTGCAGGATTTGAGCCATGGTCCTGATTGCTGGCACGGTAACAGCGTTGCGCTAACTGCTCTGCTAACCATGCCAGTAAGGTGAAGAACTCAATGCCAAATCGTTGGTTATGTACATTTATTTTTGCTATAAGAACACTTTCCTGTTGAGTTTCTCCAGCATTGTGTTTTTACTTTTACACAAAAATGCATGATTAGTTGAGAGAGAATCAAGTTCTAACAATAATTTTTCACTCCATTTGAAGCAATTATCTGCTTATCCAAAGTAGCAACTCCTGTGCCTATGTGACTGCTCCAGTGATAATATCCCACCAAAGTGAGAGTTCCAGCACATCTTAATGTTGCTGTGAAATAAGCAACACTTGCACACAACCATTTCAATTGTGAAGCGATGGAATGAAACTGGACAACAGTTTTCTATGTCAATGCCTCCTTTTCCCCATAATTCATTAGTTTAACTTGCTGGAAATAAACCACATTCAGAGCAAACTTTGTGGCAAGACTACAATTTTATTTGAGCCTATTATTGAAACTACTTTTGTAATCAATTTTTTCATAAATCTGAGCTTTTGTGGTGAAAGCAAGAGGATAATTGGTGCATTATTATCTCCCTTGCAGGCAAGATTTGAACTTCTGGATCCTCCTAACTAAATTCTGTGAGAAAACATCAGACCTATTATGCAAATTGTACTCAAGGACATGAACGAGCCAAGAGGTACTGATCTTCATTATGCTGCTGGAGCCAAATTTGTTGGAAAATTTTCCCCATGATACAAAAATCTATAACTTCATATACAAATCTATAACTAATGAAATCAGAACCCTTTTCCCCAGTGAAGCAGTGTTCTCAAAACCAAGTAATGAGGCATTTACTTATAGAAGTGATATCCTCCAAGGACATGAGGAGTAGGGTTGAACTTGCCTTGCCCAAGTCAGACAAATGAGCAGAGACTTTCTGTTTACTCGAAATGCCTTCCCATTTCAGAAAGTGGCTCCAGGACAAGCTGTGTTTGAGTTAAATATGAAGTGCTTTTTAATTCCTTCTTCAAATGTGAATGATGCTTGCATTTAATGTCCATCGATAACTTCCTTTTTCCATGAATGTACCATAAAATTTTCACATTTGAAAAGAGCACATTTATACATTGTCATTCACTGCATAAGATGTACTGTTAGAAGATGTTATTCTGCAGAGTTTAGTGGATAGCTGTGGGAAGCTCCTAAGCTGTGGTCTGTACCCATGGCGCTGCTGTGGGCAGCAGCGTGGAAGTCAGTACACCTTGCAGCCTATAGTCCTGAAACTTGGATTGTACCAGTCTTCCCCCTCCCCACTCCTTATTGCTTTCTGCAATGACACCTCTCGCCATAGTTTCCTGGATCACACCTTCCCCAACAACCACTACTTGTCTCCACATCTGCTTCCTCATCACCATCCAGGGGACCTGAACAACCCTAAACAGCAGACAAAGAACCTACTCCAACCTCATCTGCCCCATTCAGTGCTCTTGATGCAACCTTCTCTACACGAGAGACCCAACATAGTCTAGACGCCAGTTTAGCAGACCCAACTGTCTGTTCATAATGGCCATCTAGAGCTCTTGGTTGCTTGCCATTTCAATTCTCCTTCCCATTACCATGGCAACCTGTCTACCTCAGCCTTCACCAGTGAGTCCCAGGGCAATCTAGAGGAATAGTACCAGATATTCCATCTAGGTAATCCACAACCCAATGGCATAATCACTGAATCTTCCAAATCCAGCTAACTTGCACCCCCAGTTTTAAGGTATACACATCTCCAGTAACCTCCTCTGGTCCTAACACATTGACAAGACAGCCAAAAAAAGCACAGCAATATCTCTACTTCCTCAGAAGCCTGAAGATATTTGGTATGTCCCGTATATCCCCTCACCAACTTTTACAACTGCACCATCAAACAGATCCTGTCGAGGAGCATCACTGCCTCGTAAGAGATTGCAGTTTTTTGGGACCTTGAATAGAACCAGAGAGTGAGGTGAATGCAGTTCAGCCCATGCCACAACCTCCCTTCCTTCCATCAACTCATTCTTCTAGCTGCCTCAGAAAAGTAGTCAACATATTAAAAGACCCATCCCACCCCAGCTATACTCTTCTTCTGTCAGGAAGATTGCCCTTGAGAGGTTGGTCCCAACTACCTTTTTGAAACAGTGTCAGTGTAGTGGAGGAGGCACTCCTGGAATACGATTAGGGAATAAAGCAGAGAATTTAGATTCAGTGATACTGAAGCTATGGTCGGAATGAATTGTGACTTGGTGGGGGAATTTGCTGGTGGTGAAAGCAATCACTGACTGAGGCAGAATCTAGAAGGAATGGGAAAAATATTCGTATCAGGATTTATAAACTTGTGAGTTTTTGGTGCCTCACTTTGCTGATAACATGGGTTTGTAATATTCCCAATTAATTCAAAGCAAGGTCGAACAAAACCATACAGTAAACAATTGTAAATGTGTGTCATACTGAACAACTGCAATTTGTGGAACAGTGTTGTGATGAATCCCATGAAGGGAATCCTTGTAGGCATCAGGAAAGCACAATTAAAAGCTGCTTGGACAAGTACTTAGTAGAAAAGGCAGTGAGGGATAGAAGCCCAATGCAGGCAAATCAACAAAATGCAGGTAGACATGGCCAGCATCGACAAGGTGCCCAAAAGGACTAGTTTTGTGCTGTACAATTCTTCGATTCCATGAGATGTAGGAGGGGCTAAGACCTTTACCAGGATGGACACTGAGAATTTATAATTAGCTTCAGCTTTCATTCTGGGTTTCTCTTGCTACTGAAAATTTTTATGGTCTAATTAAATTCAACATTATCAAGTCAAGTCCAGTTTATTGCCACTAGTACAACTTGATGCAATAATGTTCTATGGACCTCTGTGCAAAAGACACAGAAGCAACCAGACGCAACATATACAAACAATACATATGCAAGACAAGTCTTCATATATACAAATAAAGTTTTGTTTTATGAATGCGAGTCTCAGATGGTTAGTGTGAGCAGTTCCTTTGGTCATTCAGCATTCTCACTGCCTGTGGGAAGAAACTATTCCTCAGCCTAATGGTACTGGCTCTGATAACAAACATCCAGTCTAATACCACATTTCAGTCAAATTTACTTTTAAATTTTTTCTTCTTCTCTGAAGAGAGCAATAAAAAGGGCACCTAGTGTTAAATTGACAGGTTTTAGATTTTGTGCATAAATTTTGATGTTGATTAAGTTACTAGAAACACTTGTCTGTCAATTCTGTTTACACTGTTAAACTATCAAAGGGCAAAAATCCAATAGGAGGTGCAAGGCTTAAAATGAATTGCAAGTTGAAAGCAAATTCTGTTTTCAGCTTTTGTTGTTTACATACACTTTTGAGCATCTTCTTAGCAACATCTTTGAGCCAACATCTTATGGCTTGTCAGAGATGACACGTTAGTTTAGTTTCCTTTGTTCTACAAATGGAAGGAATTTTGTTCTGACAATTTTATTGACCGTTTAACAAAGTTTTAGCACCTTCTAAAATTTTTTAATGGCTTGTTACAATGTATATCAACTGATAAAGTTAACAATGTTTAAACTAGAAAACTCAACTTTAGTACCAATTTGTTTTAATGATTCAGAGACAACCACATTCTAATATTCTCCAAGTGATAGTAAATGAAAATAGCCGGTACAATTTTTAATCAATAAAATACAGAATTTAAGACAATAGAAAATTGGATCTGGAATTTGGACTGGATCATATGGGCTGTTTAGAGCTTTTTGAACTCAGAGGCACAGTCGTTAACAGCATCACCAAGGCCACTGAAGAGCCGTAAGCCTTACCCAAGGACTCCTGTGTGCTTATCGCAAGTTAGAACAGTTTGGAGAAACTGCTGCCTGTCCGTTGAGGACTGTTTTAGTTATTGTTGTGCACACATGTACGAGTGCAATAGTCAGCTGAATGGATAATATGGCAGCCACCGCTGAGGCACCCGAGGAGCTACAGGTCGAGAAGATGAAGGTCACAGAACATGATGAATTGCAATGGTGGCAATTAGATACAAGTGGAAGTAAACTACTCTTCAAGACAGAATGACTCAATAGAAAGAGAAGGTATCAGCTGATGGGAGTGTAAATCCCACAGAATAACTGGAAAAACATCAAGAGAAACTAAAATCAGCCACATGAAAATAGCTGAAGCTGTGCTACAAGATGGTGAGGATGGGCAATCTAGATTGGAGACAAAGTCAGATATTAAGATGACATCTGAGATAGAGGATGAAATATGACCTGTGTTAGTGCATCAAATGCTGGAAGCAGAAGCAAGAGGAGTTCCAGAGCAGGGGCCAGAGTTTCAAGCACTGCATCTACACTTTTAAAGGTTCAGGTTGATGTGACAGCTCTTGAAGCAGAAAAAGAAATGTTTCAAATTAAATTGGCCTTCGATGAGTGGGGAGGAGCAGTTAACAATAAGAGGGGAGTAGCTACAGAGAGAAGTGGAGCAGCTGCAGATGGAAAAGGAGCTGCAGGGGGAGCAGCTAAGAAGGAAGGAAGTCCCAGCTAAAAAGGTAAAAGGAGCTACTGGTACTGGACAAAAGAATTGCTTTTAATCAGGCCAGGTTGAGGGCACTGGAATGTCCGGAAGTATTTGGTGCTGGAAGTAAATGATCTAAAATGTTTACTGTTTTGGAGTAACATTTTGAGGAAGGAGAACAGAAAAAAGGATATATTTAATACCAAAGAGGAGCCAGTGTTATGGTTACAGGACTCGCATGGTCCCAAACCTCAAACCCCAGTAATGATCATTGGATAGAGATGGGAGCTTAATACCATCTTATGTAGCAGAATATTACCCACTCCCGACAGGCAAATAGAAATCCAGGTGAACAAAGTAACATTTTCTTGGACATGAGAAGACCAGATGAAATGGCTGCATCATTAATGCAGTTACAGTCCCTCTCCCTCCTCTGCCCGAGAGTGCGTGCAGGATGGTGAGTACTTAGTCACAGATTGATAGACTTGTACAGTACAGAAACAAGCCATTCAACCCACACAGTTCACCTTGTCCATACTAATCTCATTTGCTTGAATCAAAGCCATATCATTCTATACCTTGCCTTTATAATTGTCTCATATAGTGATTGTATCCAACTCCATCACCCTCTATGGTAGAGTTCAACATAATAATGACTCTCTAAAACAAAACTTTCCCCTCAAATTCCCTTAAAAACTCCTTCCTCTCATCTTAAACGCATAATAATGAGTTTCCTGTCAAATATATTGTATGATGTACCTATGCACCAAAATTCTTTCTTGCTGTGGCTGAACAGGTTATTAAAAAAATAAAAACCACAAACCAACTACAATGGTATACTAATTGAATTAAGAGCCAATAAATAGAAAAAATAAATATTCATAATTATCCTAGTGCAAATAAAATGATATTGCAATAGTGCAAGGAATTCTTTTACAGCATTGGAGCAGTTCATGTTTAATATTAGAAGAGGAGATTCATGAGCTTGATGGTTGTTGGAAAGAAACTGCTTGCTGGAGGTGCTTCTGCATCTGCTCAAAGGATGCAATGAGAAGAGGTTTTGACCAGGGTGATGGAGTTCCTTTATAATGTTGGCTGCCTTCAAGCAGCGCCTCACATAGATGCATTTAATGGATAGCATAATGGTTCTGTGTTAATATTAATAATTAGGTTAATGTTAAGCTATATTTCACAAGAAAATGTCCCAGTAGAGTTAAAATATTGTATATGCATTTTTACTAAGTTAGATGTGGCTGATACAGTGTCACACACAGGTCACAGCACATTTAAAGAGAATCATCGTAATCAGAAAGGGCATTCATCCTTGGAGTCGACACATGGGGAAAGCAGAGCCATAATGGAACAGAAGTGTTCTTAATTGAAACTCAAATACCAAGTATGGTTCTTAAAAACAATTAAGTCTCTTGAACAGAGATGAGAGGTTATGGATATGGAGTGGCTTTGGAAAGGCAAGAAATTTTACCAAAATGAAACTAAAACTGTTAAAGATTTCAGTAAATGGCTTCCAAGAACTGAAATTATCTCAAATGATGTAAATTTCACATGACTTGGAGAACTATATTATCAAATAGACATTTTTGATCAGTTCAGAAGTCAGATCCTGTTTCACACAGGAATTGGAACCTTGTGAAAAACCCTTCTAACAGTTACCAGAATAGGTGCTGTTGTGTTACTCCCTAA
Source organism: Narcine bancroftii (assembly GCF_036971445.1). Taxonomy (NCBI): domain Eukaryota; kingdom Metazoa; phylum Chordata; class Chondrichthyes; order Torpediniformes; family Narcinidae; genus Narcine; species Narcine bancroftii. The sequence goes on from NC_091478.1 coordinate 20,278,104, forward strand.
TAAAAGAAGAATACAGAAGAGAAGTGGATTTCAAAAAGTAGAGGTTCAGGTTGGAAACGACTTTCCAATTTTGAAAATAAAGAGTGCAGCCTCATCATGGAAGGAAACTCCATGACTCTCAAGAAAACTGTAGATGACAGAAAACAACCTCCTGGAAAGACAGGACTTGTATTATCTTATTCACAGGAGATACAACATGAGTGGCTTTTAAATAAGTAAGCCCACTTCTCATTTGTGCCCAGATGGTCATCACTACTCCAGTTTTATCTGAAGGACAGCTCAAGAGAATAATGAGTGGAAAAAAATCTGAAAATATAATGTTTAAAAGTACTTCATAATTACATCTGAACTGCAATTTAAAAAGATCCTGAATAAAAGTGACTTTCAGAATCAAGTTTAAACTGTGATAGCCTTGGACTTTAATACACACACGTGCACACATTGGGGTTGAATTTAGAGTTAAATTTAAAGTTAAGTAGGAAATGTTATGGTATTAATGGTTTAATAAAGTCTTTTGAATTTACCATTGCTGTTCTTTTGTTGGAATTGTTAGGTCTGCTTTGTTCATGAATGAGTGAGTCAGACACCAGACTGAGTCAAAATCAAGGTTCTTTGTTCTTTATTACCAGATTGTAACACTTGCAACTAACAGTGTTAGTTGGAGAAGGCGCATTCTGCCGTTATCAGGAAGTGGTGTTTTTTTTATACCTCAGGATACGTACTTAGTAAATTATCATACCATGACATTGTCCAATGAATAAACTGTTGCTATCCTTCTGTTAGTCTGTTGCACATCATTCTTGTTAGTGCAAAGCTTATCTTGAGTGTACAAGGTCACATCTGCATTCTGTTACTCCTTAGTACTGGGTGACTCCTTCTCCGGTCCCATCTCATGATGTTTTTACCTTACAGTACCAAAAAGTGTTTTTTTTTTTTTTAAAGTTTGTAACAATAGGAAATCAGAATGCAATGAAAATGTATCAGATTGATAACTGGGATGGAGGGAGGTGGTTGTCCCATAAGAACAGATGACCCTATAATCTAGAGTTTGGAACTGTGAGTAAAATACAAAAGTCTGCAGACATCATAATTGAAGTAAAAAACACAATGTTGGAGAAACACAGCAGGTAAACAGTGTAGAGGTTAGCAGAAGCCGGAGAAATTAAAAAGATAGATTGGGATTTGTGTTGAGAAAATAGAAGGCTGTTACATGAAATTTAAGCCACGTTCAGTGGGTTCACAGAGAAGGGAGTTCAGGCATAGGCTGACAAACAAGGGATGATTTTTATTACACACTCAGAGAAACCATGACAGAGAAGACACAAAACATCTCTTGATACCATAATAATATTGGCATTCACATTGGATACTGCAATCTCTGATACCAGTAGTTGGCTACTCCCTTTATTACACAAATGCAGTAATATTTGGTTGTTGAACACTCATAGAAGACAAGGACTTCAACACATACTTCCAATTCCATGTACTAATGGGATACCGCTCATTACTAAATATTCCCACATAATATTACAGGCCCACTCTAAGTACAGTGCTTACCTTACCATCGATTCCTCCAGCAATGTTCATAGGGAATGACCTGGTGTAGAGCAGCATTTATAGTCAGCACTAAGGAATAGAGAGATCAGTCAACTGCACATAGTGGACTTTTAAAGTGCAGTAAGCTGGGAAGTCCAGCTCAGGTAATCAGTGAGTGATTTAAATGGGCCAATGGTCATCAGTGAGTGATTTAAAGGAACCAATGGTCATCAAAGAGTAATTTAAAGGGCTAATGGTAATCACTGAGTTATTTAAAGGGGCCAGTTCAGGTGTGCCCTAATAAATAGGTAGAGTCCAATCTTGTTTGGCAGGTGACGTGACTAGATTTTAGATGGAGAGTTTATGTGAGCCTTCACAATCCATATTCCTATCAAGTTCCAGATGGAGAGGCCACATGATCCTCTACATTACAAGAAATGAGTGTTCAGAGGAGGTGAGATTGGAATAAGAGAGGGAATAGTGGTGAAGTTGAGATGGTTGATTTAAAAAAAAATAAGTATTTGGTGCTGGAAGTTTCTGTTAATGCATTTTCCCTCTTTCCCATCCCTCTGTCTTTCCAACATCTCTCCATTCACAGAACTGCCATCCCCTGCCTCCAACTTTTTGCTGAAGTGCCCTCCCTCCCTTATCCATCTATTTCCTCCTGCCTTTGGGACTGTGCTTATCCTCATGCCCCCCCCCCACCCCATTTTGTTAATACTTTGATGAGAGGCTTAATGCTGAAGTGCTATTTATATATCTTTGATATATAAAGGGCACTGTTTGATCAGCTGAATTCCTCCAGTGTTTGTATTGGAATAAACTAAACAATGACAGAACTTAACTTGTAGATGAATGGATGATGTCTCCCATGGCTGCAATGTCTAGAACCATGTGCTGTAGTCTGAAAATAATTTGTTGATCATTCTGGACTGAGATTAAAAGAAATTTCTTTATGGAAAGGGTGGTAAATATTTGGCATTTCTACTCCAGAGTGCTGTGGAGACTCAGTTGATCTTTGGATGTTGAAGGTATCTAGAGATATTGGGGATCGTACAGGGGATTGCTCAAGTCAGAGCTGGTCGCATTGAATGGTGAAGCAGCTGTGTAAGAGAAGTTATCCTTTAGGTGAGGGAATCCTTCTTGAGGATTTTGGAACGCCGAGGAAGTTGGAGCATTTTGAGAAAATGCTCAAGGAATCAAAACCAAAATGTCTCATGAAGCTGTGAAGAGAGATTTTGAGTTTCACTTTGATGTGCACTTCTTTCAATGAAAATCTTTAAAAGAAGGAAATGGTGTGCTTTGGAGTGTCATTCAAATTTATTAAATCTGGTAGCTTGGGTGGAAGCTGTTCATTTATGCACCATCTTTCAGCACTGACCACTTTTTGACTGAAGAAATGCTCCACTGAGAGACCACAGACGCTGTTCTCTGTAGCACAAAAGCAATCTGCTGGAGGATCTCGGTGGGTCTTCCTGCATCAGTGGCAGGAGAATGGCAGACTTTTCATTTGGACAATAAGACGTATGTTTATTTAAAAAAAATAGTGTTACAATGTCCTGGAGAGAGAGCATTGTACGGGAGATTCAGCCCCAAAACACGGACCATTCTTTTTCTCCCACTGATGCCACTCGACTTGCTGAGGTCTGCCAGCAGGTTGTTGTTTTTATTGCCCCTTTGTAGACACAAGGAAATTTAACTGGAAGGGATTTTCCCACTTTCCTCGGATCGCATGTTAAAACCTTCCTCGGCACGTGGAAGGCACGTTTAAAATGCTTGACTACCACTGCTGTTGAAGAAAATGCCGAACAAGCCTACATCCCCAAGCTGATGATATCCACAAGGACAAAATAAAAAATAAATCTGATATTGCAAAAAGGAAATTGAAATAGTAAAAGATAAAGAATAACTGCAGGGTACGATAGATGCTAGTAGAAGATGAATTCAGATCTATTTTGCATTACTTTAGGTTATGTATTAGAATGTGCTGTGATTATGAAGCTCTGTTGGCTCCCATTGTACCACATCTTTGCATTTGAAAATTTATTCCCTCACTGCTTAAAATATTGCAGTTTGCAGCCTTCGACATGCAAGGGCAGGCAATGCTCTGAAGACATTCTAACTTTAGAAGAAAAATGGTCTTGCATCCAACATTTTTGTAGCAAATTAGAGCTCCATATGTGAAGCTCAAGGAAACACTCATTTGTAAATGGCCTTTATTTACAAGTGCAGCCCACCGTGTGATTGCCAGTTCCATACACTTTCAGAGTTTACACAACTTAATCTCTTGGTGAAAAGTGAAAAACAATCACCTTTCTTGTCCTGTAACTTGTTCCTTTCTGCTTATTTATCAGCTTCAGTGTGTTTGTCTTTAACTCCTTTTATCTTTCTCATTATCTGCGCCCCTGCCTCCCCAAAGCTTTTTTAAACTCTTTCACATTCTTGCTTTATATTCTCTTGCTTTTCATGGGTTGTAAAGGTGGTGCACTGCTGTGACTTAGTACAAGATTTTAACAAGGTGAAAAGTGCATTGAAGCAATCCAGGGTTAAAAGAAACACTACATAAATACAAGATCTATTTTTCTCATCTGGGTCATCTATTTTTGCTGGTGTTGGCTGATTCTGGAAGGAGGATTGGTGAACAGGAAATTGCAAGGATCCCTAATGAATATTAAATAGTGTTTTTTTAGCTTCACCTCCACATACAAGACACTCCTTTTGGTTGATGTGTGTCTGACAAGATCTCAGTGCTGAGAATAGAGAAGTCCCCTGTTACATCCTGAACCAATAATTTCCCAACCAATGGGCCATGGCCCACTTGTGGGCTGCAGTGTGCTTTCATGTGGACCACAGAGGTCAGGGTGGGTCTGGTCTCGTGTCTCGGTTTTGCCGGGTAACCTTGGGTGGGGTGTTTGAGATTTTTTGAATATTTTACCTAAAATATAAAAACCATGATTTATTCAATTAATAAATGATTAGTACATAATATGTAATGTTGGTAAATGTACAATAACCCAAAAAAGAAACCAGTTTAACATGATAATCAATGTACAAGTTAATAATATAGTGAAACAATGTAATATATTGCATTGTGCATTAACTTTAATTATGAAGTTTAAATTTCATCCCTAATTGTTAAATGTGATTGTTCGTTAAAATGATTATAGATCAGTTAAAAAATATTATAACAAGCATCATTATTACCTTAATATAGTATCTAAAAAATAATCATCTAGGATAATCATAATTAAACCCCTTGAATCCATTTACCCAAAAGAAAAAAAACCTAAAACTAATCCTAATCTAACCTCTCCCACTAATCAAGAAAAATTCAAAGGTGGATCAAGTCGTGACCTCTAGAAGACGGACGGATCAACACTAGAGAACCCATATCACCTAAATGGCCCAATATCTTTTCAAACTGAAACTTCTTATCTTTATTACACCTAATTTTCTCTAATTTAATTATGTCATTACATCGTGCAGCCGCTGTGCACGAGTCGGTGAAAATTCATCTTTCCATTTCATTAAAACTGCTTGTCTGAATATCAACGAGCTGATAGCTCAGACTTTCTCTCGAGATGGCAATAAGTTTATCCAGTTCACGCGAAAAACCAAACAGGGCATGGATCTAATTTGATCTTAAAATTCATTGACAAAAACTGAAAAATATTCTCCCAATGTCCTCCTAATTTAAGTCATTCCCAAAACAATGAGGCTTCAAAAATTGTACACTTTTCACAAAATGGATCAATGTTTGCATATAAATGGGATAATTTGAGTTTAGGCATTTGTATTCTGTATATTACCTTGAATTGTAATAAATGGTGCCTTGCACAAAATGAAGATTCATTGATCAAACTAAACGTGGAATACCAATCCTCATCTGTAAAAGATGTATTAAGATAACACTCCCAATCATTTTTAATCTTAACCATTGGAGCTATTCTTAAATCCAATAAATCAATAAAAATATGTGATAATAGTCTGCTGTGAACAAATTGTAGATGAAAAAGTGTATCAAGGATATTTGAGTCTGCAATTCTATGAAAAGCATTCAATTTAGACCAGTGGTCTCCAAACCTTTTAGATCGCCATCAACCCCTTCAGGGACTATGTGGTCTCTCATCAACCCCCAGGCATGGAATCCTGGTGGGGGTGCTGAGTAGTGTGGCCAGACATTTAGTTTTAGACCAGACAGTCCAGCTTATGACCCCTCTGTTCTCCGTCCAGTGCCACCCCTACACCCCCAAATGGAGGGCAAATTAAGGGCAGAAAGGGCACTTGCCCGCTGAATGCAACATCCTGGTGTCTGCAGGCCATGTGCAGCCGGCTGGCATGGGGGAAGCGAGACAGCTGAGCACGAAGGTTCATGGCTGGTAAGCCTCCCCCACCCCCTGTGCTGGATGGTTAGGGGGCTTGAGTAAAATTTCTAAATTGCAAATAGTCTTTTTAAAAAAAAAAGACTACCGGTATTAGAAAGCTTAAATCTAATTGACAATTACTCAAAAAAAGCAAAATTATTTTGAATAAATAAATCTTTAATAGAATATATTGCTGATGGAGGTAATGGAGGCTGGTACAATAGGGACATTCAGAAGACTGTTGGGTACATGGATGTCAGAAAAATAGAAAGTCATGCCTGAGGTAAGGAAGGATTAGATTGTTACGGAGTAGGTCAGCACAATATTGTGGGCTGAAGGGCCTGCACTGTGCTGTCATGTTCTATGTTCTAAGAATATGAATATGGGTTTTCTGCTGGATCTTCATTCGGTGGTCTTGTTGAGCAATAATAGAAGAAAATGAGGGGATAAATCGGAATTTATTGTCGTGAACAAGTCACGAAATTCAGTGTTCTGTGGCCACATCACAGTGCAAACATTCATATTATGAACCATCTTACAACAAGAATATGAAAAATAAATATAATAGTGCATGGAAAGCTAAGTAGTGTCTTTTATCCATTGATTATTCAGGAATCTGATGGCAGCGGAAGAAGCTGACGTTGTGCCACTAAGTAGTCGTCTTTAGGCTGCAGTACCTTTTCCTGATGGTAGAGTGAAGAGGTCATGGCCTGGGTGGTGGGGGTCTTTGAGGATAGAGGATCTTTTTTTTTAAATATATAAAGATATTGCCTCATGGATGTCCTCAGTGGAGTCTGCTGCCTGTGATGTTGCAGGCCAAGTTAACAACCTTCTTGAGTTTTTCCTTGTCCAGAGAGTTGGAGCCTCCATACCAGACAGTGATGCAACCAGTCAGAATGCTCTCCATGGTACACTATGAAGTTTGAGAGTCTTCGGTGATGTATGGAGTCTCCTCACACCTCAAGGTATAGCCACTGGTGGGCCTTCTTTGTGATTGCATCAACATGGAGGCACCAGGGCAGATCCTTGGAGATGATGACACCCAGGAATTTGAGGTTATTGACCCTCTCCACTACTGAGTCCTTGAAGAGGATTGGGTTGTGTTCCCCTGACTCTCTCCTGAAGACCACAATCATCTCCTTGGTTTTGCTAACTTTGATTGCAAGATAGCTGTTGTGACACCACTCGGAGCTGCTCTATCTCCCTCCTGTACACTTCCTCATTGCTGTTGGTGATTCTGCGGACAAGTGGTGTCTTAATTAGTTGTTCAGTTGAAGCTGTACAGACAGCCATAAAAGCCAGAAGTGATTCTCCAATGAAACTAAAGTCAATGACATTTACTCAAAGAAACACCTGTGTACCACGCACACGCTGCAGTAACCTTCAAGAAGAGAAGTGCTATTGTGCATTCTCCTTTTGACAGGGGAGAGACACAGAACCAACGTGGCTTTAGGAAAAGTTGGCCACTTCACCGGTTTACAAGATTGGGAGGGAAAAAAAGATGCACTTCTACAATATCTTGAACATTTCTTTGAGGATTTCCAAAACATGAAATGTAGCCACCACTGGTAATGTAACCAGTTTTCACATAGGAAGATCCCACAAATGGATTTGATTTGTGGATGATTATTGTCCAAGACAATGAGGACACTGGTGGTCTCAGCTGAACTGGAGTTTTAAGATATTTTGCATTCATGTAGGAAGAGGTAGGCTTAAATTTGAGGTGAGAGATGGTCCTTGAGCAAAGCAGAACTCCCTGCCACATCACTAGTTGCTGCTTGGTTGCTTGTCAACTATTAATTAGCTCATTAGAATCCAGATGTTTAGAAGAAGCAGAAAGATCCTGGTAACCACTTAATGCTCAAAGTACTTCTGAAACTTCCCTCTTGCACCAAAATTCAATTTGTGGTTGATTAAATTTAAAACTAGTTTTTGGACTTCATGAATTCCTTATTCCCCAAGTACTTAAATGGGCATCTCTGGTTATAGTCAAGTAAATAGTGATAAAACTCATGGGGCTTTAACAAATGGAAGCAATTCTTCCATGTACTGAGTTACGGTGTCTGACGAGAGAGAGGATGATGGTCCGCATTACAGAAAATTAAATTAAGAAATGTGATTCAAATTAAGTTCTTTTCAAATTTGATTTTGCTTTCCAGCAGGAAATTTGAGAGATGGTGACACAAAATCAGTTTAAAGCCTTAATGATCTTAGCATTCGAATAATTTACTAAACAAGAAATTATGGTGCTAATGGATCAATTATTTAGCACACTTGGATTACTTTAATTTCCACACACAATTAAAGTGACATGAATATTGAATTGTATTGAAGTGGCTGGGAGTAAAGGAAAAACAATTTCTTCTCTGCATTCTTAAAGAAAACTCTGGCCAGAAGGATGAGTTTCTGGGTTAATTTTGCACGGTTTTGAGATGAGGAGAGGGGCACTTGAAGGAGTATTTGAAATATCTGAAGTTACTGATCAAACGTTTTACTTTGAGCCTCTTTGACTTTGCTACTCCAGGACCAAAGATCTGTCTGCACTCTTGTAACATCACATGTTATTGCACTGATTGCAACTGGGAACATTTATCTATCCTTTTATATTTCTCATTTATAATTTAATTTGTATTTATTCTTTATCGGTGTGTTTAACAAACCCATGCAGGAAGAATTTTGGTTCATTTACAAATTGTGCTTCGATGTATGACAATAAACTCATCTCATCACCTCAAAGTTCAGGTTTGAAAAACATACATGACACAATATACAGCCCTGAGATTATTTTTTTAAATAATAAAAAAATTATACATGCAACACGGTAATGGGTCCTTTCAGCCCACAAGCTTGTGCTGCCCAATTACATTAATCCCTGCATGTTTGAAGGGTGGGAGGAAACTGGAGTAAATCTTGTAGACAGACATGGGGAGAGCATACAAACTGCTTACAGAGAGCACCTGATTCAAACCAGGTCTCTAGGCTGTAACAGCTTTACAATTACTGCTACGCTAACCATGGTGTCCTGGGCTCCTGCAGACGAGGCAGAATTACCTCTTATTCCTTGTGCAAATGTACACAACATATACAAATAAAGAAATTTAAACAAACTGCAATATAGAAAGAAAAAAAAGTGCAAAAGTAAGAATCCAGAAATGAGTCCCTGATTGAGTTTATTGTCGAGGTGTCTGATGGTGGAGGGGTAGCAGCTGTTCCTGAACCTGGTGGTCCAAGTCTTGTACCTTTCCTGATGGTTGCAGCGAGAACAGAGTTTGTGCTGGGTGATGTGAATCCTTGAAGATTGGTGCTGCTCTCTGATGGAGAAGCACGGGTTGGACACACATACTCTGGGAGTCATAGTGTCACAAATTGCTCTCAGGACAACAGTGCTGGCACCTGCGGACAAAGCAGCTCTGTCTCCTTTCTTCTAACTGAAGCTGCTGGGTGAGCACACCGACTGATAGTTCCTCACGGCAGTGCTGGCACCTGTGTACGAAGCAACTCCGCCTCCTGCTGGCACCCACACACAGACCGACCATTTGACTGGCAGCTGTCCAACTAACTGCCATCTTTTTGACACTACAACCTCAGCGCTCTGGGCTCTTCCACTGACCCAGTGTGTGCCTTCAGTTCTCCAGATTGGCAAAGACGGGTTGACAACAGTGGGTGCGCTCTCCATGAGTCCATCGGCTTCAATGTGGGGCTCTTGCACTCCTGACAGCTTTCAATTCTCCCAGTGTGTGGCTTCAGCGCTTCCCACAGTGCATGTCTGTCTCTCTGGGCATGTTTTACTAATGCAACTAAATTTAATTCTATTAGTTTACTATTATAATCTTTCTTTACAAGTACCTGTTCGGCTGCAGAAAGTAAGACTTTCAATGCATATGTACAATGTGTAGGACAATAAACTCATCATTATTTCTGTCTTCCATTCAAGTGGACTTGTGAAGTTATGCTACAAGGGTAATTTTCTACAGTCTCTGTTTTGTCTCTTTGAACAGATTGTTTACTGTGTTAATGGATGTTTTTGCATACAAAAAACTTTGCTGTGTGTCCTGCTCCAGCTCTGACTCGCCCCCAGATACCCAATTTACCTGAGGGTGCCATCTCTAAGGCTACATCCTGCTTTATCTAGCAGATTGTTGGCTGATTTTTCTGAAAGTAAAAAAAAAAGCTCCTTTGGCTGGGACATCAACTTCTGTCCCTCAAGATTGAGGGCACCATTGATCAATTTCTCGAACATCAGGTGCAGGTCCAACTCACTGTGCCATTCAATAAAATTTGTGGATTGCGATGTGGCTGATGAAAAGATAGGGTGTCCTTCCTCTGATGGGAGAAGATGTGGTTGGTTATGTTGAGATGGTCCACTCCTTCCATCTTCATGCGCTCCTGATGCATGGCCTTGATAATCTCTGTACCACCTGAATGAACCTTCTTCACTTCATGTGGTCATGCGTTTGAGGATCGCAAGCATCAGGAGGGATAGCACAAGGCCCGCACATTATATATCACTGAATATTTATTTTTGCTTTTTCAGTTTGTTTATATTTCTTTCTCTATTTGTATTTCTGGATCATTTTCTTGAGTACAGTCTATATTATCGATAACTGCCTGGCCTGCAGGAAAAAGAATCTCAGGGTTGTATGTGATATCATTTGTGAACTCTGACAGTAAATCTGAACTCTAACTTGAGGTACCTTCTGCTCCATCTGTGGAAGAGCACACATAGCTCTTGAAGTGGAAGCAAATCTTTTTATATCCTGAGGGACTGTGGAGGCAAAATAAGTGTTTGGTTGGCTTAGCTGAATTTCTAGCCAATAGTGAGCATCCAGGATGTGATTGATTGGGTCTCAGTGATGGTTAGGTGACTGAGTGCCAGGGACAGATGGCGTTGGCTACTTGTTGGAGATTGGCATTGCCTGGCTGGGGAAAGAAGATGACATTTCAGGTCACTGACTCACAAGAATGGGGTTGAGGAAAAATACATTGCTCCACCATTCTGATCACAGCCAGATTTGATGGGCTGAATGGCCTAAATCATCTCCCTCATCTTATGGTCTTGTTGACATCACTTGGAGTACCAAGACCATTAAAACCTGGCTAAAGTTGAGATGAGAACAAATTCCCTAAAGTAGACTTTTGACCCATAACCTCGACAGTCCATTTTCCCTCCAGAGATGCTCTCTGACCTGCTGAGTTCCTCTGGCATTTTGTTTAATTCTCCAAACAAAAATTGTCTTTCTTGAACAGCTTGATATGTTTTGCAGCTTATTCAGGTACCTGGCAGCAGAAAACTACAATCATATCCTTGCTGGAAACTATGCCACTTTGCATGTTTTGTGAAATAATAAATGCCATATGATCTACCACTTGTTAAGGAGTTGATGTGTAAAATTTTGGGTATGATGAAATCCCCCAAACTCGTGTGAAAGCCTACCTGAGGACCATGTGATACAATACAAAAGGATCAGATTGCATGTGGCAATTTAGGCTTTTGTGCACTTTTCTGCTTGTGTGCCAAGTCCCAAGTAAGTAACGTGCATTTTCTAAAATGCACATAACTAAATGCAATCTGACACAGCACAGTATCTGCATGCTTGATGTGCTGTCATAGATCTTGTTACAACATTAGTTATGCAAGGTACATGAGAGTGCTTTTATGTAAATAATGGTGCTTCCAGAGAAATAAGGTCATAAATTTGAAAGTCTTTGTATGGAAATATAGCACAAGCCCATTAGTGGGCACCTTGGAAGAAGAGTTAGTTCTGCTACCAGTTCATTTTCTCCCTCCATTTTAGAGGTTGTGTTTAATCAGAAGGATTGATGGTCAAAAGGTCCATCTACTCAATCTTTCAATGGAAATGTAGCTCTGAGATTAGAACATAAAACATAGAACATTATAGCTCGGTACAGGGCCTTCAGACCACAATGTTGTGCTAACCTACTTAAACGTATCCAAACCAACACGAAACCCTCCCTTCCTCATAACTCTCTAGTTTCTTCCATCCATGTGCTTGTCTAAGAGTCTCTGAAATGGGCCTAGAGTTCACACCTCTACCACCACCCTTTGCAATCCAATCCATTAAAAAAAGTACCCCTGATTGCTCTCCTCAAGTTTTCTCCCCTCACTCTGTGCAGATGACCTCTGGTGTTGGCTACTTTTGCCCTGGGGGAAAAAGGTGCAGACTGTGTATCTTGTCTATGCTTCTCATAATCTTGTAGACTTCTATTAAGTCTCCTCCTCTTTTTCTCCAAAGAGAAAAGCCCCCAGCTCTGCTAATCTTGCCTCGTAAGACATAGTTTCCAATCCAGGCAACATCCTGTTAAATCTCCTCTGCACCCTCTCCATTGCTTCCACATCTTTCCTATAATGAGATGGCCAGAACTGAACACAAAATTCTGTGGTGTCACCAGAGATTTATAGAGCTGCAACATTACCTCATGACTCCTGAACTCAATCCCCCAACTAATGAAGATCAGCATACCGTACGCCTTCTTAACTATCCTATCGACCTGTGTGATGACATTGAGAGATGTATGGATTTGGACCCCAAGGTGTCTGTTCTTCCACACTGTTAAGAATCCTACCATTAACCATGCTTTATAATAGTTTGTGGGTCACATAAACATGTGGATTTCTATTCTGCTTGAAATGCCAATCAGATAAAATTCTGAAATTAGTAATAAAATGCTGTACAATGAGTTTTCAGATGAAAAGAAAATACAGACCCACATCTTTCCAACTGCTGAAATATATCCCTATGAATCATGAAGCATTCTTTTCAAATTTCTTTTTGACTTTCAGATTTTTTCTTTCTGAAGTCTGTGACTAAATATTACACCTCTTTGACCTTGCAGCCTCAACGGTATTAAGCTGGGGTTGGCTTCAAATGTTTGAATGTTCCTGTTATCTGGAAGAACCTCTCACTGTGAGAGCAAATGTCCACATGATGAAACAAAAATGCTGCATTTCATTTTTATTGTGAATTTCATGCTCTGTATGGAGAAGGATGATAATACAGGAGAAAGAGTATATCTCTCTCCTTGAAAACTCAGATGAAATTGACAAGGACACCTAGAACAATGTCATCAATAAAGCAAAATGTCGCCTTTACTACCTGTAGTGTCTATAATACCACAGCTTCCCTATGAGAAGACATATTGAGGTATAAAACACTTATTAAAGCAGCTGTACCTTGGATATAATAGTGTGTGCTGTATCACAGTATGTTTTTGATTGTAATTTCCCAGCTGGATTCACACTAGTTGGATCAAATTCTCTTAATACAAGAATAATTTTATAATTCTAGTGGGGTCCCTCGCCTTTGAAAATTCTCATTCTCGAGTTGTGCATGAGCTTTCCCACAAACTTCAAATTTTTCTGCTATTGCTATCTGATCCACAACCAATGTTTCTCTTTGCCCCACTTGGCCTTCTTACCTCCTCAACATAAATATTCATCCTTGTCTCTACATTCTAAAAATGTAGACACACAGCACAGTAACAATTCTGTTCGGCCCATGAGCTTGGGTATGTTTTTGAATGGTTGGAAGAAAATGGAGAACCCAGAGGAAATGCATGCGGACATGGGGAGAGGGGTGAGAACGTGAAAGCTCCTTAGATAGCGTTGGATTCGAATCCTAGTCATGGTGCTGTTGCATTAACCGCTATACAGGTACTAAGTGTGCCACCCCAAATCTGGACTTTGAACTTCCTTATCACCATAACTTCTTTCAGCCCTGACATGCTGTTTAATTAACTCATTGTGGTTTCTTGTGCACCATCATGCACCTTTCAGACCACCTTTGGTCAAATATAATCTATCTATAGATTATAGATTTTTCTTCCTCTTGGAACCATGCTTTAAAATCAGCCTTTTTGCTATCTTTCTAATCTTTGGTTGTTCATATTCAATTTTTCATCTCTCTGAAATGTATGGCAGGTAAAGGTGCTGTATTCATGTCAGTTTTGCTTTGTTGGAGATTCATCTTGTTGCAAAATAAATCAGTACTTTCACATTATGATCTTCAAGCATTCTCAAGTTACCTAATTTTCTGCAAGAAGGCCATTTGTTATTGGCACAAAGCTTATGATAAATTTAATGTATTTTACTCTATCTCCTTCATAATTTTAAATACCTCTATTAAATCTCCCCTTATTCTTCAATGCTCCAGAGAATAAAGTTCTAACCTGTTTAACCTTTCCCTGTAACTCAGTTCCTGAAGACCAGGCCACATCCTAGTAAATTTTCTCTGCACTCTTTCAATCTTACTGATCTTTCCTGTAGTTAGGTGACCAAAACTGTACACAGTACTCCAAATTTGGCCTCACCAATGTATTGTATTTCTTTACCATCACATCCCAACTCTTGCACTCAATACTTTGATTTATGAAGACCAATATACTAAAAGTTCTTTACAACCCAATCCACCTGTGATGCCACTTTCAGGGAATTACATATTTATTCCCAGATCCCTCTGTTCTACCACATTCCTCAGTGCCTTACTATTTACCATGTTTGTCCTGCCAAAATGCAACACCTCACACTTGTCTGCATACAATTCCATCTGCCATTTTCAGCCCATTTTTCCTGCTGGTCCAGATCCCTCTGCAAGCTTCGAAAACCTTCTTTGCTGTCCACAACACCTGCAATCTTAGTGCCATTTGCAAACTTGCTTATCCAATTTACCACATTATAATCCAGATCATTGATATAGATGATAAATAACAATGGTCCTAGCACTGATCGCTGAGACAAACCACTAATCGCAGGCCTCCAGTCTGAGAAGCAATCATCTACCACTACTTTCAGGCTTCTCCTATCCAGCCATTGTTAAATCCAATTGACTATTTCACCATGTCTGAACCTTCCTGACTAACCTCCCATGTGGGACCTTGTCAAGGCCTTACTTAAGTCCATGTAGACAACATCCACAGCCGTTCCTTCATCAACTTTCCTGGTAACCTCCTCGAAAAGCTCTATAAGATTGGTTAAACACAATCTACCATGTATAGAGCCATGTTGACTATCCCTAATCAGTCCATGGCTATCCATATAATTATATATCCGATCTCTTAAAACACCTTCCAATAATTTACATGGGGCTCACCAGTCTGTAACATCCAGGGTTACTTTTGGAGTCTTTTTTAAACAACTGAATATGAACCACCCTCCAATCTTCGTGCACTACACCCGTGACTAAGGACATTAAAAAAAATAGATTTTAAAAACTTTTATTGTTGATTAAAAATGAATAATAAGATAAAACGTTGCCCCTTTCAGATCAGAAATTTATCTGAGATAGTTGAACATGGAACATTTTCAACATGCTGCGTAATATTTTCTGACAACACGTGGATTTTCAATTTTGTACAAAAACAAAAGTGTATGATAGACTTTTAAATGAACAATAAAGGGTCCAGGTCTGAAATGTTGGTTCCCCTTTACTTCCTATGAAAACTGCATGACCTGCTGAGTTTCTCCAGCATTTTTGTTTATTCCAGAGTAAAATTCTGCTGCCTTTGCTCTGTACCATCTGCAACTCTAACTGCACAACTGTACTCCTGTCGTAGTAGTTGTATGTGATGTCTAGTTGGACTGCTTGGGAAAAACTCACTCTAACTTGGTACTTGTGACAAATAAACTTGATTCAACAGGTCAGGCAGTATCGAAACAAGGGGAATCAGTTGATGTTTCACCTGAAAACTAATGTCTGATTTGCTGAGTATTTTCCAGAATTTTTTATTTTAATTTCAAATTTCAAGCAACCTTTTATTTTCATTTTCAACTTCATATTCATTTAGTAAACTGAATGCTGAAAAACTCTCAATCACGTAGGTTGATTCAATAAATTGAAAGGATTTTTGCACTGAAGTCCGATGACTGTGGAAATGGAAATTTATTAAGAATGAGAGTACTTGCGTATTAAGTTTTAATACTTTCAAATGACAAAGTTTGAAAACGGGGACAAGTGGGTTGGTCTAATCATCAGGTACATTATGTCCTGGATAAAGCCTCCATCTTTGGTTTTATGCTGTGGAACAGAGTTTTCCTGTTTGTAGTTGAACGAACTAATAGGTTTTTTTTAAGCATTCGAACAAAAGCACACCCATGCTGCTTGACTGTTCTGCACTGGGCAGGGGCTGTGGAACATTCTGGAGCCTGTAGGAGGAGCCACATGCACAGTTGGCCAATGGGTGTGCCCAAACATAGTGGTTTACCAGATGGAGTTAAAACAAGAACGTTTATAGATGCTGCGGTCAGATGCAATCAACGGGCTGGAGAAACTCAGCAGGTCATGCAGTATCCATCGGAAGTAAAGCATAACCAATGTTTCGGGCCTGGGATACCCTTTACTCCCTATGGATACTACATGACCTGTTGAGCCTCTCCAGCAAGTTTGTGTGTTGCAGAGTTTTCCTGTTTGCTGGCCTGCAGTTAGTACTCCAAGCCAATTTGGCTGGTGAACAATATCACAAAACAAAAATTTTAACTAAAATTAAGTAAAAGTTATTTGATTTCTTGACTATGGGAAAGAAAGCTCTGAAAAGTCTTTACAAGATATTCAGCCACCAATGCCTCGTGGTGGAATATTAGCTCCCCAACAGTGAGGGTTTTTGTTGAACGAGCTGTGCTAATACAGGATCGTTCTTGACAGTAATGGGCTCCATTATATCTTCAAAAAGTGCTTTAAACATTTAGCTTTATCTGATTACATATTCATGAATGTGCTAGAGAAATGGTTGGCGGGCAGAAATTAAGGCCTTTTCTTTCATACAAACTTGGCTAATTTATTATCTGTTACCCATAAAAGCTTTTTCATTTACAAAAATATTTCCAAGGTACGTTATTGTGGACTTGTATAATGAGGTGTTTTTAGACATGACAACTATTGCCCTGCAGTGAATTATGTACTGGGTTCAATCCTGTAATTACCTCCAGTTGACTAATGCCTTGTGTATATATTAAAAAATTTAAAAAAAAAAAAAAAAATTCCCTTTCTGCTTTTAACTGCGTTCATTTTCAGTGCAGTTTCTGGAGAGTGAACTTTGTGTTGGAACCACTCCCCTTAATTTGTGGGATCCACTCGATAGCTTTGCAGAAGGAAAACCAACCTTGGATAAACGATACCACACATAACTAAATTCGATTTTGACATCTCAGGTTCTACTCCAATGTGTCATGACAGGATAGAAACAGGACCCTCTACCCACCATCCATGCTGATGAAAGTGCTGACCTGAGCAGGTCCCATTTACCTGGATTTGGTCCAAACTCCTATAAACCATTTCTGAATTTTGTGTCTTTAAGTATCTTTTTAAACTTGCACTTGTACTTGCCTCTCCCATTTTTTATTGCAGCTTGTTCCATTATATACTCCACCTGTGATTAGGAGATATTCCTTGGGTCACTTTTAAATCTTTCACCTTAAACCGATGCCTTCCAGTTTTAAATTCCCTTATCCCAGCAAAAGACCGACTATTCACCTTATCTATGCCCCCTCATGATTTTTTTTATAAACCTCTTTGCACCAGGGAAAACAATCCCAGACTATCTAGTCCTTTTTTAAATAAAACAATATTGTCATATTTTGGACAGTAAAGACAAACTTAACAATGGTCTACATCATTGAAAAGAAACTTTTATATCCATGGTGACTGTACAGTTCAATTCATGCTAATTTTGATTATGGGGTCAAGACCAGTCACTTTCAAGTTTTGTTTGGCTACAGCCTCCTTGGGGCTCTGCTCAGTTTATGGGTCCCCTTCACTGTAAAGCAACCAAGTTCACATAGTTTCCATGTACTCCTTTCCTACCGACTACATAAAAATTTTTTTGTAGTTTCAATCCATGGCCGCCGCTTGTATGTGCTGTGGTTCCCATGTGAGCTGTAGGGCCGCTGTTGAGAATGGCTGCTCTCGACTTCCATAAGTTCTCATTGTTACTCTACATTGAATTACTAATAATTAACATAACCTGTCACTTTTATTTCCATAAATTGACATGGAATCTGAAAGAATGAAGTGTTTTTGCTTGCAAACACTTCAATGTAATTTGAATTCATCCAAGATGTACAGGGTTGGCTGGTTAATTGGATGTAACTGGGTGACATGGGTTCCAATGGCCAGATTGGTCTTCTACTGTGCTATATCATTAAAATGAAAACTTAATTGAGTTGCTGGGAAATGGACTAATTTATAATCTCAATCTCTGAGCTCAAAATTGCCATGGGTTTCCTTGCCATCCCTGTAATGCATCAATGGGGTTTGTCATGCCTTCTGGCAGCTAGCATAATGATTCATCTGCCTAACGCTGCTAATTTATGCCAGTAGGATCTCAACCTTTGCTCAGTGATTGCAATTGTAGACAGTTCCAAATAATTTCATACATCCGTCTGGTCAAGTGGTCTCCCAGAGCTGGGAATATTTGACTGCATTTGGTCCAAAGCCCTCTAAACCTTTCCTTACCATGCACACAGCTAAATCTCTTAAATGTTCTGATTGTGTTTGGCTCCTACCAGTTTGTTCCATATACTCACCATCTGATTTTCTCCAGACTATTATCTAAGGTGGTAACCACAGCGGTTAAGTTACAAAACGTAGACCCCCAAATTCAAGGATCACTGGTTTAAGAAATTGTGGTAGCTGGGGAACTAAAATGTAAACCATTCAAGAATTTTGGATTGAAAAGCTTGAGTCGGTCAGGAATGATATCTGGCACCCTTAATTATGTTGGCCTATGTGTGACTCTGGATCAACCCATGCAGTTGACTACTAGCTGTCTTCATTAGGTGGCTGAGATGGACAATGCATTTCAATGCCTATGAAATTCGTGTTCTATGATGAAATAATTTTAAAAATCCCTGGTGTAAGACCACCTTCAGTTTGTAAAATTGTGAAGCAAGTAATGTAGTAAGTAGAATTAAAGTAGAAAGAAGGGAGAAAATGACAGCACTGCCAGAGCTGTTATAAAGGTGGTGCTGATGCAGACCAGGGAGAGTGGGGAGCAGAGATGAGCAGTTCTCTGGAGGGTCCTATTGCCTGGTTGTGATGCCAATGGCTCCATACAGGCCTTAAGTGGTCTGTTAAAGGAGTGTTTAAATCTTGCAACCGTAGGGCCTGTGCCCAAGATGACGGCACCTATGCTGGTTAGCATACAAGAAGGGGTTGCAGACTCTGTGGGGAGCAGTGGACCAGCACAGAGCACTAGAAACCTCCATTCAGAAGGACCCTACAAGATTGCGACCACAGAAGCAGACCAGCAAGGGCACAACAGCCAAAGGACCCACACAGGCTGTGGGCTGCTTAGTGACTTGCAGTCCAAGGACTCTCAGGTTGCAGGCTGTTGGTCAAAGGGCATACAAAGGCTGGGTGCTGTGAGAGACTGACTTGTTGGGAACCAGGTATCTGAATCAGAATTCGAGAAGGTGCCGAGGGAAAGGAGGGCTTTATAAGGTTCAGGTGAGGCCTCACTTGCAGTGTGAGGTATAGTTTTTTGCTCCTCCTTTAAGAAAGGATGTGCTGGCATTGGAGAGGCTTCAGAGAAGATTTGGAAGAATGATTTCTGGAATGAAGGTAATGAACTCAATGGGTCAAACAGCATCAGTGGGAGGAAAAATGTAACACTTTGGGCCAGAACCTTTCAACAAGACTTGACAGTTTCTGCCCGAAAGGTTGACCATTCTTTATTTCCCACTGATGCTGCTTGACTCATCGAGTTCCTCCAGCAAGTTGTTTAGCTCCTGTTTTAACAGTGGTAAAAGTTGATCCCTCTCCTCCCCTTGGACAGAGTAGATGCAGAAAGAACAGGTGTGGAGGAATTTCTTCAGCCAGAGGGTGGTAAATCTGTGGAATTTGTGGCCACAGGCTGTTGTGGAGGTCAAGTCTTGAGATGTATTTAAGGGAGAGATTGATAAGTTCTTGATTAGCCAGGTCATCAAAGGTTTTGGGGAGAAGGCCAGGCAGTGCGGCTGAGTGGGGAAATGGATCAGTTCATGATTAAATGGTGGGGCAGACTTGATGGGCCGAATAGCCTATTTATGCTCTTATGTCTTATGGTTTTGCAGGTAGTGACTTCCAGAACCCTCACTCCTCCTAGGTGAAATACTTTTTGTCCTATCTCTAGTCCTTCAACCAATCACTTTAAATCTGTGTTGCCTGATTTTTTTAAAATTCTGAAATCAAAAACCTGAATGCTGGCGGTATCCAGCACATCCATTTGCATCTGTGGAAAGAGATAGATGTGTTTTAGGTCCGAGACCCTTCATCACAACTGGGAGAAAAAGCAAATGTGGAGGTTTTCAGTGGGAGAGAAGGTTTGGAAGGGAATATCTTTGATAGTGAGACCAAACGAGTTAACATGGTAATTAGAACCGTGATTATGTTATGTCTTGCTTGTAGCAAGACTGTGGGACCTGCCCTGCAGACTAGCAGATATTAATAGAGAGAAAAATAGTCAAAATGTCAGTGGCAGAAATAGCCAGCTATGAAGCAGACAGAAAGTGTGTAAACTAGGGTGGGGAAATTTCATACACTATATAGCAATTTGAATGGTTCAATGGGGCCAGAGATGGTACACGATGGTCATTATGTGCACCATCTATTTAGCTGGTTACTTAAGCTTCAACAGCATTGTCCAAGGACAGAAACGTTTCCTGTTTAAAAGGCAGGTGGGAATGCATTCATTACCAAATTCTATTTCTGATGTCACACAATTCAACCAGGGCATACAATCTCTCCTTCCCTTCTTGTTGGGATGTCATTCTCAATTCCTTCACCAGCCATGCAATGTATGCTTCTCCACCATGGGGTTCAAGACAGACACTTCAACAACATTCACCACTCAAATCGGGACGGCAATCAATTCAAATGTCTGACTTGTGGGCGATGCCCCAATGCCATGTACAAGCAGGATGATGGATTTTAATTTTTTCTCTTCATGCATCTTTCTCTCTCAAGCTCGCCAAGTTAGATCTGCATTGTACTGAGAAACGAGTTGGGATTACAAAAGAAACGACAGAATAAAAATGAGATGAAGGTAAAAACACAGTGCTGGAGGAGCTCAGCAGATCACGCAGCCTCCACAGGAGGTCAAGATTTATAACCGACGTTCCAGTGTACATCCTTGATTTCTATGGGCACTGCGTGACCTGCTGAGTTACTCCAGCATTTTTACTACAATCACAACGTCTGCAGACTTTCGTGTTTCACACTAATAAGCATAGTTTATTGGCATTGCTTGAGAAAAATTCTGTTGAATCATGGAATTAATGGAATGTACTTTTCAGTGTTCTATTCACAGAACAGCACGAATGTCTATTTTTTCTCCAAATTGTATGACATTTGGCTGATAAAAATATTTTTAATTTTAATTTTCTATTTATACCAATATAATTTCAATTTGCAAATAAATGGATATTTATTCTATTGAAGACCATTTTTGAATCTACCTGTCAAACATGGACCTGTCACAATGAAATAATATCATGACTCTAGTGATAACATTAATAATTCTTTAAAATTCACTCTCGATTTCTGAGAGTTGTAATAAATGTCATCTCGGTATAATTATGTGAGCATTTACTTTGTGGTAGCAATGTGACATAGCATCGCAATGGAACTAATAAGCTGCTTGCATTAGTTTATTGTTGAAACTGAATGAATTGATGAGACAATTGCCTTGCTAAAGTAACTGCAAACTCCTCATTACTTAAGTAAAGAACAGTCAAAATAATGCACAGGTTAATTTTAGTCTGTTCTTTTTTGCAACCATTTCCAAATTTAAATCGTACCAGTATCTTGAGTCAGAAGGAATGATTGAAAGCCAGCTTGTTCTTGATGGATATTTGGAAGGTGTGCAGTTCACTGAGCAGTGTGTTAGTGGAACTGCACTTGACTGCGTTGATGCTGTATCTGAACATTTCAGAGAGAAACGTTCAACATTCCGCCTTCTTGGAGAAACCCAGGAGCTGCAGATGCTGGAATGTGGAGTGAGCAGAGAGAAGGTAGAGAGACTCGATAGTTCAGGCAGTGTCATGAGAAGTGATCAATCAATGTTTAGAGTCGGAATCCTTTATTATCAGTCTCAATAAAGGGTCTTAACCCAAAATGTTGACTGACCACAACTTTCCATTGATGCTGCCTGATTTCCACCTCCTCCCCTCCCCAGTTCCTTAGCTTCTCTTCTGTGTTCTTTGTAAAAGTTCTCATGACACAATTTGGAAGTAAAACCGGGCAGGTTCCCTCTTGCTTTGGTCAACCTATTCCTCAATTGCTAATACTGGGACAGATAAACTGGTTGTTGTCATGCTCGATACACAAACACCCTGGTTATCCTTTACTTCCTATGGATGCTGTATGACATGCTAAATTTCTCCAATGTTTCAGATTATTATCATGGCTGCTTAAGGTGGACAACATGATTGAAGCATTTTGGATACAACCATCATGCCAAAGCTTCCATGGCATATTAATGTTGTGAAATCAGTGTGAACTTGGCCAGCGCCATCACAGGCATACAGGTAGACCCTGACTTGCGATGGGGTTCGGTTCTATGACTTGCATCATAAGGTGGAATTATTGTAATTCGGGCTACCTGTACAGGTAGCTTTGAGTCGCTCCTACGTGGGAGCCTGAGATGGTGCATGGGTAACTAGGGGAGCGGTGTCACTTGGCAACCTACATTGTGATTTGGAACGCTGGCGCAGATTTCTGTTGCGCTCTCTCCCTCTTCAATCTCTTTCCCTCCCCAGCGACGGCAATCTGTGCCTGCATTCCAAATCACTTTTTATAAAAGTTGTTGGGTCTGACAAAGCATTGGACGGAAGCATTTCCTTTCAAGAATGAATAGTCACCATGTTGATACAGGCAAGACCCCAACTTACCTTGATTCAAAACAGATTCTGATCATTATCATAACTTCAAAATATCGTAAGTCAGGGTCTATCTGTTGTCTCCACTCTTTCGAGGACATCTGCTGGAGGTGGTGTCTTGAGAAAGCAAACTCTATACTCGAGGACTCTCACCACCCAGGCTATGCCTTCTTCACTGTGCTACCATCAGGAAGAGGGTACAGGAGCTTGAAGACGAGCACCCATCAGCACAAGGACAGCAACTTCTCCTCTGACTTTGGATTTCTGAAAGGAAAATGAACCAGGGTCACAACCTCACTTTTTCTCTTATTTTTGCACTAATTTATTTATTTTTAAATGTAATTTTATGGCAATATTTGCACTGTAATGTAGCTGCAAAACCAACTTTGTAACCTGTTCAAGCCAATAAATTCTGATTCTGTTTAATTCTGAATGGTTGTGGAGAACTTCATGAAATCATAGACTATTCAAAAGCAGGCCACATAATGGATATCCACAACTCTACAGTTTCCAATATCGGGTAACCTTGTAAGCATCTTGGAGATGCAGGAACTGTGGAATTTTGCAGAGCGCCTGTACTCTGTCTGGGAGGACCATCTTGAGCTTGCGTGTCCCTTCCCATCCTGAGTGCCATCCAAAGAAGTCCAAGTGTGAATGCAGAGAATGAATTTTCAATGACATGTTGCACTTCACGGTTTTGTACGAGTGAAGTAGACTTAAAGTATGACAGGAAATCACAAAAATAGCTTGTATCTATCAGTAGCCCAAAATTCATAAAGTACCTTATAGCGTCCGGGAAGCAAAATCTTGTCCAGTGTTATAGGGCATCTTATTTGGAGAACATGGGAACATTTCTTTGGTCAGGCACTTGAAATTGTTCTCAGAGGAGAGAGTAAGTTGACTGGGCTACACTTTCTAGATTTGAGGAGGACCTTACTTGAAGCAGAGAAAAAAAATCTTAAGGCTTGATGCATCCGCGGGGGGGTGGGGGGGGGGGGGTGGTGGTAAGAGGAGTGTCTTGAATCAGGGTCACAGTCCCAAAGTACAAAGTTGGACATTCAGGAGAGAAGGGAGGAAATGTCTCCAAACAGAAGGAAGTGAATCTTTGAAAGAGAATGACAGAATAAATAAATCTTTAAAAATTTTAATACCAAATCTGTAACATTCTTTAAAGCCTTCATCTAATAATGAAGGTGGAAAAATGGTTATCAGTAATAGGACTAGCCAGAGAAAAATTAATATACCCAAAACATTTCCTAAATTGAGCCCATATTCTCAATGTAATTCTCATTATTGGATTATATCAATTTAGAAAATGAAAAATGTAAAATGGAACCTAAAATTGCAAAGTTCGGTTCCATTTCTGCCCGAGAAGAGAGACTTGCTAATTTATCAACTTTTAATAATAAAAGTAAACCACATCGTAACTTTGTTTCTTTTGAATAATTGACATTTAAATTCAAGTTTTCTAAAAGACTTTTAGATATTTGAAAGAATTTTGGTTTAAATGGAATGCTTTTCCTTAAATTGCAGGTTCAAATATTCTTGGTTTTACTTTTTGATTTACAATTTGTTCACAGTGGATGGATATCACATTTATATTGATTTATTGGATTTAAGACTAGCTCCAATAGTTGGGATTAAAAACTACTGGGAGTGTGATCTTAATGTAACTTTTTCAGATAAGGATTAGTATTCCACTCTTAGTTTGATCAGTGAATCTTCATTTTGTGCAAGGCACGGTTTATTTCAATTTAAGGTAATACAAATGCCTAAACTTTAAATTATCCCATTTCTATGCTGACGTTGATCCATTTTGTGAAAAGTGTAACATTTTTGAAGCCTCCCTGTTTTGTACATTTTGGGAATGTCCCAAATTACAAAGTTGTTGGCAAAATATTTTTAATTCTTTGTTAGATAATCACATTTAATAATAAGGGATGGAATTTAAAATGCAGCACACCGTAATACTGTACTTTAATTTTGTGTATACATTATTATTTTTCTTTTTTTAATATTTTGTATATGGATTGCTATGTTAAACAATAAAAATATTTTGAAAAGAAGTGACAGAGATCAGTCACTGAGTAGATCCAGCATAGATGTTTTTTGGATAGCAAGCATAATATTGGGTTAGTGTCAGAAATGGGCACCGATGTAAACAATCAGGCAGAGGGTGTTGAAGGCCAGCCCTTGCTTCTGTTGTATTCTGATGTTCCTCTTGAGTGTTTCAGGATGCTGAGCCCAGATGATACTGATATCTCATTCATCAACATTTAGAGCGCTATAACAAAAGTAGTGGGCCAAGGACAGAACTCTAAGCAGAACCTTTTCCATATGTGAGTTGCAGGTGGTGATGGGCTTGGGTTGGAGACCATATTCTGGGTCTATCTGGGTCTGGGGCTTCTCCATCTACTCTGTATCTTGGGTTATAGACGTGCACATTGGTAGTGTCTGATCTCATAATCTGTCTTCAAGGTGAGGTTGTAAGTGTGTACATCTTCTGGGATGTGTCTTTATTCTCTTTATTCTAGATATGTTCTGACTTGGATGTTCACCCTTCTACATCACTCTTGCAAGCATCTGCAAATACCTTCCTAGTTCATCATGAGTAACAGTGTAATGGGTGCCCAGCCTCTCAATCTGTGTGGTACAGGGTGCATGTGTGCCATCTGAATCCATTGGGTTCTGGTGTACATTGCTTTGAAAAGAAGACCTGACTGAGGAGGGGATTCAACCTGATGTGGAGAAAAAGAAATCCATTAGAAATCCACTGTGACCTTTACACAGGAGATGCACAAGAGATCACAGCTGCTGGAAACTGAAGCTAAACACAATCTGCTGGAGGATCTCAGCAGGCCGAACAGCATCAGTGGGAGAATAGGAATGGATGGAGCCTTTCAGCACTGAGATCCTGGAGAAAAGATGCTAGTGTAATGAGGAGAGAGTAAGAGGGCTGCCATGTGGGATTGGGTGAAAGAGAGATGTGGCGTGATGGACGGAAGCAGATGCCGGATGGAGAGAGGAACAAGACCTATTTTGGCTGGGTAGTTTAAAGTCCAATTTTTAAAAATTGAGAAATACAGCATGGTAACAGGCCCTTGCTGCCCAATTACACCTGAATGACCTATAAGCCCAGAATGTTTTGAAGGGTGCGAGGAAATCAAACCAACCAGAGGAAATGCATGCAGACATAGGGAGAATGTACAAATTGTGCCAGATTTGAACCTTGTCAATGGCGATGTAACAGCACTGCTAACTGCTGCATTAACCATGCTTCCCCAGTCCACTGGTATATCTCTCCATTCATAACACTTCTGCTCTTCACTCTTCCCCTTTCCTCCTTCTATGTCCCTCTCCCTCCACTTCCCTCCCATTTTTGGTTCCATCCCCTTCCACCCCCATCTCTCCACTGGATTCTTCCACTCCCTCCTCTTCCCCCACCCCCTTGCTTCCATGTGGTCTATTTTTACACCATCATTACCACCTTTTCTTATCAGATTCCTGCAGCCTATGTCTTCCAAGTGCCTAACTTCACCTAACCCCTTTCTCTCCCATTATTTGGCATCTGCCAATCGCTGCTTCTGCCCATCATGCCTCTCCACTCCCTGGTTCACCAATCCCCCATGGGCCCCTTCTCCTTGCTTTCCCAGTTTTGATGAAAGCTGGCCCGAAAAGCTGACGGTTCTTTTTCTCCCACTGAGGTGAGGTTTCCAGCAGATTGAGATCTTTGCACAGATGCACTTGAGTTGTTGTCATATAAAGTCAGGTTGTGTCCCAGCGTATAAATCTGGAAAATGGCTTACCACAACGATGGGCAGCGCGATTAACGCAACACTGTTACAGCACCAGCGATCGGGTTTCAAATCCCATGCTGTCTGTAAGGAGTTTGTATGTTCTCTGGGTCAACATGGACTTTCCCTGGGGGTTCTAGTTTCCTTCCACCATTCAAAACGTACTGGGGATTGTTGGTTAATTGAGTGGCCCAGGCTCGTGGGCTGAATGTTTTAAATTTAAATTTATAATTTACGCCCCAGGCAGTTCATTATTTGTGAAAATTTAATTTTCAGGGAGGGTGCTTTGTATATTTTAGAATGCATGTCACTGGGACTGCCAGCAGATGGGTGTTCAAGCAGATTTCACTATGCACTTGCTCCAATTAATCTATTTTCGTGACAAAATTTTGGCACTTGTTTTTGTTTAGGAAGTACAATGTTGAAAGAGTATTGTAAGAAGTAATCTTCTATGGATGATAAATGACCATGTTACCAGGATAATGTAAAAATAGATTATATATGATTCGTGGCAGATGTTCCCTCAGAGAGCTTGATCTGACTAAATATGAAACTGTTCAATATTCTCAAATGCTAAGTTGTAGGCAAAATCAGAGCCCAAAATGTGTATTAAAATCTATTATTAAATGCATTTGGCTTATGTAAACAAATTATTTATTATTAGTATAGATGCAACAATTCAAGTACTACATTGACTGTGGGGTATGTGTGCAGTGACCTGGAGAACATCCATCATAATCCAACATTTGCTTCTATGAAATTATTCAGAGAGGGTCGCATACTTTATTCAAGTAAAAGACATGATTAATGGAGCTATGGCTTGACTGTGCATGTGGATTTACCCTGATGACAAATGCCTCATTGCAAACTGCAGTGCAGTTTTATTATCCCAAGGCAGCCATTTTCAACGGGGACCTTGCAGCTTTCCTGGAACCCACTGCACATTTAAGGGGAGGGGAAGGGGAGAAAAGATGGTACTAAAATCATCATTTTTTTTTTGTTTTATGTTGGAGAGAAATACAGAAGAAACTGACTGAACTTCCCATTGAAGGGGGCCCATAAACATTGAGCAGCGTCCTAAAAGAGCATAGTTTAAAAAAAAAAATGAGAATAGCTGTTCTAAGGGATGCTTAAGGAGCTACCTTGACTCAGTTAAGATCTAACTACACTGGACAATGAAGATTTTGCTTCTGAACATTTTTGAGGGTATTTTTTGGATTTTGGGCTGGTGATTAAATTTTTCCTACCATTTTTTTTTAAGATTAACCCATGCTTATGATCTGTCATATTTTAAGTCGATTTCAAGTTTCCAAAACCATGAAGTGCAATGTCATTGAAAATGTATTTTCTGCGTTCGCACTTGGACGTCTTCCCTGTTGATCTCGGTTCCGTCAGTGACCAATGTGATGAAAAGTTCCACCAGGACATTGTGACCATAGAAAAACAGAATTGGGGCAACTGGAATCCATCTATAGTGACCGACTATTGTTGGGCACTGACATGAGATGCATCAGATGCTGAGAACAAATAAAAATCAACGGCCAAACATTTTTTTAGGGCAATTGAATGAACGCAATGTATCAGCATCATTATGCAATTAAACCTGCTAAATTCAATAAAAGTTCATGTTTCTCCAACTCTCTACGTGATGCAGCAAATCTGAAATTATCTGTATCCAGCTTGAAGTTGGCTATCATAATCCCCAATTTTTTTTCTCCAAGAAGCAAACATTTGAAAAGGTTGTCCAGTGTAATCACTAAATCTCTGGCATTCTAATAAAGTGCTTCATTAGATTCAACTTTCTCTGAATCAGTGGCATCACTGAGTCTTTGAGCTCCTGTTCACATACGTTACTTAAAAAAAAAAGTATTATTTAAGGCATGATAGTCTTTTAAACATGTGGATTGTTCAGCAGCTCTCTTGTTCAGAAAAGATTTTTTTAATATTTCAGGCTTGGGTAAATTTATAAATGCTTTCATGTGCTGTATTTGACTTTATTGTTTAAACCTGAGTTTAGCAGTGATTCTGCCACCAGTTATGTCCAGAAGAAAAATAGGTCATATTTGTGAGATATGGATATTGTGTAGGAGGTTGACAAAGGTCAGCACAACATCTTGGGCTGAAGGGCTGGTACTGTGCTGCAGTGTTCTATAAAGCTAAGTTTATTGTCATCTGATTACATAAGTACAACCTGACGAAACAGCATTCTTCGGTCCTCGGTGAAAAACATGGAGACACACATCCAGATAGAACACACATATAGAAAATACATATACAGGATGAGTGTTCATCTATACAAATAAGTATATAAATATTGTTTTGTGAATAAGAGTCTCAGATAGTTAGTGCAACCAATTCCTTTGGTGGTTCAGCATTTTCACTGACTGTGGGAAGAAACTGTTCCTCAGCCTGTGGTGCTGGCTCTGATCCTCCTGTATCCCTTTCCTACTGGGAGTAGCTGAAAGATGCTGTGTGCAGGGTGGAAGGGGTCCTCAATGACTTTATGTGCCCTATTCAGACAATAACCCCAGTAGATCATGATAACGGGCATGTGTTATGAGTCCAGAGGACCCCAAAACCCAGCAGCAATAGAAATTCACCAAGGTGAATGATTATTAAAACCAGTTACTTTTAATTATATTTAAACATGACAAAACTTTAACTTACTACTCTTAACTTCTAATTCTAAGTGCACATGTATGTAATGTGTATACAAGTTCAGAAGAATTCTTTGATTCACAGTCCAATCTTACTTCTCATTCCTCTAAGTTCACTGGTATCAGGCAATTCTTATACAGTGCACAGAATTTAACATTTATGAATTTCACGAGGCTTTGGTGCTTGAAAGGTAAATGGTAACTGCTCAGGAAGGTTCTTGTTGGTTTTCAGAGAGATTTGTTGTTCGTTGGACACCCACAACTGATTTCTTCTGATCAGCCACTTCAGTGTCTTGTTGAAGAAACTTGCCCCATCAGGGTTTTCCAGATGATAACTTCTTTCTTTCAGGTCATTACAAAGTTCCTTTTTGTTTCCCTTATTTCAAGTGAAACATTATACAGCCAGCCATCTTCTCTTGTATGGACCACAAGGTCTTTGACCGGGCTGAACTAAGAACTCACAACCTGTCTTCAAAATGGGCTTTTTCCACAAGCTTGCCAGCTTGTCCTGTTCCAGTCCCAGATGCTGGTGCTGAACTGTAGAAGTGGTCTCTTTCAAAAACCACATGACCCTCTTAAAACCGTCAACTGCACTCAGACTGTGGCACCGGACTTAATCTTCTGAGTTTGTTCATCTGTTGCTTTCCAAAACAATAATCCATTACTGCACAGCATGTCCAATTGACACTCGTGAAATCCTTACAGGTATTCTTCAAAGTTTCTGCAAAGGGACCCGGAGCCTGGACTGTCTGGCTTGAGCAGAGCTCTGGCATTTTAAATGAGATGTTTTGAAGTGTTTGTATCTGTGTCACCAAACTTAAAAACCCAACACAATTTATCTCCTTTAAAACACATCTATATACAATATAAAACATAACATAATCTGTCACAGGTTGGGTGGGGTGGGGGGGGATGGTGGTGGGAAGGATGACTCCGTCATACCAACAAAGACTGTGGAAGGTTAACAATGGATCCATCACGTGACCTGCTGACTTTGGACCTGCTATTCAATTTAACACTGAATTTTTTAACAAGAGATGTGGCTGTTTTCCATTGCCTTTCCTTGCTGTAAAGTCTTCAAGTGTTGTACATCACTCACATTTCCAGTTCCAAATTAAGGATTCAAGGCAAAAGATCAAGGAATTTACAGAAGGACATTAACTATTTCATGTCAACCAAATACAGCAGCAGATATTTTTGGTCTATCCTGGGCCTCATTTTTGAGCCAGTCTCAGCACCCTCCAGTTGGAAAGAAGGGAGGCTGTCCAGTAATGCTGTCACTGAAGACAAACTCTCCATATCTGTGGGAAAATACTAAACTGGAATGTTTAACTCCAGGAATGTGGTCCACTGTAGGGGAGCCCAGGTTCTCCTCATGGCTCTCTGTATCTCGTTAATTTTTACCTGGCTATTAGATGGATAACAAAATCCATCTTGCCAAGCTTAGAATACTTCCTATTGCTATCCAAATTTAATAATTTGAATGCTTCCATCAGCGCTGTCTCAGCTCCATCCTCAACATTCATTGGAGTGACTTCATCACCAACATCGAAGTACTTGAGCTGGCAGAGTCCGCAAGCATCGAATCCACGGTGCTGAAGACCCAACTGTGCTGGGTGGGTCATGTCTCCAGAATGGAGGACCATTGCCTTCCCAAGATTGTGTTATATGGCGAGCTCTCCACTGGCCACCGAGACAGAGGTGCACCAAAGAAGAGGTACAAGGACTGTTTAAAGAAATCTCTTGGTGCCTGCCACATTGACCACTGCCAGTGGGCTGATATCGCCTCCAACCGTGCATCTTGGCACCTCACAGTTCGGCGGGCAGCAACCTCCTTTGAAGAAGACCACAGAGCCCACCTCACTGACAAAAGACAAAGGAGGAAAAACCCAACCCCAACCCACCAATTTTCCCTTGCAACCGCTGCAACCGTGCCTGCCTGTCCCGCATCGGACTTGTCAGTCATCAACGAGCCTGTAGCAGACGTGGATATACCCCTCCATAAATCTTCGCCCGCGAAGCCAAGCCAAAGAAAGAAGAAAAGAGAGCTCCTTAAACCTGTCCAACCTTGCTTTGCTTGACCTGCATTACACTCTTGTATTGTTTTTTTGCCCCCCTTTATGGAAGGGGGTGGGGAAACAAACAATCGAGCAATTGAGGCAGAGGGGAAGGAGAATCAGGGGAAGTAGAAAGATACAGAAGTAGAGGGTAGGGAGGAAAGTGCAAGAAACAGCTGTATAAAACATTGGCGAGGCCAAATCTGGAGTATTGAGTGCAATTTTGATCACCTAACTACAGGAAAGATTTCAATAAGATAGATTTACTAGGATGTTGCCTGGATTTGAGGAACTGAGTTCCAGGGAAAAGTTAAACCAGTCAGGACTTTATTCCCTGGAATGTAGAAGAATGAGGGAGATTTGTTAGTTATACAAAATTGAGGGTTATAGAGCAAATGCAAGTAAATTTTTTCCTCCACTGTGGTTAGGTGAGATACAAATAAGATGTCCTGGGTTAAGGGTGAAAAGGAAAAATTTAGGGGAAACTTCTTTGCACAGAGGGCGGTGGGTGTTGAAACAGTGAATGCAGGTTCAATTTTAACATTTAAGAAACATTTGGACAGGTACATGAATGGGAGGAGTATGGAGGACATTGGACTGGGTGCAGGTTAATGGGACTTGGCAGAATAATATTTGGTGCAGACTAGAAAGGCCAAAGGGCCTGTTTCTGGGCTGTAATGTTCTATGGCTCTAATCAAGTGAAGGATGGAGAAATATACTGTATGACAGCAGAAATGGAGAGTGGTAAGGGAATGAGGGAAAAAGGAGAGAAAGAAGTGAAAGGACAGCAAAATGGATACAGGTGAAGTAACAGCAGACAGGAAATCCCTTAATAGCAGTATACTCCTCTGACCTTGCAATCCTCCAAAGACATTTGATTCCTCCAATTCTAGGCTGTTAATCACCCCAATGTTTAATCTTTCCACCAGTCTTCTATTCGGCTGTCTAGATCCTAAGCTATGGAATTCCTTCCTTTAGATACTTGGATTGTGATCTACTTCTCAGATTCTCTTTGAATTTTTTTCTGCTCTGAACAGATCTTTGGCTACCCAACATTTCATTCTATGCACTGGTGCCTTTAGTTTCTGCATAAATCTTTAATAGTTTTCTACAAATTCCTTGTAAGCGGGTGGGATGATTAGTGTGGCGATTAGTGCAATGCTGTTACAGTGCCAACGGCCCGGGTTTCACTCCTGCAATGTCTGGAAGGTGTCTGCGTGGGTTTCCTCCCACCCTTCAAAATGTACGGGAGTTGCAGGTTAATTAGGTGTATTTGGGTGGAACGGACTCTTGGGGTGGAAGGGACTGTTACCGCGCTGTCTAAATTTACATTTTAGCTCCAGCTGCAAGTTCATTGCCCGTCACTAGGGGGCCATGTTGTTCCATGTAAGGCACAATGCCACTCTAGCAGATTTATTTCCACCTTGATCTTCAGAATATTCTTTGCCTAGTGCATTATTAGATTTTCTGTCGTGTAATGTTAAAATTAATGGCATGTGATGGGTTATCTGGTTTATGGTAAAGCTTGCAATGATAAACAACTGCCTAATATAAATTGAACATAATATGTGAGAAGAGCAGATGGCAAATTTTAAATCAATTCATCCAGTGACTACAAGGAAATTATTTGGGTGTCAATTTCTTGGTACACTTGTGGGGTCTTCAGGTACTTGACGTGGATCGTAGAGCAGTTAACAGTCGGCATGAGTGAGCCTGCAGCAGTGGTGCACGAGGTTGAAGGTCAGCGGGAGAGAGGATGCCTCAGGAATACGTTGTCCAAACATTGACATTGTTCCTCAGTTCATGAGTAATGGCAGCTTTGTTTCAATTGTTCACTGGGTGCAAGGCATATATTGGGGCTATTAAAATTTTAACTGCATTTGCAGGATGATATTTTCACAGAGAGCAAAATCTGCGGCAATTAAAGGGGCAGAACACTGCAAGATTGACCTTTTCCCTTCCACCCCCAAAACATCTCCCAACTGCAGCTTTATCGGTGTTCCCCATTTATGGAAACTGGGTTAGTGTTTGGCAGCAAAACATCATATTTAGTTTCAATATTGTGTTGTAAATATCAGTTTAATTTCTGAACCTGTCACTACAGGTGACAAAAGCACTCATTAAAATCAGCTTTTCACTTGGTTCTAATTGATTCACATGGATTGTTTATAGGTCTCCTTATTGACAACTGCCCTTGTTCAGGTAGGATGGGCCTTACTCCATGCCTCGCAATGTGTTTGCCTCTCAACCTACAATCTCTTGCATTCTTCCAGGTTTAATTATACAATCTAACAACTTGATTAGCTTACTGCTGCAGTCTGGCTTTCAGACTTAAAAAAAAAATCTTTTTTTCTGCTGGTTGATTGAATTCTGGATACCCGTGTTTTTTCAGTAGGAGCCATTGCTCAGTGTCTTCCTACCTGATGTCTGCGAAGAGCTTTTTTTGAAGATTCATCAAGGTTGCATCTGAACGCGAAGGGTTCTGTATTTGACAAGCTTGTCTCCACTGCCAAAGGTTTTATGGTGAAATATTCAACTATCCAATATAAATCCTGACAAAGGGGTAGAATCCATATGGGTCAAATTGACTGGAGGCAAAAAATGCAGAGAGGGTTTTCACATTGATCAGTGCCTGTCCACCAGGTGACACTGGATAGCATGCTAATTATGCTCACCTCTGAACCTACAACCTCCGTCATCTCGGTAACTCCCCCCTCCTCTAGTTTTTCCATACTTTCTTGGTATTTATTACTTCAAAATTGGGGACTCGCTAGGAAGTTGGAAGACAATGTTTAAATATTCGTCTCTCTTCCTTGTTTTCCTTCTTCGAGCCTTGCTTTGTTTTAAATTGAGCAAAACCACGCGGTAACGGGCCCTTCTGGCCCCTGAGCCCATGTGACCAATTAACCTACTACCCTGTACCTCCCTCGAATGTGGGAGGAAACTGGAGCATAGGTAGAACGTTTAAACTCCTTTACTGACGGTGAGATTCGAACCAAGTTGCTGGCGCTGTAATAGCTAATCGTACTTTTTTCTCTTTTGGGTTGTTTTATTCAGGTCAAATAACTTTTTAATACAAGTACACTCCAATAAATCAAACGGCTGAACAGAATCCATTCAAGTTTATGATGATATCAACAACATAATTAAATAGTGTGAAAACTAGACAGACTACAAATAAACTATGTACACTGTGGCTTTAAATGTGCACTTCAACAGCCACCTCATTGAGCAGGTTCCCTCTCCTAACAACTCCAAACATCGTGTGAAACCCTGTTTGCTAACATTCTCATGAAGGGCTCAGCACACTTTTCTGTGCTCTCTCTACCTCCTGCAGTTTTAATAGGAGGAGGAGGATATTTGGCCCCTCTATCCAACAAGACCTTCTAGCTCAACATTTTTTCCCTTTTCCTACATTTCTTTGTTGCCCTACCATCCAGAAATCGATCAGCATCAAGTTTGAATGGAATTGGTAACTCTGCCTCCCAACTCTCAGGGGAAGAGAAATCCAAAGATTCATCACCATTTAAGGGAAGAAATGTCTCCTCATTTCAATGCTGAGTGATCTGTTCCCTTACTGTGTCCCGGTCTATCCTTCTGGGGGAACATGCTCCTTGTACCCAGGACACTGATGAGAAATTTGTTTCAAGACGTGTCTTTAATTTGACAAGTAATTTTATATCCCATAGAAAATTGGTCTCTTTTCAAGCTTACATTTTAAAAAATTTAGACATGCAGTGTACAGTCCATGAGCCAATTCCACCTAATTGACATGCAACCCCTGGTATGTGTTGAAGGGTGGGAGGAAACTGGAGTTCCCGGAGGAAACTTGTGCAGACACGGGGAGAAACTCCTTACAGATAGCGTGGGATTCAGGTCCCGATTGCTGGCGCTGTAACATGCCACCCATTTCTTCAGTATTTTCGTGAGGTTTAGATTATCATCTCTAGAGATCAAGCTTTTTGCTTTCCTCAGTATTTTCTTGTGGAAAGCTTATCAAATAAACCAGCACTCTGCAAACAGCTGTGGCAGTGCTTTCTGTTAACCCTGGAAGCAATGATCGCCTTGCACCTTTTGAAATAAACATGTGGGAATTCATCAGTGCTACTGAGAATGAGGTTCTCTTGTTCCTTGGCTCTCAACTATTGCAAGCTGAAGTTTCCAAAGAAATTTGGGTGAATAATGTTTTGATCTCTGCGGTACAGCATCTGCCCCGACCAAGACTACAAGAAACTGCAGAGGGTCATGGATGTGGCTCATTCAGCTGACATGTCACATGTCTAAGCCCACTCTAGCCATACACTCTTCACCCCATCAGGAAGACTAGTATGAAATTTTGCATTGATAGATTTAAGGGCAGTTTCTTTCCCATTATTGACTTGTGGACGAGGAACCCACGCAGGCTGCTGGTGACTTGTGGTCAAAGGACTCTCACCAGGTTGTGGACTGCTGGAGATTGGCTTGAGACTGGCTGAAGGGGTATCAGGTCTCCAAAATGAGATGAAGAGAGGGTGGCAAGGGTGAGGTGGGGCTCCTGAGGGGACTCGGGTGCTGAAGGCTTTCTGATCGCGCCAGAGGTTTGGATCTAGAGCTCGGGTTGCTAATGGTTTGGACTGTAGTTGCAGGAGCATTGGAGGCAAATCCATAGACACCAGTGAAGATTTCATGCATTAGTTTTGGTCATGCACAGCAGGGAAGATGATGAAATGTTTTCTTTTGTCCTTTAAGTGCTGTCACAGAAGTATAGTTTATGAACACAGTTGTCTCCATTACCAAAACAATTGTCAGAATGCTTTTCAGTTTGATGGAGCATCACATCAAAGCACCAATTGCATCGATAAGTGCTGGCCTCGTTTTCTTACAATCAACATGGAAAATACAAACTCGTTCTCCGGACAGTAGAGTTCTCCCCTTGCTTTGGATAATTCTTTCTCAGTCAACATTATTAAACACTTTATACCTTTGCATCTTATGGGGACTTACCATGTAGTGCTCAGCTGCTATATTTGCTCCTTTACAACAAGGATTATGTTTCATTTGTTGTAAAGTGCTTTGGGATTCTAGGAAATTCAGTGCAATTCCTTTTCTTTCCTTCCCTCCCTGCCTTCCTCTTCCACATGCTTTCCTCTCCTTCCTTTCTCTTCCTCCTCCTACCTTGGTCTCGTCATTCCTTCTCTCCTTCAGCTCTCTTTCCTTCCTTCTTTCTCCATTCCTTCCCCCTCCCTTTGTCCTGATTGGGCACCCAAGGCCAATTCTATTGACCCATTGCCGAATCAGATCAAAGGAGTCTTGAGGGACTAATGCATGACTAGTTTATTCAAGTATGACCATGAATTTATTGTTGTACTCATTATAGAATGCACATCTGCACTGAAATTCTTGTTTGCTGCAGCCGAGCAGGTACTTAAAATAACTACAAAGTATACAATAAAACGCCAATAGGAAAGAGATAATAAAACTTTCAAAGTTTAGATTTGTTTTCAGAGTATACTTGCATGACATCACATACAACCCTGAGATTCTTTGTCCTGCAGAAGATGGACCTTAAATATTCAGTTATAGTGCAAGGGGGTAAAAGTGGTGTTACAATAGTGTAGATGGTCCTCTTATAACTTTGACTGAAATATTCACAATCAAAAGTGTAAGAAAAATATACTGTAATTACAATGTATCCCAGCATAAAAATGAGCATTGCAACTAATAGTAAACAGACAGAATTCAATATTATATCTTTTTCCTGCAGTAAAAACAAAAAAGACCGCCGAATCCTGAATCTATAAACCCCAAGACTTAAAAGAGAAAAGACCGCCGAATCCTGAATCTATAAACCCCAAGACTTAAGAGAAAAGACTGCGGAATCTTGAATCTATAAAGCCCAAGACTTGAGAGAAAAGACTGCTGGGACACCTTAAATCACCAAAAGGGTAATGGCCTTCTATGTACTCCCTGCCTTGTATGTAAATAAGTTCAGGAAGAAACTACAAATGTTTTGTATGTTGCATGTAGACAGTCCTTGTGGTGTTGGATAGAATTAGACATGGTGCTCTTTTCCTGCAGAGATCAATGCTCATTTGGGGAAAAAAGGTTCACCAACTCCTTTAGACTGAAGCTGTGATCATGAAATGATTGGGAGCAACACAAAATGCAGATAGGGTAGCATCCATGGAAGGCGATGGACAGTCAACATTTTGGTCCGAAACCTTCATCAGGAGTAGCAAGAAACAGGCAGACGTCCAAATGAAAGGGCAAGGAGGGTGAGAAACTTGGGTGGCTAGGTGAAAACAGGTGTGGGGGGGTAGGAAGTGGGGGGGAAAAAAGCTGGGAGGTGATAGGTGAATGACGGCTGAGGGAGGGTGGGGTGGGGGAGCTGGAGAAAGGAAGAAGTGGGTGATGGGCAGGTAGGGGAGGGGAAAGGAGGAGGAAAGGGGCCAGAAAGATCAGGGAAATAAAGGGGTGAGGCAGTTGGTTGAGAAAACGAGGAGGGAGGATACTGAAAATTGGAGAAGTGTGTCATTTGGCTGGAGGCTGCCTGGACGGAATGTAAGGTGCTGTTCCTTCAATACTTGCGTGGCTTCAACCTGGCAGTCCAGTAGGCCATTGACAGACCGGACAGTGTGTGAATGGGAAGTGGAATTGAAGGGTACGCCACTGGGAGATCCTGGCTGTTGCGGTGGACAGTGTGAAGATGCTCAATAAAGTGATGGGATGTTGGGGTCTCCCAGTGGTCGCCCACTTCCCAGTCCACCGACCCATCTGTCTTCACTGTTGAAAATGTACTGGGGGTGTAGGTTAATTGGGTGTAATTGGGTGGAACAGGCTCGTGAACCAAAAGGGCCCGTTACCAAGTTGTCTGTCTAAATCTGTGGGAAGAGAAAGCTCCAAAGTTCTGCCTCAAGGACCCTTTTATAGAACCGGAAATGTGAGAAGGTAAGTGTGTTAACTTGTGGAGAAGGGGAGGAGAGAACAGACAGCATAGGATGCAGACCAAAGTTGTCAAGGGAGTAATGGCTTTAAAAATTTGCAGTAGGAGGCAGGGGAAAAAACAGAATTGACATGAGACATACAATCCATTCGTCATATAGTACTGAAGTAGGCCCTTTAGCACAGTGTCCATGGTAGCCATCAAACCCATCCATACTCACCCCATTTTCCCATTTGCCATCACTTGGTCTGTAGCCTCCATGCCTTGGTGATTCGAGTGAGAACCTAGATATTTTTAAAAATGAGATTGAGAGAAGTGTTTCCTTGAAAACCTAGAACTTGGACAGAGATGTGCTGCTCCTTGAGCTCATTTTGGACATCACTGGAGCAACTTAGGCTCTGGGGAAGGGCCTAGAAATGGGAATAGAAGTTGCCCATCAAGCCTGCTCCGCTCTTCAATAAGATCATAGCTGTTCTGGATGTGGACTCAGTTCCACCTACCCCATATTTCTCCTTCTGTGCAAAAAATCGATGATCATATTTGATGAGGCACCTAACCATAACCTCCTGCTTCCTTGGGCAAATAATTCCACAGATTCACTACTCTATGGGATAAGCAGTTCCTGCTCATCTCAAGCCTATATCTACACTCCTGAATCCTGAGGGTATGGTCCCCCCCCTAGTTCTAGACTTGCCAGTGGAAACAACTTTCCAACATCTAGCTTTTCTAATCCTTTCATTATGTTCTATGTTTCTATATATTTGAATTCTAGTGAGTTAATTCCCAGATGCCTCAATTGCTCTTTATTAGGCTAACCCCCTCATCTCTGGAAGTAAACTGATGAATATCCTCTGCACCACTTCCAAAGGTAATGCATTCTCCCTTAAGTAAGGGGATCAGAACTCAACACAGTATTTCAAGTGCAGCCTCGTCAGTACTTTGAACAGCTACGACAGAATCTCCCTGCTCTTAGATTCAATCCCTTGAGCAACAAAGGCCAATATTCCAGTTGCCTTCTGATTAACTGTTGCACCTGCAAACAGCCCTTTTGTGATTAATTTTTAAAAAGTTTTAAATTTGAAAATGTTTTTATTTACAAAATGGTTGAAGCTGATTCCTGTGCTGCCCCAATTACACTCAATTAACCTACAACCTGGTATGTTTTGGAGGGTGGGGAGAAACCTGAGAACCCAGGGAAAACCCACATGGACACAGGGAGAACATGCAAACTCCTCACAGACAGCGTCAGATTTGAACTCCGGTCGCTGGTGCTGTAAAAGTACAGAAGCTCCCCCAAGTCCCTCTGCACGACAGCATTCTGCAATCTTTCACCATTTATAAATAATCTGAACTCCTATTTTTCTTCCTTTCATTCACCAACATTATACTCCATCTGCCACACCCTTGCCCAGTCACTTAAGCTACCTCTATCTCTCACCACAAGCTCCACATCCTCTGCACAATTTTCTTCACCATTCAATCTAGAATTATAATGTCAGGTGATTGGAAGCTCCGGTTTACACCTGTGAGCTGAAAGGATATGTTCTGCAAAGGGGTGTAGAGGAGACCACACTGATCTCTGTGTAGTTGAGTGGGCAGCTCTTGGATTTGCACCCAACTATAATGATGCATGATATGGAGGGAATCAACCGGTGGTGCCAATCCTATGCAATTGCTCCTTCAGACTTATTGTCAGAATACCTACATGACATCATGTACAACCCTTAGATTCTTTTTATCTGAGGTCAACACAGAATTACCTTATAGGCAGTGCAAAATAACTGTACTTGATGTACACTTGTGAACAAATTAAGAAATGTAAACAAATTGACTGTGCAATGCAGAAAAAAATCAGTGCAAAAGTTGAATAAAATTTTCAAAATTATAAAGTCCAAAAGAGTCCTTAAATGAGTCTTGAGTTTGTTGAATCTGATGGTGGAGAGGTAGCAGCTGTTCCTGTACCTGGTGATGTGAGACTTGTGGCATCTACACCTCTTCCTTAAAGGCAGGAGCGAGACAGAGCGTGTGCTGGACGGTATGGATTCTTAATGATTGCTGCTGCTCTCCGACAGCAGAGTTCCCTGCAGATGTTCTCTTGGTGGGAAGGGTTTTTTGCCCTCTGATGGGCCTTGTCCACTACATTTTTCAAGTGGAGAACCTCTTTCTTACCTTCCCTATTGATGCCCAGAATCTATAGTATTTAGCACGACAGTAATGCCATAATGTTCGATGGCAGTGTGATACCACAACTTTCTCCCCGAATGCTGTTGAATTCCCGACCGATGACGCTTTTTTGCACCGCCGTTGCATTTCTGGGAAATTATTCCCATTTTTCCAGATCGCATGCTTGGAATGTGAATGGAAGTGCCATTCCAGTTTTGACTTTTTTCCTCCTAGACCTCTTGTCATTTTCCCGGAGTGTCTGCAGTGCAGGCGTTCTGGGACCAACTGGCCAATGAATGCATTTAGTGATGACATGTGAAGTGTGTGATGTTGCAGCGGGTGATTTTCAAATTTCAGGAAGATTTGCTCAGCTCGCTCTGTGTAGTACATAATGTATCACAGTACATTGATAGCAGAGGGATTACATGTTAATTAAGTGCAAATAAAGTGAGCAGCTTCATTCTTAAGTGCTTACTGGAGTAAAGTCGTGCAATGCTGGAACTCAGAAATTAAAACAAAGTGCCAGTGACAATCAGCAGGTAAAATAGTTTGTCAAAGTCCCACATTCCTTAACAAGGGACCAATGAAGGGTCATTGGGCTGAAATGTTGACTGTTTCTTGCATGGATAACTTCTGACTTGCTGAATGTCTCTTGCCCTGGAAACTTGTTTTTGGTGAACATCCAAAGCACCTCAGGATCTACAGCCATCTTGTTCTATTTTGAAGGATATTTTGATGCAGTGGGGCTGTATGTCCCACGTATGTTGTACGACGCAGTCGATGGCACAGTGGGGTTGCACGTCCCACATACGTTGTACGTTGCAGCTGACGTTGGCGCAGTGGGGTTGCACGTCCCACGTATGTTGTACGTTGCAGCTGTCGTTGGCGCAGTGGGGTTGCACATCCCGCCTCTTACATACCGCAATGCCGGTATGCTGTCTAAAATCATGGACCAAAATGGAGATTTTTGTGTTGTTTTTGGTCATTTTTGTGTTGGAGATTCTTCATAACAGTCAAATCCCATGAAGTCTGTGTAAACAAAAAAAAATCATAATGGATTTAAAGTAAGCGAGGAATGATTTAAAAGTTGAAAGACCTGTTTGTATGCTGTGTAACTCCACAACTGTTAAAAAAGACTGTGTTTGGAGCTCTCAGGAACAGTCTATTGTAGATTAGTTTTTCAGTAATCTCTTCATTTAAAGTGCAGATGGAACGAGCAATAGCAACTGTGTGTAATTACATAGAAATCATGAACATATCATTAATCTCAGTTACTTCTGACAGCCTGGTCACCAAGTTTGATGCACAGGCAAATTAAAGAGAGTTAATGTGTTGGTTTGTTAAATTCTTGAGATGAGCTTCTGGGTACTGGCTGTAAGAAATCTCCGACCATAAAATCCATTGCCCCAAACTCATCTCAGGATTAATAAGCACAGAATTTAAAAGTAGTAGATGGGAGTAAGGAGATTAAAACCTGCAAAAAACAGAATGGAACTGGGGTCGGTTGCATTTTAGTTCAAGTGTATTATTTTTTTTT
This sequence comes from Narcine bancroftii, assembly GCF_036971445.1. NCBI lineage: Eukaryota > Metazoa > Chordata > Chondrichthyes > Torpediniformes > Narcinidae > Narcine > Narcine bancroftii. The sequence goes on from NC_091478.1 coordinate 20,320,001, forward strand.
TCTTCTTTGGCTTGGCTTCGCGGACGAAGATTTATGGAGGGGGTAAAAGTCCACGTCAGCTGCCGGCTCGTTTGTGGCTGACAAGTCCGATGCGGGACAGGCAGACACGGTTGCAGCGGTTGCAGGGGAAAATTGGTTGGTTGGGGTTGGGTGTTGGGTTTTTCCTCCTTTGTCTTTTGTCAGTGAGGTGGGCTCTGCAGTCTTCTTCAAAGGAGGTTGCTGCCCGCTAAACTATGAGGCGCCAAGATGCACGGTTTGAGGCGATATCAGCGGTGGTCAATGGGGCAGGCACCAAGAGCTTTCTTTAGGGAGTCTTTGGTGCACCTCTGTCACGGTGGTCATACAAAGAACAGCTGGATGAATCGGCATTCTTCGGTCCTCGGTGTAAAAACACTCATATAAAGACATAGCACACTTATTTACAAGCTATTTATATGCAGTATGTATATATAAATATTGTTAAATCATAGCAGGCTCTCAGAGGGACTGCATGAGCAGTTCATCAGTCATTCAGCTGTTTTACTGCCCGTGGGAAGAAGCTGTTCCTCAGCTTGGTGGTGCTGGCTCTGATCCTCCTGTATCCCTTTCCTGACAGGAGTAGCTGGAAGATACAGAGTGGTGGTAAGGGTCCTCAAAGACTTTGTGAGCTCTCTTCAGACGATTCCAGTAGATCACGTCGATGATGTGGGGGTGGAGGAAGGAAGACCCCAGTGATCCTTTCTGCCACTCTTATGGTCCTGTGGATTGACTTCCAAGCCAATCATACCACATGGTGATGCAGCCAGCAAAGACACTCTCAATAGAGCGCCTGTAGAAAGTTGACAGGAATGTGACCTGTAGCCTTTCCCACCTCAGTCTTCTCAGGAAGTACAAATTGCATCTTTCTCACATGTTGTGTGCCCAGAATAGGTCACTACTTAAAGTGGACTCCAAGGAACTTGTTACCCTTTACTCTCTCCACTAGAGTTGTTGATGTGTAGTGGTGTGTGGTTGTCTCTGAAGACCACGATCATCTCATTTGTCTTTTCCACAATGAGACTTGGATATGATTGTCCACCTCTTAGAGCAGGGTTTCCCAACCAGGGGTGTTCACCCCCCTCCCCCTTGGGGGTGAGAGATAACATTTCAGTTTTTTTGTTTATATTAAGGGTACTGTCCTATATCTTTGGCTTGGCTTCACAGACGAAGATTAATGGAGGGGTAATGTCCACGTCAGCTGCAGGCTCGTTGGTGGCTGACAAGTCCGATGCGGGACAGGCAGACACGGTTGCAGGGGAAAATTGGTTGGTTGGGGTTGGGTGTTGGGTTTTTCCTCCTTTGTCTTTTGTCAGTGAGGTGGGCTCTGCAGTCTTCTTCAAAGGAGGTTGCTGCCCGCTGAACTATGAGGCGCCAAGATGCACGGTTGGAGGCGATATCAGCGGTGGTCAATGGGGCAGGCACCAAGAGCTTTCTTTAGGGAGTCCTTGTACCTCTTCTTTGGTGCACCTCTGTCATGGTGGCCAGTGGAGAGCTCGACATAGAACACGATCTTGGGAAGGCGATGGTCCTCCATTCTGGAGACGTGACCTACCCAGCGCAGTTGGATCTTCAGCAGCGTGGATTCGATGCTGTCGACCTCTGCCTATATATTCAAGATAAAAATATCGATTTTTTTTTTTCTTTAAAATTTTTTTAAAAGTCCAAATTAAATATGGGGATGTCCTTTTTTTTTCTCTATTCAATAGAATGAGATTCTCTATGAATTTTAGTGCGTTTCGACGCACTGTTTCCTTTTAAATGGCATCGCCCTATAACTTTTTTTAATTGTGACATTTAAAATGGGGGCCAAACTTATTCTGTGTTTTGTAGCGATTGACATTTGATTTTTATTTCTTATTATTTATTTGTGTTATGTAAATTATTAATGAACCCTTCATTATGTCAAAGAAAAGGCAATGGGATGATGATGACGTTCAGTTTGGTTTCACTTGTACCAGAACAACTGAGGATCTGCAAGAACCCCAGTGCACGCTTGTCTTTTCAAATGCAAATTTGAAGCTATCTAAGCTGCAGGAACATTTCAACAACCGACATGGTGGAGCAGACGTTGCAGGACATGATGTTGAATTATTGAAAGCTAAAAGGTCCCACTTTGATTCTTGACCAACCCTTCCAAAATTAGGTTTTATATCTGCTGACAAACCACTGCTGATGGCTTCATACCACGTGGCGTGTAAAGTAGCCAAATCCAGGAAGCTCCAGAAGAGGTGATAAAACCATGTGCATTAGAAATGGCAACAATTGTTCTGGGAACAGAAGCCTCAAACAAGCTTAAATTCGTGCCGTTGTCAAATAATGTTATTCAGAGCCGAATTGGTGATTTGAGTTTGGACATTCTGGACCAAGTTATCGCAGATATCAGGGCTAGTCCCTTGAAAAATCTCTCTCCGGTTGGACGAAACAACTGATGTTGCAAATTGCAGTCAACTCATCGCATTAGTGAAATATGTCCATGATGGTGTCATAATGGAAGATTTCCTGTTCTGTGAAGATCTGAAAACAACCACAAAAGGAAAAGATGTCTTCCAGTGTGTTGTTAGGTCTGCTTTGTTCATGAATGAGTGAGACAAACACCAGACTGAGTCGAAATCAGGGTTCTTTGTTCTTTATTACCGGATTGTAACACTTGCAACTAACAATGTTAGTCGGAGAATGCATTCTGCCGTTATCAGCAAAATGGTGATTTTTTATACCCTTGGATACGTGCTTAGAACATCATCATATCATTACTTGTCCAATGACTAAAACTGTTGCTATCCTTTCCCTGCTAGCTTCCTGCCTCTCAATCCATCAATGTCTCTCTTATCTTGTAAGTACAAGGATGCATTCACATCTTGTTACAGCCCTGCACAGGGTAACTCCTTACACATTCCCATCTCATGATGTTTTACCTTACAGTGTGAAGGACTTCTTTGCGAAATATGACTTAGATATCCAAATTATTGGTTCTGTGTGTACTGACAGTGCCCCTGCTATGCTAGGAAATAAATCAGGATTTTTTGCACCGATGAAATGAGAGATTCCGCACTTGCAAGGTATCCACTATTTTCTTCATCGACGTGCTTTGGCATCAAAGACATTGCCTCCAAAGTTGAAAGTTGAAAAAGGTCCTTGACACTTCTGTGAAGACCATCAACTCGATTGGGGGTCGTGCTCTGATCCACCACCTCTTCAAGTCGCTTTGTGAAGATTTTGGAAGCGAGCATTCAGTTTTGGTTTTCCACACGGAAGTCCGCTGGCTGTCACGTGGGAGAGCTTTAACGCGCTTCTTCGAACTGCGAGAAGAAGTCAAAGCTTTTCTGAAGGAACGTGACTGATCTGCCTGGAGAAATGGAATCACAAGAATTCAACCAAATGCTAGCCTATTTGAGTGATATTTTCACTTGTGTGAATGACGTGAGTGCATCTATTCAAGGGAAAAACATAAACATATTGGAATGCTGCGAAAAGTTAAATGCTTTCAAAGAAAAGTTACATTTTTGGTGTCTGAGTTAAAAAAGGGAATCTTTTAAATTTTCCATCACTTGAAGAAATGGTTGATGATGATGAGTCCCTAATTCCAAGTGTGTGTGATCATTTGGAAATACTATCAAAGTCATTTGATGGATATTTTGGAGGAGGAGAACTGGAAACTTCTGAATGGATTATAAATCCATACTCCTTCAATTTGGATAATATGTCAGATGATGAATAGCTGAAGGAAGGACTTATTGAACTGCGCAAAAATCGTGTTCTTGAAATGCAGTTTGAAAGCCAAACTTTGGAACAATATTGGTGTTCGGCCATGGACACGTTTCCGAGACTTTTTTGTGAAAAAGCACTAACTGGGCTCATCCAATTCGCGACGACGTACTTGTGTGAGTCTGGATTTAGGGCCCTTTTGTCAATCAAGACAAAATCTAGAAATTGCTAAGGTGCCCAGGCAGACGTGCGGACTGCTACCAGGAACAAAGTGCCATGTTTTGAAAAACTCAAGCAATAAACAGGAACAAAAGAGTCATTAAATTTAAATTGGCTTATGAACATTTGAACATTAGTTCTTTAATTTTTTTAAAAGAAATTTCATGCATGGATGAAAAATTAATTTTTTTGTAGGGTTTATGCAACTTTTAATTTGTTGTAATATATTTTCTTTTCCATATGTTTCATTTTTGTTTATATATTATTAAAAATTGATTGTACAATTTTGTTTTAGTCACCTCCACCTTTATTCTTAAATAAATTATTACTTTGAGCGGTGCGAGAACATATTAAAATTTTTTAGGGGTGCGGGGCATAAAAAAGGTTGAGAACCATTGTCTTGGAGCGATTCATCATTGTTGCTGATGAGGCGGACTACGGTTGTGTCATCTGCAAACTTGATGACACTGTTGGAGCTGGATCTGGTGATGCAGCTGTGGGTTAGTAGCGTGAACAGGAGTGGGCTGAGCGCACAGCCCGAAGATGTGTCGTGCTCATTGTTTTGCTGCCAACCTGGACAAATTGTGGCTTTTCTGTTAGGAAGTTCAGAATCCAGTTACAGAGAGGGGTTTTGAGTCCTACTGAGGACGATTCTTTCTGTTTTTGAAATGAGTGCATTGAAGATTTGATACCACTTGATGGAAACCTTCTAATACTTTACGTGGCACAACTGACACCAAATGTTGCAACAAAAATCAGGCTGGTCATGACATATCCTGCACTTGTTCTTTTATTTTCTGTAAACCCTACTCACCAATGATAGCTTGCCCAAGATATGAAATATCGAGAGTCAGTTGCCAAATGTGATGGAACATCTCCTATAGGGGAATATTCATGCTCTTAATTTAAAGAGTCATGAATGTAAAATTAAGCTGAATACAATTAGGTTCCAACAGCTCCCATAAACAACTCATGAGAGTAGTGACTGTGCATTGATATTCTGTATTGCATATCTTAGGATGTCCTCAAGCAATTTTTAGTTTAAATTTGGATTTATTTTAAAATGTATATTAAATTTAGACATGGTAACAGGCCCTTTTGGCCCATGAGCCCGTGCCACCCAACTACACCCAATTAATCAAGAACCCTGGTACATTTTCAACCGTGGGAGGAAACTGGAGCCCCGGGGGAAAACCCACACAGTCACGGGGAGAACCTACAAACTCCCCACAATGCGGGACTTGAACCCTTAGTTCTGATCGCTGGCACTGTAACAGCGCTGTGCTAACCGTGCTGCTCGCGTTCATGGAAAACCTCAAACGTTGTAAGGCAGGAAATGCAGGAGTCAAATTATGCTCAGAAATCAAGGAGAAAGATGCATGGTTTGAGTGACACGGGTTGAGAAGAAAATATTGAAGTTGATTTTAAGGGTTTAAAAATTCCCTTCTGGCTTCTGTGAAGAAATGCCTTTCACGTATCCCCTTTGAATTATTCTAACTTGGTGATCTGCCTTCCATTGAATCTCCATGCCGACGGCGCTGAAGTCAAACCAGGGTTGCTGGTAATGTAACTGCTGTGCTAACCATGGATAGTTGGATAGTTGGCCTGGATAGCAAGCAAAACAAAGTTTTTAATTTTATCTTGGTGAACATGACAATAAACAATTCAATTCAGTACTATTAGGAATTCTGGTCCTGTATTGGCTCTGATAGGTTTGATTCAGTGGGGACCAGAGCACTTAATACATCCTCAATTCAATAGGATTGTTCACTTAATCAATACAAAGGGACGCTCATCAAAACCTAAATGTTAAAGAATCATGAGAATAGGCGGCTGTTCCTCTGTGCTCACATCTCCCAGAACTGTTCTGCAAGCGCTGTTATTTTTTTGATTAACATTGTTGATGACAAGACGGTGTCATCATTTGTGTATCTGAGAACGGATAATCTACTTTCTCTATCTCAAATGCTTGTAAATTAGTCCATTAATTTTCCAGATACATTATCTTACTGTCCAGCAACCAGAAAACATGAAATTTTCAAGTAATGTTGCTGGATTCCCTCTAGGCCTTCGTCTGGAACACATCCAAATATACACCAGAGGGCAGTTTGTAAAATGAAAAGTGAAAGCTTTGAGATCTGCTGTGCAATGAACTACAACACTGTGTATTCTGAGTTTCCTTCATTTACATTTTGCCCATAAAAAAAATGTCAATTCACAATTTCCCTGTGATACAACCAATCTTAAATTTGTTAGCAGGGATAATGTCCTTTCCATGCACCCTTATTCTGAGACACTGGGAAATTGAAGCTCATTATTATAGTAAGGATTTACCTTGGTAAGCATGCAGGTAATACAAATTCTCTATTTCTGTGAACTTGATCCTGATTAAGGTTAATCATGCTTGGCCCACTGCTCTACTCATTATACACCCACGACTGTGGGGCCAGGCACAGTTCCAGTGCTATCTACAAGTTTGCCGATGACACCACAGTTGTTTGCAGGTCGCAAACAGCAATGAGGAAGCTTACAGGAGGGAGATAGATCAGCTCTGTGAGTGGTATCACAACAGTGTTAGCAAAACTAAGGAGATGATTGTGGACTTCAGGACAGAATCAGGGGAACATGGCCTAGTCCTCATCAAGGTTCTTCAAATTCCTGGGTGTCAACATCTGAGGATCTGTCCTGGAACCTCCATGTTGATGCAATCACTAAGAGGGCCCGCTAGAGGCTGTACTTTGTGAGGTGCTTGAGAAGATTCAGTATGTCACCGAAGACTCTTGGAAGCTTCTATAGATGGAGAGCATTCCGGTATGGAGGCACAACCCAGGACAAGAATAAACTCGAGAGTTGTTAACTCAGCCTGCCACATCACAGGCACCAGACTTCACTGCATCAAGGACATCTACATAAGGTGGTGTCTTAAAAAAACAGCCTCTATCCTCAAAGGCCCCAGGCTGCGCCTTCTTCACTCTGCTACACCGTTGGGAAGGAGGTACAGGAGCCTAAAGACGAACACTCATCAGCACAGGGGCCATCAGATTCCTGAATAATCAATGGACCAAAGACGCTGTCTTACTTTTAGTGCACGACTTTATTTTTAATTTCTTTTGTATACTAATACTGTAAGATGGTTATAATATGAATGTTTGCACTATGACACTGCCATAGAACACAATTTCATGACTGTTCATGTCAATAAATTCTGATTCTGACTGTAGATAAAGAGCACATCTCTCCACATAATTTTGAACTCAAAATGCTTTATGATCAATTAAGGACTTTTGGATAGTTGCTAATGTATGAAATGGAACAGTTAACAAATAATGATGTGCTAACAACCAGAGAATCTGCTTTAGCAGCAACAATAAGTGTTGGTAAAACACCATATCTAATTCTCCTGTGCTTTGAAATACATTAATTGGATTTGTAAGGGGAGAGCTAGATGTGCCTGTCACATTTTACTCAGAGCATTACCCAGACTTGCTCCTTGTGACCTCCATGCTTTTGGATCTTCCTTAATTAAAATTGTAGAGCTCGTCAAAAGAATCAAAGACTTGTTGATCCAAACCAAGGCTTTTATTAGCAAAAGACAGGAGCTCTTCACAGGTGGCCGACCAGTCCAGAATGATCCGACCTGGCTAGGGACACAACCCTTTAAGGCCCAGACAGTAGGCATGGCTTAGCTCTCAGCCAATCGCTGTAAGCACAGTCTAGATACTGTAACTATATACAAGGGGGAGACGGCGGCCCCGGCCTCGGTCGAGTGAGGCAGACGGAGGCCCCGGTCCGGACAGGGAGTGGGAGGCGGCGGCCCCAGTCCAGGCACAGGGAGAGCAGCAGCGGCCCCGGCCCCGGTCCGGGCGAAGGGTAGACGGCGGCGGCCCCGATCCGGGCAGGAGCAAGGGGGAGACGGCGGCCCCGGCCTCGGTCGAGTGAGGCAGGCGGAGGCCCCGGTCCGGGCAGGGAGTGGGAGGCGGCGGCCCCAGTCCGGGCACAGGGAGAGCAGCGGCGGCCCCGGTCCGGGCGAAGGGTAGACGGCGGCGGCCCCGATCCGGGCAGGAGCAAGGGGGAGACGGCGGCCCCAGTCCGGGCACAGGGAGAGCAGCAGCGGCCCCGGCCCCGGTCCGGGCGAAGGGTAGACGGCGGCGGCCCCGATACGGGCAGGAGCAAGGGGGAGACGGCGGCCCCGGCCTCGGTCGAGTGAGGCAGACGGAGGCCCCGGTCCGGACAGGGAGTGGGAGACGGCGGCCCCAGTCCGGGCACAGGGAGAGCAGCAGCGGCCCCGGCCCGGGCGAAGGGTAGACGGCGGCGGCCCCGATCCGGGCAGGAGCAAGGGGGAGACGGCGGCCCCAGTCCGGGCACAGGGAGAGCAGCAGCGGCCCCGGTCCGGGCGAAGGGTAGACGGCGGCGGCCCCGATCCGGGCAGGAGCAAGGGGGAGACGGCGGCCCCAGTCCGGGCACAGGGAGAGCAGCAGCGGCCCCGGCCCCGGTCCGGGCGAAGGGTAGACGGCGGCGGCCCCGATACGGGCAGGAGCAAGGGGGAGACGGCGGCCCCGGCCTCGGTCGAGTGAGGCAGACGGAGGCCCCGGTCCGGACAGGGAGTGGGAGGCGGTGGCCCCAGTCCAGGCACAGGGTGAACTGCGGCGGCCTCGGCCCCGGTCCGGGCAGTATGGACCGACCTAGGAGGGGAGGCAGGCCCCTCCAGCCCGGGTAAGAAACCTGCATAGGAGAAGGCCACTCCGATATAAAACCTACGACCCAAGGACTTCGCTGCCACGTCCCAGCTTGCTTGGCCACGGCACACGAACCATGGGTGTAAAGGGTGGGGCCAGTACTGCGCGCACTGCACTCCACCTAAAAGCTCCTTTGCGCAGGCCCGAGGACAGGTCCACGTCCTCCCCCTCCACGTCCTCCCCCTCCACGTCCTCCCCCTCCACGTCCTCCCCCTCCACGTCCTCCCCCTCCACGTCCTCCCCCTCCACGTCCTCCCCCTCCACGTCCTCCCCCTCCACGTCCTCCCCCTCCACGTCCTCCCCCTCCACGTCCTCCCCCTCCACGTCCTCCCCATCAAAAGATGCTCACAAACTCAAGCTAGCATGCTGGAACATCAGAACCATGCTAGATAAGACTGACAGCCATCGACCTGAACGTCGGTCTGCCCTCATTGCACATGAACTCCTCAGACTTGACATCGACATAGCCGCTCTCAGTGAAGTCCGCCTGGCAGATGTAGGCAGCCTCCAAGAACGCGGCGCGGGCTACACACTCTACTGGTCTGGCAAGCCTTCGGATGAACGACGCCTATCTGGTGTAGGCTTCATGGTCAAGAGCTTCATTGCCTCCAAACTCGAAAACCTTCCGACAGGCCTCTCGGACCGAATCATGTCCATGCGACTCCCACTTCAAAACAAGCGTCACATCACCCTCATCAGTGTCTATGCTCCAACCCTCCAGGCGGAACCAGCAGAAAAGAACAAGTTCTACACCGACCTGCGCAACCTCATCCAACGTACCCCTACAGCCGACAAGGTTGTCATCCTGGGCGACTTCAACGCTCGTGTCGGCAAAGACTCAGAAACCTGGCCAGGAATCCTGGGCAAGCATGGCGTCGGCAAGTGCAACGACAATGGGCGCCTCCTGTTGGAGCTCTGCGCAGAACAGCAGCTTGTCATTACAAACACCCTTTTTCAGCAGAGGGACAGCCTTAAGACCACCTGGATGCATCCCCGATCCAAACACTGGCACCTCCTGGACTACATCCTGGTGCGAGAAAGTGACAAACAAGATGTGCTCCACACCAGGGTCATGCCTAGCGCGGAATGCCACACTGACCACCGGCTGGTTCGCTGCAAGCTCAACCTTCACTTCAAGCCAAAGCCCAGGAACAATAAAGCCCCCAGAAAGAGGTTCAATGTTGGAAAACTGCAGTCAGACGAAGCGAGAGGAAACTTCCAGGCAAACCTCAAAGCAAAGCTCGACGTTGCAACCCGCCTCACGGACCCGTCCCCTGAAACCCTCTGGGATCAGTTGAAGACTACCATACTGCAATCCACTGAAGAGGTACTGGGCTTCTCCTCCAGGAAAAACAAGGACTGGTTTGACGAAAACAGCCAGGAAATCCAGGAGCTGCTGGCAAAGAAGCGAGCTGCCCACCAGGCTCACCTTACAAAGCCGTCCTGTCCAGAGAAGAAACAAGCCTTCCGTCGCGCATGCAGCCATCTTCAGCGCAAACTCCGGGAGATCCAAAATGAGTGGTGGACTAGCCTCGCCAAACGAACACAGCTCAGCGCGGACATTGGCGACTTCAGGGGTTTCTACGAGGCTCTAAAGGCTGTGTACGGCCCCTCACCCCAAGTCCAAAGCCCGCTGCGCAGCTCAGACGGCAAAGTCCTCCTCAGCGACAAGATCTCCATCCTCAACCGATGGTCAGAACACTTCCAGTCTCTTTTCAGTACCAACCGCTCAGTCCAAGATTCCGCCCTGCTCCAGCTCCCTCAACAGCCCCTAAGGCTAGAGCTGGATGAGGTTCCCACCCTGGATGAGACATATAAGGCAATCGAACAACTGAAAAGTGGCAAAGCAGCAGGTATGGATGGAATCCCCCCAGAAGTCTGGAAGGCTGGCGGCAAAACTCTGCATGCCAAACTGCATGAGTTTTTCAAGCTTTGTTGGGACCAAGGTAAACTGCCTCAGGATCTTCGTGATGCCACCATCATCACCCTGTACAAAAACAAAGGCGAGAAATCAGACTGCTCAAACTACAGGGGAATCACGTTGCTCTCCATTGCAGGCAAAATCTTCGCTAGGATTCTACTAAATAGAATAATACCTAGTGTCGCTGAGAATATTCTCCCAGAATCACAGTGCGGCTTTCGCGCTAACAGAGGAACCACTGACATGGTCTTTGCCCTCAGACAGCTCCAAGAAAAGTGTAGAGAACAAAACAAAGGACTCTACATCACCTTTGTTGACCTCACCAAAGCCTTCGACACCGTGAGCAGGAAAGGGCTTTGGCAAATACTAGAGCGCATCGGATGTCCCCCAAAGTTCCTCAACATGATTATCCAACTGCACGAAAACCAACAAGGTCGGGTCAGATACAGCAATGAGCTCTCTGAACCCTTCTCCATTAACAATGGCGTGAAGCAAGGCTGTGTTCTCGCACCAACCCTCTTTTCAATCTTCTTCAGCATGATGCTGAACCAAGCCATGAAAGACCCCAACAATGAAGACGCTGTTTACATCCGGTACCGCACGGATGGCAGTCTCTTCAATCTGAGGCGCCTGCAAGCTCACACCAAGACACAAGAGAAACTTGTCCGTGAACTACTCTTTGCAGATGATGCCGCTTTAGTTGCCCATTCAGAGCCAGCTCTTCAGCGCTTGACGTCCTGCTTTGCGGAAACTGCCAAAATGTTTGGCCTGGAAGTCAGCCTGAAGAAAACTGAGGTCCTCCATCAGCCAGCTCCCCACCATGACTACCAGCCCCCCCACATCTCCATCGGGCACACAAAACTCAAAACGGTCAACCAGTTTACCTATCTCGGCTGCACCATTTCATCAGATGCAAGGATCGACAATGAGATAGACAACAGACTCGCCAAGGCAAATAGCGCCTTTGGAAGACTACACAAAAGAGTCTGGAAAAACAACCAACTGAAAAACCTCACAAAGATAAGCGTATACAGAGCCGTTGTCATACCCACACTCCTGTTCGGCTCCGAATCATGGGTCCTCTACCGGCACCACCTACGGCTCCTAGAACGCTTCCACCAGCGCTGTCTCCGCTCCATCCTCAACATCCATTGGAGCGCTCACACCCCTCACGTCGAGGTACTCGAGATGGCAGAGGTCGACAGCATCGAGTCCACGCTGCTGAAGATCCAGCTGCGCTGGATGGGTCACGTCTCCAGAATGGAGGACCATCGCCTTCCCAAGATCGTATTATATGGCGAGCTCTCCACTGGCCACCGTGACAGAGGTGCACCAAAGAAAAGGTACAAGGACTGCCTAAAGAAATCTCTTGGTGCCTGCCACATTGACCACCGCCAGTGGGCTGATAACGCCTCAAACCGTGCATCTTGGCGCCTCACAGTTTGGCGGGCAGCAGCCTCCTTTGAAGAAGACCGCAGAGCCCACCTCACTGACAAAAGGCAAAGGAGGAAAAACCCAACACCCAACCCCAACCAACCAATTTTCCCTTGCAACCGCTGCAATCGTGTCTGCCTGTCCCGCATCGGACTGGTCAGCCACAAACGAGCCTGCAGCTGACGTGGACTTTTTTACCCCCTCCATAAATCTTCGTCCGCGAAGCCAAGCCAAAGAAGATACATTGGTGATAGATCTGTACTATCACATGTACATTGTTATTGGGTTTATTGTTTATATATATATATTGTACAAACTATAAATTTGCAAAAGTCCCACATTAATGGCATCAGTGTATCAGACCTAATTCTGTCTGCAGGGGTGAGCTCCATGATCAATCCACAAAATTACCATCTATGACATGCCCCTCCCTCCCCTCCAGGACACTGCTCTAGGTTTATGGGCCCCCTTCCCTGTGAAGCAGCCAAGTTTTGGTTTCTTCTGTACTTATACCGACCACCAGGGCTGGTACCAGACTATTTTGTGCCCCGGGCAAGGTGCACCCCCATCTCCCAAAAAATTGCCAACTTTGCTTTTTTTTCCAAAAACCAGTTTTGCAGAAAAATGAAAAGTGCAAAACTTGAAACTGCTAAATTTATTTTAAATTGCAAGAATAAGTAATACATCAATCTTTGATCATCCTTTTCAAATACAAAAGAAAATATTTTGGCACACAAATAATTTTGAACTAAAGGGCACTTGGTAAAATTTAAAACCTTTTACTTCACAGCCCTCTAAGTCTATATATCTACCAGTGTCCATTTTTTCCCTAGAAGAATGATGCAGTATGAAAATACTTTGACCCATCAAGTTTGCTCAGACTTTACAAATCTTTGCTTTGCCTTTTTAAAATTTTCCTGCATTTCTATCATCTCCCCTAGATTTTACAATTCCCTTACACACAACAGCAATGGCCAATAATCTACCTGCCCACATCTTTGAGGTTCAAGAGGAATTTGAAGTATTTATGGTCACAGGGTTCAGGGCAGAAGCCAGATTGATGTGGTGAGGCAGTAGCTTTATTCATTGCACCACTGTAAGAGAGCATCATCTGTAGCAATCAAAAAGTTGATTACTTGTCTTTAAGAAATGCTTGGAAGAATAATATCTCCATATTACACAACAACAACTGAGAACTTGCAATACATTGATAGAAAACCCTGAGCAAAATCTACTGTATACCATAGAATATTACAGCACAGAACACATACATTTATTCATTCAATATGAATAAAGAAATAAACGAAATAAATATTCACTTCAAAGCACGCCACACTACTCCACTCGATGCCAACTGGAGTGCATCAGAACTGCAGGCCCACCGTGCACGCACCAACCAGCCCCAGTAACTAACCCACCATACTGGCCAGCCAGCTATCGCGCATGCACACAAGAATAAAGATGGCCACCCCCAGCCAATAGACCCCGGGACACTGACTAATAAAGTGTGCACACCTTACACACGGGACGTCTGGCCACCCTGACTGCGCCCCTCTGAGGTCTGCGCACTAGGCGGCTAGTGGTAGCGCCAGTCTTGCCGACTACATAGAAAATATTTCTATTACATGAATTGAAAAGAAAATAAGTCTTTTACTTAAATGTGCAGGTCCTCCCCCACCCTGAGGGGAGGGGGCTGTAGGGCCCCCATTGAGAATGACTGCTTTACATAATCTCACTGGTTTAAAAAGGTACAAAAGGAAACAGACATGTCTTATGGTAAACTTGCAGCTAAATTAGATTTCCTTGCTTTACATTGACATAATTTACATGCAGATCCTGTGTAAGTAACATTTGTCATGGATCATGTCATTCAGTCATGACCATATACTTGAGCTTTCTTTACTGAGCTTGAATTAGGTCAGCACTGTACACTTCTCCGATGTATGTGCAGAGGACACTGCATCATGCAGTCATGGCTACAATTATGACTTGTTAAAGCAAGTGTAGTACATGCTGTTAGATGCTTCACAGCCTTGATGGGCTGTGATCAAAGGGAAACCCCTCAAATAGCAGAGGGTGGATTAATGACAAGGTGCCACAGTGGTGGTAATGGTGTTAATAGAGTGTAGTAATGTATAATGATGGGAATGTATGGGCATGACACTAAGAGGGCAAAGAGACCTTCAACGATTTTTGTAAGTCATTTATAGTGAAAAATGTGTTTTGGGGGGAAAAAACACCATTACTCTTTTCTCATTATTGAACAGTTTTATGCCGAGTCCCATTGACCTATATCCATTGACATAGCCCTTCCATCTCTCCTATCCATGTACCTCTCTAAATTCTTAAATGTTAAAATTGAGCTGGCATTCATCACTTAAGGTGGCAGCTTGTTCCACACTCTCAGTGTGAAGATGTTCCATCTCATGTTCCCCTAGACTTTTCCATTTCACCCTTAACCCATGTCCTCTGGTTTGTATCTCACCTAACCTCAGTGGAAAAAGCCTAACTACATTTACTCTGTCTAGACCCCTCATAATTTTAAATACCTCTTTCAAATCACCCTTCATTCTTCTACACTCCAGGGAATAAAGTCCTCATCTGTTTAACCTTTCCTTGTAACTTAGTTCCTGAAGTCCAGGCAACATCCTATTAATCTTCTCAGCACTCCTTCTATCTTATTGATATCTTTCCTGTAGTTATGTGACTAAAACTGCACACAATACTCCAAATTTGGCCTCACCAATGTCTTATATAACTTTAACATAACATCCCAACTCCTGGACACTATACTTTGCTTTATGAAGGCCAAAATGCCAAACATTCTCTTTACAACCCTATCCACCTATGACACCATTTTCAGGGAATTATGTATTTGAATTCTCAGATCCCTCTGTTCTACCGCACTCCTCAGCGCCATAACATTTACCGTGCATGTCCTTTCTTGGTTTGTCCTTCCAAAATGCAACACCTCACATTTGTCTGCATTAAATTGCATTTGCCATATTGCAGCCCTTGTTCCAGCTGGTCCAGATTCCTATGCAAGTTTTGAAAACCTTTTTCGCTGTCCATAATGCCTCCAATTTTGCTGATCCAATTTACCACATTATCATCCAGATCATTGATATAGATGACAGACAACAATGGTCCCATCACCGATCCCAAAGGCACACCACTACTAGACACAGGCCTCCAGTCTAAGAAGTAATCATCCATCATTACTCTCTGGCTTCTCCCGTCCAGCCTTTGTTGAATCCAGTTTATCATTTCACCATGAATATCAAGCGTCTGAACCTTCCTGACTAACCTCCCATGTGGGATCTTGTAGACAACAACCACAGCCACACCTCCCCCTTTCATCCCCCCATTTTACTGCAGTGACTTGTCTTCAATAAGAATATAGCGTACAGTTCACGTAAGAAGGAAATATACTTGCATTGGAGTGAGTTTTTTGTCATTTTGAGATTATTTTAAATGTTATCAATTCACAGAACATGGTTTTCAACTGTGGCCTCTGAATTGAAGAGATAGTTAAGAGTTAACAACACTGGTGAGTCAGAACATACATGGAAGCTGGTCTGAGGAAGGAAATCAGACCTGCATTCCTGAAAGATTCTCGTGATCTTGATAGTTATATATAAAAGTGAACAAAGAGAAGCTGGATAACAGTCACCAATACTGATATTGGCTTTTGATTCTATATTTACTTAATTACCTTCATTTAAATTCTCCAGCTCCTGCAATGAGATTTAAATCCCTGCCTGGTCAGCCAATTTAATTGTTGAATTTAACTACAATTCTACCCAACCCAATACATTTCAAAATTTTAATTTACATTAAAAAATATTTTTACAGCACGGCAGAAGCTGATTCTGCCAATAAGACAATACAAGCCTGTTTCCTTTGGTTGGTTTATGTATATTCTATATATAAATGTCATTTCAAAGGTTCCCTTGAGCATTCTTGATATTTTATCCAATAAATAACTTTGTCAGCTATTTGTGGAAGCAATACACTATCTTCATCTCATGTTAAAATATTTATTTCCAGGAATAGTAGGCAACTTCTCAAGCATTTCTATCTCTCCAATCTTGTGGGTGTTCGGAGAAAAGGCACCACCTTGATGCTCCTTCGTGATTCTTTTGTGCCAGTTGGTTGGGGATCTCTGTTTGCACATTTAGATTCCTCATTTAGCATAAATGCTCAAAAGGTCTGGGGATGATTAAAATCTGAATCAGGCTTGAAAGCACAGTTCAGGAGTGTGACTGGGAAATGGAAGCTGGCGAGTACTTGTTAAGTTTAATTTTAAGTTTATTTGTCACATGAGACCTGATCCAGGGAGGATTCTCACGGAGTTTCAGGATGCTAAGAATACGCAAAGTGCAATTGAGTAGAATTTTCTTTCTCTGCTCTGCGTATCATCCTTCCCGAATAAATATGGTGAGAGTATTGGAAAATAAAGAGAACATAGTTATAAAATGAGAATTAAGTCAACTGAGAATAATGAAGTGGACCCGATGTGCCAAACGGTCTACTTCTTCTGTATCTAATGGTCTTTCTGCTGCTACTAACTGATTACAGGAACTCTTACTAAGATCAACATCATCCAACACAAGGCATGTGTTAGGGTGAGGTGTACCATCCACAAAAATCATTCCCTTCATCACCCCCAAGTTTCAATTTTATTTGTCATGTTATCACCTAAAAGAGTGAGAGGAGCTCTTCTGTGAGCAGTCTAACAGGCCAGCTCCAACATACATATGGTATAAAGTAAAAATACAAAGCTGAAGAATCTCAGCAGGTCAAACAGTAACGAAGATTCTCCAGGAATGTGTTTTTACTTCAACCATGGTGTCTGCAGACTTGCATGTTTTCTTCCCACTTACATATAGTCGTATAAAGCAGTAGAAAAAGCACTTACTTACAGAGTGACAGTGGGACACAATGAAAGAAAAACCTAGCGACAGGAGGACCAGAGGAAATGACCCATGAGGGAGATGCAAAAGGAGACACAACAACAGGTGACCAAAAGTACATTCAAGAATGTAATTCTCATTAGTACATCTTAAAGGAAGAATCTGCCAGACTTACAGTTTCCTTGAATTGCTTTTTTTTAATTGCAACTTCCTTGCCTACCTAAGCCTAACCCTATTCAAGCTATGGCAAGCATTTCTTTGAAGCCTGTCCCTCTGAAGCTGCAAAGGCAACATTCATGACTTTCCCTCCTGATCCCTGCATCCGACAATGGTAAACATGTCCTCAGCTTGGCTTGGGGGTGGGGTAGCTGTGCAGGAAATCAGGAGCCTTTGTCCTCGACCGCAAAAAAAATCTTGGGCAACATTGAGCAGCTTTGCAGTTGCCGAAGGTGCTGACTTTCTCCAATTGTGCTTTGAGCACTTTCAGACGTAAAGATTATTGAGGCTCTACTTCACTGTTGTTCTGGCCAATAATTCATTCCAACCAGCATAATTTTGAACAGATTGTAAGGTCATTATCTCTCTGCTATTTGAGAAAGTATATTGGGCTACATTTGCCACATTTCATCAAATGAATATACTTTAAACGTAATGAGGCAGGTATAAAGCATCCCAGGGTACAAAAGTTACTGCAGATGCGGCGGAGGTGTTTCCTTCAGAGGATTATTCACAATTTTGATGACTTCCTTTTGAAATTGTCAAATTTATGTCACCTTTATTTCCTCTCTCACTTTTTGTTTGAATAGTCCATTTAATCAGACTGATAAGTTTGTTATTTGTCTGGACTTTATTGTTCAAAATTTGGATGGCAGTAATTATAGAATGACATAATCATACGTACCTGTGAAACACTGCTTTCGCACTTTATTAACAACTAATGAGGTACTTAACTGACATAATGATGGAAGTATTTTGGCAGGAAAGCTGTGTTCGGGAATAAACACATCTCAATATCGATAATTGGCCACCTGCTTCCTAAAGAGTGAATTGAATGAAGACTAGGAAATCTATGAATGGAGGTATATTGGTGAACATAGAGAAGCCACTCCTGCCATGTTGCTGGAACAAGCAATCATTACGTTTGAGGCATATAAACAATAAATATTGAAAATATTCAACAGGTCAGGCAGCATCAGTACAGTAAAATCATCATTATCTGGAATTCAAGCAATCGGCAGCCTCAAGCAACCGGCAAAGACTTTGCAGAAAATAAATAGGTAAAAAACACAAAAGTTTAAAATTGGTGCCTCCTAGAAGTCAGTTTGCCAATCCATGCAACACACAATCTCAACCCACTGGTAAATTCACTTATCTACCAATCCCCATAGATGCCTGATTCCAGGGGTTTTACTGTACAAAGTGAATTAACATTAAATTGAAGATGCCCTTCCAGTTCAGATGCAAACTGTCCCATCAGAACAGGACCCACCTTGCCTGGAAGAGCCCAATGATCCAGAAACCCGAAGCCCTCCCTCCTGCTCCATGTCTTTAGCCACACGTTAAGTTACATTATCCTTCTATTTCTAACCTCACTAGCATGTGGTACGGGTAACAATCCTGAGATCACAACCATGGTGGTCTTGAACTCTTCTTGTAGAACCTTCTCACCCTTTCTACCCACGTCATTAGTCCCTATATGGACCAGGACATCTGGCTGCTCACCCTTCCTGTGAACTTGATCTGAGATATCTCGGACCCTGGATGGCAGGGATACACAATCTTTTCCATAGAACCTCTTATCTGTCTCCCTAATTAGGGAATCCCAATCACTACAGCTCGCCTCTTCTCCCTTCCCTTCATAGCCACTGGACCAGACTCCATGCCAGGGATCTGATCACCATGGCTTGTCCCCTAGTGGGTCACCACCCAACTGTATTCAAAATGGTATATATTATTGAGGTGAATGGCCACAGGGATGCCCTGCATTGGCTTACTGTATCTACCCTCCTCTTGCATCATAGGTGTGAAAGTGTCCTTGTAACTCCTGTCTATCACCCTCTCTGCCTCCCGAATGATCTGGAGTTCATCCAACTCCAGCTCCAATTCCTTAACATGGCTTGTCAGGAGCTGTAGCTGGATGCACGGATGAAGTCGTCATGGATACCACTGGCTTCCCTGACAACCTACATTCTGCAAGAGGAGCATTCCCCTGCCTTGGCTGTCATCCTCACTGTTTATGACTAAAGGAAAAAAAAATATGATATCTAAAACCTGCCCTTACCTGCTGAATCTTTTTGTTTTGTTCTACTTCAACCCCTGCACCACAACCTCAGCTTCTTCTCACCAAAGCCCCTTGTGCCAATGGTGCTTTCTCTCTCTCTCTCTCTCTCTCTTTTTTGCAGTGAAAGGGAAAGTATTTAGAATATTTTAGCCAAACTCTCTCAGCCGAAGCTGAACAAAATTTACAGGGGGCTGAGATAAGAAGGATTTGGACCACAAACCAGGTCCATCATTGAAAATACCAGTGATGTATAATTGTAATGTGGATTATTGTCTCTGTGACATTGCTGCATCAGGGTCAGTGTTCATATACAGTATTTTATTTTTTTAAACTTAAAGTAGACATACGGTACCTTAACAGACACTTTCAGCCCATGAGCCCTTGCCACTCAAATTCTCCAGTCAACCGACAACACCTGCCATGTACATTTTGAAGGGTAGGAGGAAACCGGAGAGAACATACAGTGATGGATTTAAAGACAGTGCTGGATTTGAAGCAGGGTCACTGGCACTGTGGTAGCACTGCACTAACCGCAACGCTAACCGCGTTCCTGAAGAAGGGCTCAAGGCTGAAATGTTGACTGCCTATTGCTTTCCAATAGGAACCTGCTGGGTTCCTCCTCCAGCACCAGTGCTAATTTTATCTTTACAGTTGAGAAACCAATAGGCATGGGCCCATTTCTTTGAACAGAGGATGGAATGAAGAAGATGTTGTTGGAGAATGCAACACACATAGTGACCAGCAGCTCAGGACTATTACAGTGACCACCAAGAATGGTCTTGAATTTGGTGTTATCTAGTACCCAACATGAGTGAGCATGTGTATAGAAAGGTAACCATTTGAACTGGATGAATGATCATAATTACCTACTAAAGGTGCATAAAACACATTGATTTGTACATGGAAAATCGAGCACACTTTTTTAAAAAAATCTATATTATTCCAGAATGGATGTCATAAAATTAATTAGCAACATGGATTTTTATTTAAATCCATCTGTGTTCATTTTTATGGATGGAAATTATACATATTATACAAAATCTTGATGTCATTTTCTACTGGCCATCATTACCAATAGATGTAGACAGGTCCTCTGGGGTCAATCAGAAAGGATCTAGTGTTATTTGATTTTGTGGATTCTTTCCAGAATCAACATAATTATTAAAGTTAAATTTGAATATTCTATTGTAAGTTTATGAATCTCTCCATTAGAAAGGGAGCAGCCACACATCAATGCAGCTAGTTTCTGGTGAAATAGGTTAGTTTGAACAAGTTAAACACCAATCTCTCTCTGGTACAATCGGTTAGTTTGAATGGGTTGAACAACAGTCTCCTGCTTTATGAACAGCTAATGTTTCCTACATTATGACAGTAACCTCATTTCAGAGAAACTGCTTTGATTTTGAAGTACTTTGAATCATCCTGTTGTGTTTTCTATTCAGCAATTTGTTTTTGGTTGAAAGCAGAAAATGTTTATTTCTGTGCTTTGGATTGAATTTGTGCATATCAAGAGAGGTTCTCAGCTTCCTTAGTTGTTTAAAAAATGCCTTTCATAAATGAAGCATTCCCAAGGTATATGTGAGAAGAGAATGAGAATCCAGTAGTTTTAAGCGAGACATTTGAAAACAAATTTCAAAGTAGGCTTGATGGTTTGGACTAAAGGCTGTGTGGTTGTGGAGGATGTGGGAGCATTGAAGGTAAAGCCATGGCCATTTAATGACTCGGGGGTGGGGGGGGGGCTCTCTTTTGGTTCCCTTTCTGTAAGGGGCACTGGTGAGAGCGAGTTTTTGTTCGCCTTATGGGAGACTGAAGGAAATTTCATGTAATATCACATTTTCTGTTTTATTACATGACAATAAAATCATTTTGAATCTTAAATAGGTAGCAAAATATTGAGAAGCAGGACACAGCTGTGTTTGGGCTGGAAACTACGGCTGAAGAGGCTGACATTGTCATTCAATGACGAGATCAGTGGGGTTCAGGGATACTGCTGCGAAGAGATGGATGGATTGGCAATAAACCAGAGGGACATAGTTTTGAAATAATGTGGAATGGTGCCATGGACTAAATACCTTGAGGCAAACTGGGAACTAACAGGTGAAGTCAAATTTGAAGGCGATAAACATACTGCAGAAGCTGAAGTCCAACAGAGGCGGACAATGTCATGAAGGAGGAGTTAAGAAAGAACAAACTAAAACGAAGGCAAGTGTAGGAAAATTTAGGGGAGGTGTCAGAGGTGCATTTTTTTTAAATAAGAGAGTGGTGGGTGCCTAAAATTTATTGCTAGGGTTGATGGTGGAGGCCTATACAATTGGGAGATTCAAAAGACTCTTAGATAGATACATGGATATAAGAAAAATAGTGGGTTATAGGTGTGAGGTGGGGAAAATGAGTAATTATTAGAAAAATGGAGTAGGTCAACATTTATATAGGTCAGCAAAACATCGTGTGCTCTAATGTTCTATGTAAGAAAGAAGCAGCTTCATTACAACCAAAGAATAGGCCTCCAGTTAGGCTATTAAATTATACAACTATAATAGAATGAGAAGCAATTTAATGATAGAACATGGAACAGCACAGGAACAAGCCCTACAATCCATGTGTCTGTCCCAAATCAAACTAAAACACTGCTGTTTGCACCTGATAGGTATTCCTCCATTCCTCTCACATTTACGTGCCTATCTTGATAGGAGATTTTGATGGAACCCTGATAGAAAGTCTACTTTGGTAGAATGACAGAAGAGGTTGAGGAGAAAAAAAAAAGACAATCCATTTTCTCTTTGGGATAACTCAAAGCACTCCACGGCCAGACAAGTACCTTAGAAATGTGGTCACTGTTGTAAAGTAGGAATCAAACAATGTGGTTCCACTATGTATCACGAGATGGTGATACCTGTGAATTTTTAGTGAGGTTGGTTGACCAATACATATTGGCCAACATACCAGGATAACTCAATTCTGTTCTTTGAGGTAGTGTCCTGGGAACTTTTTCATCCACCTGAACGAGCCAGTATGTACTCTCAGTTTAACACCTCACCCAAAAAAAGCAGCACCTTTGACACTTCTGCACTCACTCAGCAATTGGTATAATTTTGTCATCCAGTAAGTGGAGTGCTGCTTACTGGAGGTCAAAGACCTAATAAGCCTATGACTCGGAAGCAACAATGCTATCCACTGGATCATGGTTACCCTGTCTTTGAAAGCAAAGGTCTATTAAAAAGACATGCTTGGGCCAGATCATATTCATGCTTGAGGTATCTCTGATCTTGTTGAATGGTGGAGCTGGTTCGAGGGGCAAGATGCTCTATTCCTGCTCTTGGTTCTTATGGATGGACATTTCCCTCCAACGCATTGAACCTAAACTTGATAATGGACAAGTTGAGATGTCTTTGTGAAACGTGCAAATCTGAAGATGTTTTGAGTGTAGTAAAAACACAACATTGCTGGAGGAACTCCGTAGGTCACGCAGTGTCCATAGGAGGAAGATATAGAACCAATTTTTCAGGCCGCCTTCAATGTATGAGCTAAAAAAAACAAGCATGGGGAGGAGGGAAGAAAGGGCAGTGGGAAGAGCACAGGTCAGCAGGACATGTTGTGGAAGCGAAGCAGGGTGAGAACATGGTCATGGATCCTGAGAGCAGTAGAAAGTGCAGAGGGGGAGCAGAGAGAAACACTTTCAGAGGACTCCCTTTGAAGAGAGCAGAATAACTTCTTCAGGGTAGGCATTTCTCAAAGAGATTCCACAGTGGAGATATCTGACTGGATATGTACAATCAATCAAATTGGACCACAGCTGAATACATGGGAAGTTAATATTTTGGACATTTAGATTTATTGATTATTATCAGGTGTGTTAAGATGCAGTGAAAAATGTCCTTCTGTGGCCAAGAGGTACCCATTTCAGTTGCTTGCTTTTCTGTGTATATTTCAGATGCATGTTGTGCTTTTTACGGCCTCTGCATCCTCAGTGCTCCATTATTGTGGAACAAGCACTGCTTTGAAACCCGCACGAAGGGGACAAATATTCCCTGAACATGAAAATCAGCCAGCTCTATTTTTTTTAAATAATAAACTCATTCGTCTCTTCTAGAGACTATTGTTTATTTTAAAAATTGGCAAGATATTTCTTTGAAATCAAGGGATTTCACACAACAAATATTACTTTCAAGCACCTTCATCTGAAGTTGCAACATTAAATATGTTCGAAAATGTGGATTTAATCTCTCAATGCCTTTGATTTCTCTTTGCCGTTGTTTATGAGTTTGTTCAGATATTCATACTATTTTCTCCAAGTGCTTTAATAAGTCATGGATGCTCCCAATCTATATCTTAGCAAATAAATCACTGCCACAGAATTATGCAATGTTTGTCTAACATGTTTATTCAAGAGCTTCAATATATTTCTTTAGATTATGGAAGAAGGCTGAAAAATTTCTACCGCTCTGAACTTTGTTTAACTTCTCAAAGCCAGCTCCATCCTTCCCTTTCTGCCTTAATATATCTAATGCTACGGAACACTCATTTTTATATTAATCCTGCCCTAACATTTTATTCTCCACACACTCCCCATTGACTTCCCCTACATTCTGCCTCTCATCGACATGCTAGGGGAAAACTACAAAGGCCAATTAAACCTACTCACCTGCACATCTGGGGGAAACCCAAGCCAACTCCACGCAGGCCATGCCAAATGTCAGAATAAGAATCAGAATCAGGTTTATTTTCATGAACGTGTCACAAAATTTGTTGTTTTGTGGCAGTAATATTGTGCATCACAGGTCCAAAATTGTAATAAATTATGGACTTGTAAATACAATATTTAAAACTAAATAATTAGTGCAAAAAAAGAGAAAAATGTGAAGCAATGTCTGTCAGTTCATTGCCCATTCAGAAATCTGATGGTGGAGGGGAAGAAGCTGTTTTTGTATTGTTGGGTGTGCATATTCAGGCTCCCGTACTTCATTCCTGTTGGTAGCAGTGAAGAAAAGGCATGGCCTGGGTAGTGAGGGTCTTTGATGATAGAGGCTGCTTTCTTGAGATATCGCTTTTTAAAGACATCCTTAATGGAGTGAAGACTAATGCCCATGATGGTGGTGCTGGATGAGTTTACAACTCTCTGTAGCCTTTTCCTGTCCTGTGCAATGGCACCTCCATACCAGACAGTGACGCAACCAGTTAGAAATTTGCAAGAGTTTCGTGACGTTTCACATCTCCAGAAACTCCCAACAAAATATAGCCACTGGCAAGCCTTCTTCAACACGATGGTCCGAAGATAAGTCTTCAGAGATGTTGACACCCTGGAATCTGAAGTTTCTCCATTGCTGATGCCTCGGTTTGTATTCTCCTGGTTTCCACTTCCTGAAGTCCACAAACAATTTCATAGTTTTGCTGATGTTGAGTATAAGGTTGCTGCTGTGACACCACTCAACTCGTTGGGATTGAACTGGGTTGCTGGAGCCATGAGGCAGAGAGCAGTCCAGACACCAAGTAAGGTGACCGAGTTGATATTCCCTACCCACAATGGGCCACATGAGGTTGGGAGCGGTGAACAGGTCAGCATTCTGCTCAGGACCAACCTCATGATCTTCGACAACCTGATACTGTGAAAGGATTTTAAATTCTTCTTAATCACTGAATCCCAGAGTGTCACAGCGTGATGGAGATCATGAGGTCAACTGAGTCCATATTCAATATAAGATCATTCTTGTTCGTCCCACTCTCCCATCCTTTCCCCATTTCACCCTCAATTCTTCCCTTTCAGATATTTGTCCAGCTACAAAT
The DNA here is from genome assembly GCF_036971445.1 of Narcine bancroftii. Lineage (NCBI taxonomy): Eukaryota > Metazoa > Chordata > Chondrichthyes > Torpediniformes > Narcinidae > Narcine > Narcine bancroftii. The sequence goes on from NC_091478.1 coordinate 20,345,009, forward strand.
GAATCTGTCTCTGTATCTGCCTCTTGCAGAGCATTCCTGGCCCTGATATCTCACTCTGCATCAAAAATATCTTCCCCATGTCACTTTTCCTTCCTTTTGCCAACCACTTTCATTCTTAGTTCTTGACCTGTCCACCTATGGGAACAGTTTTCCTTTCTCCTCTGACTGTACCTTTCATTATTTTAAATATCTTCATCAAATGGAGTTATGGAGTCAGGCCCTTCAACCCAACTTGTCCATGCAGACCACATTGCCTACCTCAACTCATCCCATTTGCCTGCATTTGGCCTATCTCTCTCTGAACCTTTCCTATCCATTTACCTGACCCAATGTCTTTTAGATGTTATCACTGTACCTACCTTGACCACTTTGATTGACAGCTCATTCTGCATACTCCAGATCCCTTTTATATCTTCTCCCTCTCACTATAAATCTATGCCATCTATTTTTAGTCTCTCCTACATCGATATCTGCCTTAGAGCTCTCAGAACTTCGATCTTCCTATACTGATGTCTGGCTGTGAGTCACGGACCATCACAAATGCAATGTAAAAAAGAATCATTGCAGCAGAGATGTGGTTTCTTAGAAGAATCCTGTGCATATCATATACAAACAGGATAATAAATGAAGAAGTTCAACAAAGAACAAAAACAAAATGTACATTTCTTAAAAGAATCAGAAAACAGCCATCAAAATTCATGCGAAGAGATACATTAGAACATTTAGTTACAACTGGAAAGCTGGAAGGAAAAAAAGCAGACAGAAGGAAAATGATAGATGGATTAACATCATGGTTAGAAAGAGGGGAGGCAACAACTACAATTCGGAGGGTCAGAGACTGTGATGTATGGAGAGACAAGATCGCCCACGCCAAATGGCAAGGCACCTGAACAAATATTGGGAAAGAGACTGACTCTTTAATCCTATCTTCAGCCTTCTTGGCTTTCTAAACCTCCAACAAGACCCCACTGAATCATCTTTTCTCCAGGAAACAGAAGTCTCAGCCTATCCAGCCTCAAGCACTTTCCTTCACCCTTTCCAGCTTAATTACATCTTTTCTACAGCTGGGTGACCAGATCCGTGTACAATACTCCAAGGGATGACGATGAATATTGAACTTGACCCGTAACTTCACATCTCTTGACTAAATAAGGAGATGGAGATGTTACCCCGTGTACTTTAGGGAAACCATTTTAATAGAACTGCCCTCTCATTGCCACTGTAAAGTTTATTGTCATCTGACTGAACAAGTATAACCCAACGAAACAGCGATCTCCGGTCCTCAGTGCAAAAAATGCACACACACAACCAGACGCAACACACATACATATGGAGGACAAGCATTTTATCTGTAAAAAAAATATGAAAAGATACTGTTTTGTGAATATGAGAGCCTCAGATGGTTAGCGTGAACAGTTCCTTGGAAGTTCAGGGTTCTCACTGCCTGCGAGAACAACACTGTGGCTCACATTAAAGGATAGATGCTATTGGACCTCTGCAAAAAGGAATTATTTTACTTATTTTTATCTCCATTCAGAGTAAGTTCCCTGATACCAGAGGTATTTCCTTAAGCAATGGATATGTATACAAAAATAATCATTGTATTTAGTGTCTGCTGCGTATTGGGGTACAAAATTGGATAGTGTAGCCCTCCAATTGTCGTACTGCTTATTCATTGCCTCAAAGGACATTGCTGCTCAAGCATTATGTTTTCTGTGGCTTTGGGTCTAATTCACAATGAGATGACCCTGACATTTGGGATGCTCTCCTTCATTACTGTACTTAATAAAAACTAGCACATATATATGGTTCAAAGTTCATTTTATTGTCATGTAATAAAAGAAAAAAATGTAATATATATGATATAATTTTTAAAAATTCTTTAATTTTTATAGTAATTGAAACTGGTCATAAATTAATGTAATGAGATTTTATTGTCATATAGGCAAACATTGAAATTAAAACAAGGACTGCCTAAAGAAATCTCTTGGTGCCTGCCACATTGACCACCGCCAGTGGGATGATATCGCCTCAAACCGTGCATCTTGGCGCCTCACAGTTCGGCGGGCAGCAACCTCTTTTGAAGAAGACCGCAGAGCCCACCTCACTGACAAAAGACAAAGGAGGAAAAACCCAACACCCAACCCCAACCAACCAATTTTCCCCTGCAACCGCGTCTGCCTGTCCCGCATCGGACTTGTCAGCCACAAACGAGCCTGCAGCTGACGTGGACATTTACCCCTCCATAAATCTTCGTCCGCGAAGCCAAGCCAAAGAAGAAGAAATTCTTACTTAATGCAGCACCCAGAAGAAAGAATGTACTATCTTGTGGTAAGATGCTCCTTTAAGTACTTTCATTGGTGTTTGCTCCAATTTTGCCCTCACTGAACAAAGGCTCCTCACATACAAGGCCAATTGCTCTCTTAGACCAGCTGGACTCTGACCTGGGTACCGTTCTCCTTTCGCTGATTTCTTGATCCCCGATATTTGCCCTGGGCTCCCTTCTACCGACACAGCTCCCTGCAATCCTGCTCCATCCTTACGAGCCCTTACTGCATCACTGACCCTCCTGCGATTTGCAGCGAATATACCTTCCACCCCTGACTACGGAGCCACGTCTGGAAAAGGATCTACTTTGCAAAATCTCATCTAACTCCAAGGCCGAACACACACAGCGGTCTCCTGAACCGACTCGTGACCACATACGGTGTGTGTGGCCGCTGACGTCCTTGCTGGGATTAGACATGCAGTTTGTAATGTGGAAACTGTGATTCAGATGGGGTTTTTTTTTAGAAAAAATCACTGCAATTGTGATTAAAATCTTCCTTTGTAAGATTTTGGTTTAGCCTTCTTCAAAGTCCCTGAGATACCAGCTGTGGGTAGTCAGGGTTCAAGTCAAATTGGCCATCTTTTATGGTGCATGATTGCAAGTACCTGATTGGAATGTGAAGGTTGATTATAATTGGCCAACAACATGTGTTTTAATTAATTGCAGATAAGAATTTCTCACAGAACATAGCGTTGAATGCCTTATTCACAAGCAAGGTGGTCCTTTTCTGTGATGTTAAGATGAATTTCTGAGTGTGTTCATTAAAGTACTGCAGACATCAAAACTGGCAGAGGAACTGAGGCAGGTTCTGATGTGGAGGACAGTAGCACGAAGAAGGTAATTAAATCTCAACAGCACAGAATTTTGTTGTCTTCTTACTGGGCACTGTCAAAGGAAATTCTAGGTATTATACATACTCGTGTAATAGTTGAGCCCAACTTTATGCCACCAAAATCAGGTGTTTTCCACAATGACCCGGGTAAAAGTTAATCCACTTATTTTTGGCCCCAACCGCCCGCCCAGCTCGGATGCCCCCCCCACCTCAACCACCGGAGCTCCTGCCTCCCCCGTCTGCATCACCTTGCTCCAGCCACGCGGACCCTTGCCCCGGCCGCCGCCCGCAAGAGACCCCGACTGCCCGCCCGTCCGAGCTCCCGGCTGCAGAGCCTTGCCCCAGCTGCTAGTCCTCTAGAGGTCACCGCGTTCCGGCCGCCCCCCCCCCCCACCCCGGAGCTCCCGACGCCCCGGCCACTCGCCGCCCTCCCCGGAGCTCCCGACGCCCCGGCCACTCGCCGCCCTCCCCGGAGCTCCCGACGCCCCGGCCACTCGCCGCCCTCCCCGGAGCTCCCGACGCCCCGGCCACTCGCCGCCCTCCCCGGAGCTCCCGACGCCCCGGCCACTCGCCGCCCTCCCCGGAGCTCCCGACGCCCCGGCCACTCGCCGCCCTCCCCGGAGCTCCCGGCATTCGGAACATGGACTTACCACCTGGTCCCGACCATCCGAGCTCCCAACGCCTTGAACAACACAGGTACTTATTGAGGTCAAAAGTATGACCCGTGTAAATAAAAAAAAAACGGACCCCCGCCAAATTTGACTCTGGTCTATGAAACTCGACTATTACACGATTAATATGGTAAGCCTGTAAAGTGGTAAAAGGGAAATAACGATTTAAGATGGATGGTGGGTGGCACAGTATGTGGAGCAGTTAGCACATGACTAATACCTTGCCAGCGATCTGGTGCTGTCTGTAAGGAGTTTGTACATCGTAGTGCAAAAACCATCCTACAACATTACTATAAATAACAAAAAAAAAGCAGTGCACGAAAAATAAGGCAGTGCCTTTGGTTCATTGATTATTCAGCAATCTGATGGCAGCGGGGAAGAAGCTGACCTTGTGCCGTTGAGTGCTCGTCTTTAGAGCCCTGTCCCTTTTTCCTGAAGGTAGCAGAATGAAGAGGGCATGGTCTAGGTGGTGGAGATCCTTGAGGATAGAGGCTGCTTTTTTAAGACACCACCTCATGTCAATGTCCTCGGTGGAGTGTCCTCATGTAGATGTCCTCGATGATCCTTTATGTGCTCCAGTTTCTTCTCACCCTCCAGAAATGTGAGAGGTTGCAGGATAATTTGTGGTGTGATTGGGTGGCACGGCTTAAATGGCCGGGTTCAGCCTTTACCTTGCTGTTAATAAAATTTTAACCTTTCATTTAAAAAAAAATCTTCATGTTTAACATGCGCTGGGAAAGTTGCAAAGTTTCAAGTTTTCTGGGGTTTTTTAGCACACTTGATTTAGAGGCAATAATCACGTGATTTACAGCATGTTTTAGTCACAATGCAATTGGATTCAATTAATTTAAGCCTCATTTCTAATAAAAAGAATTTGAAGTACAATTAAAGGAGTCAATAGAACAAGATTCTCAAGATCAATAAACAGTGCAAGAAGTCAGATTTTTTTTCTCCCAAAGATCAACATGTGTAGTTGTATTTCTCATATAAACAACCCCAAGTGTAATGACATTTCACTGATCTGACAGATGCTCTCTACCATAATTTAGAACAATTTCATTTGTGAGAGTCTTACTTTGGTGCAATGTATCAGATAGAGATTTGTCAGAGAAGAGTGAAAAATGACCCAAAAAAAACCACCTACGTGCGAATAGAAGACCTATCTTTTTTCCTGCATCTCAAAAGAAAACCCCACAAGGTACAGAAGAGAGAGATGCTGGTTGAAACTTGAGACTTTTCTATTCAATTGAATGCATGTTAAGGATTCAGCTTATTTTCTGATGCAGAATTTGCTGTGTGCCTTCAGAGAGCACCTAATATTTTAAATACAAGCCGAGCAGAATAAAAGGTTTGCACGTTAATTTATGTTCAATCAAACCTGAACTATTGAAGAATTGAAAATCATTGTCGAGGGAAAAAGAAACTTCTTGAACTAAGTCTGAATTAATATTTGTTATATATTTTGTGCAAAACTAATGTGTATTTGGCATACGCTTTCCATGCACCTAATTGAGCTAATCTGTAAAAAGGATATTTAAATAAATTGTATCAGGAACTGTGGCAGTGTAGATTATCCAATTACTTGCTTGGTCTAAAGAGCATACGAGGAAAGCCTGCTATGGTCTTTGTGTTAACGATGTCAAAAATGTCATCAGGAAGGCTTCTGCAGTGTTTCCATTATTTGTGATTGCCTTCTTCTTCAGTGACCATTGCAATTCTTCCCCCATGCTTTTTAAGGGAGCCAAATGACCACTAAAAATCAGTTCTGCAATACTTGAAGTCACAAATAACACTTAAGAAAGCACATCCTTATGGCAGAATAATGCATTTTATGTCGGAGCTGAAGGTAGGCTGTATATCAAACTGCCAAAAGAAGGTACTCCGTTTACATGAATTGAAAGGATGGCATTCACTTACCAATTAAATTTAATGCTTGGATGTAACAAGTTTAATATTCATAGGATTTTCGGTTATGATTTTTATTTCTTGACACCATATGCTCCCATGAATTGCTTTAACCATTTAAAAATGCTTTTCCTTTTATAATTATAGATGAGGATATAATGAGAATATAAAAGCAGGTGTTGTCTGTACTGCCTAACCATTCAGTAAGAATAGAGCTGCTCTGATTTTTTGACTTCCACTTCCATTGCATCACATAAATCCTTGGTTCTATTGCAGTCCATGATTCCATGCAATATAGAAAAGCCATTTGGCCCATCAAATCTGCATTGGCTCATGGATCGAGCCCATTTTCATGATACATTTTAAATTTACACTTGCAGCATAGAACCAGGCCTGAGCCCCCCAAATCTACCAATTAACTTTCCACCCCAATATATTTTGAAGGGTGGGAGGAAACCAGAGGAAACCCATGCAGACAGAGGGAGATGTACAAACTCAGGTCACTGGCGCTGTAATAACGTTGTGCTAATTGTATTGATGTGTGAGGAAACTGGAGTGCTCGGAGGAATCCCACATCTTCATGAGGAACAAACTCCATGCAGATAGTACTAGAGATCAGATTTAAGTTCAGATCACTTGGAGCTGTGAGAAACAGCTTGATCAGTTCCACTACTGGGCCGCCTTTGCTGGCCCAGAGGCCACATTCAGTAGGCCCTTTTAAACTGCCATCTGGTTAACTGGGCAATTTACATGATTAGAGCCCTAGTTACGCAGCAGTTTGAAAGGGTTCAACCGGGTCAACCCTGTCGGAGCCCAATCAGGTCCCTTCTCCTGCTCCTATTTCTTACGTTGTTAAGTTCTAAGGCTTTATAAGGCACTGATCAGACCACATTTGAGGAATTGTGAGCAATTTTGCGTCCCATATCTACGAAAGGGCACTGATGTTGGAGAGGGTCCAGAGCAGACCAGCTTTATGAAAATAAACCTACATGATGAGGATGTTAACGTGTGTGGAGTGTTTGATTGCTCTGACCGTGTATTCGCTAGAGCTTAGAACTGGGGCGTAGCACATAAAAAAAGGTGCCAAGACCACCGTTCCCTCAAAGTTGTGTACGTGTATACACAGACACTTGTTTTGCAACCAGCGCACGAAGGAAATTTATGTGCACACATCCATGACGCACACCAAATAATGTTAAATTCATTATGCATTTTTATTTTGTATTTAACATCAGAACTTAAGAAACTTAATGAAGATACAGTTTTAAAGGAAGTAGATGATTGTTATTTGTATTTAAAATCAAAACATTAAAAACACGTGCTATTTAACTATTTTTCATTTTAAACGTAACATTTGGGTGGGTTGAAGTACAGAAGAAATTGTATGATGCCCAACGCCGAGCCCTCCCCTCAGCCTACCACACACTGGAACTCCTGACACCCGACTCTGAACCCTCCTCTCGGCCTACCACACTCTGGAGCTCCTATCACCTGACTCTGAACCCTCCTCTCGGCCTACCACACTCTGGAGCTCCCGATGCCTGACACCGAACCCTCCCCTCGGCCCACCAACACCGGAGCTCCCAACGCCCGACTGCGAACCCTTTCCTCAGTCTCCTTGAACTGTGGGGCACAATTTGCATCTAATGAATTCAGATTTAAAATAAAACATTTTACTCACAGCTGTCTGATTTACTTCGAACATAAATTGAATATTGTTTCGCGCCTTGGGTTTGCGGCAATTTACGGATGCACATCATGCAAACCCCAATCTGTGCATGCGCGGCATGCAATCCCTGATCTACACCAGCTAATAGCTGAAGGTGCTTCATCAGCAGGAAGTTTGCACTGATGACACCCAGTTGACTGGAGGCACACAAGGAGATGGCAGATGGTGTGGTCTGAAGCTGAACACAATCCACAAGAAGAACTCTGCAGGAAAAATAAAAGAACAGTTGATGTTTTGAGCCAGGACTCGGATCGGAAAAACTATTTGTCACCAATCAGCGATTGCTATAGCCAATTTGCTATCGGGCTCCCCTCCCTTTTGGGCCCCTAGGCTTGAACCTACTCAGCCTAAGCTAATGGTTAGTCTGTCACTGGTGAACACAGTTCAAAAAGGTACCACTTTTGAACAAATGTTCTGATGGGGAGCAGTTAGCTCCATGGCACCACCCCTAGCTATGCCACCAGTTTAGAAGGATCAGAATCTTAATCGGAATTTATTGTGATGAACAAGTCACAAAATTCATTGTTTTGCGGCAGCGTCACAGTGTAAACATTCAAGAAACCACCTTACAAAAATAAATAAAAATAATACACGAAAAGTCGAAGTAAGGCTGCGTCTTTGATTCATTGATTATTCAGGAATCTGATGAAAGCATGGAAGAAGCTGTCCTTGTGCCACTGAGTGCTTGCCTTTGGGCTCTTGTACCTTTTTCCTTGATGGTAGCAGAGTGAAGAGGGCATGGCCTGTCCTGCTTTCTTAAGACACTGCCTCTTTTCAAAATTTTTCACACTATGAACCATACTGACCAAAATGCACACAAACATTTCCCTCTTGAATATACACAGTGTCAATTTCTCTCCTTTTCCCCCTCCCTTCCCTCCCTCCTTCACCCCCCTCCCCACCCACTCAACGTTCAACATATATGATACACGAAACCCATTAAACAATGTCATCACACAATGAAAATAAACAAGAAAATTGTGTCATCTACTTTTACACACTGGGTCAGTTCATTTTGTCTTCTTCTCATTCTATCATTTTAGGGGGTGGAGGTCTGCGGTAGGACTTCTCTGTTGTGTTCCATGTACGGTTCTAAAATTTGTTTGAATACTGTGACTTTATTTTTTAAATTATATGTTATTTTTTCCAATGGAATACATTTATTAATTTCCATGTACCATTGCTGTACTCTCAGGCTCTCTTCTGATTTCCAGGTTGACATTATACATTTTTTTTGCTACAGCTAAGGCTATCATAATAAATCTTTTTTGTGCTTCATCCAATTTGAGCCCTAGTTTTTTACTTCTTTTATTACTTAGAAGAAAGATCTCTGGGTTTTTTGATATGTTGCTATTTGTGATTTTATTTAATACCTGATTTAGATCTTCCCAAAACTTTTCCACTTTCTCACATGCCCAAATTGGATGTACAGTACAAGGAAATAAGACGCCAACAGTGGCAGTTGCTTTAGATGCAGAGAAAGCCTTTGACAGGGTAGAATGGAATTATTTATTCAAGGTACTACAGAGGTTCAACCTACCAGAGAAATATATTAATTGGATTTAAGCATTATATAAGGGACCATTGGTGAAGGTGACAGTAAATGGATATATATCGAACCAATTTAAATTAAGCAGGTCAACTAGGTAGGGATGTCCACTATCTCTCTCACTGTTCGCTTTAGCTATAGAACCATTGGCAGAACTAATAAGAACAGAAAATAAAATAAAAGGGATAAAAATAAAAGTGAAGGAATATAAAATCAGTCTATTTGCAGATGACATCATAGTATACTTAACAGAACCAGAATTATCAATAAAAAAATTACCTAAGAAATTGAAGGATATGGAGAAATATCGGGGTACAAGATCAACGCAAATAAAAATGAAGTGATGCTAATGAATAATGCGGATTTCACAAAATTTAAGAAAGAATCACCATTTAAATGGTAAACACAAGCAATCCGATACCTAGGTATTAGACTAGATAATAATCTAGGCCATCTATACAAATTAAATTATCAGCCATTAATGAAGAAATTACAAGACGACTTAGAACATTGGAAAGACTACCACTAACACTGATAGGAAAGGTAAATTGCATTAAAATGAATATCTTCCCAAGGATACAATACCTATTTCAATCATTACCAATTCCCTTAACAGAGAAATTCTTCAATTAGCTAAAGAAAATAATAAGGGAAGTTTTTATGGACAGGGGGAAACTGAGGATAGTGCTAGATAAATTAACAGAATGGTACAACCAAGGTGGTTTGCATTTACCAAACTTTAAGAATTATTATAGAGCAGCACAATTAATATATCTATCAGATTTTTATCAAACAAGGGATAGATAAATTTTTACATGATAGAGGAATTAGGGGATATGGGGAGAAGGCAGGTAGGTGGAGTTCGGTCATAAATTAGATCAGCCATGATCGTATTGAATGGCGGAGCAGGCTTGATGGGCCATTTTTGGCCTACTCCTGTTCCGACTTCCTATGTTCCTATGTAAACAAGATTGGACCAGGTTAGAGCTAGATAAAATAGGGGAGAAGGTACCAGTACAAATACGATAAAACTCACGGTACAATGTTTGCATACCCCCAACTGAAAACCTACTTAAAGGACAAATTGGGAAGCAGACTGAGGTTACCAGAAGGAAGCAGCTTTGAATATGTGATTACAGACACAATGATAATTAAAAGATTTATGACAAACATGTACATCAAACTGCAAGAGAAAGAGAACGATGAAATAAGCTGTAAACCCAAAACAAAAGTGGGAACAAGATCTAAACATAAAGATGAAAAATGAAATTTGAGAAAAGCTATGCTCCGGAACTATGAGAAATACAATAAACACGAGGTTATGGATGATACAATATAATTGGTTACACAGGCTATATATCACGCCCCAAAAGTTAAATAAATGGAACCCAACAGTATCAGATAGATGTTTTAGCTGAAAGAAGGAAACAAGACACTGCCTCTTGAAATGAATTCTGGTGCCAGTAATGTTGCTGGCCGAGTTAACCATCCTCTGGAGTTTATACTTGTCCTGAGAGTTGGCGCTTCCAGACCAGGCATTGATGTTCTCCACGATACACTTGTGGAAGTTTCTGAGAGTTTTCAAACGCCTCCCAAAGTATAACCGCTGGCAAGCCGTCGTCATGATTGCATCAACATGGAGGCTCCAGGACAGATCTTTGAGATGTTGACACCCAGGAATTTGAGGCTTTCGACCTTTTCCACTATTGAGCCCGTGATGAGGACACGATTGTGTTCTCCTGAATTCCTCCTGAAGTTCAAAATCATCTCCTTGGTTTTATGTTGAGTGCAAGACAGTCGGTGTGACGTCTCTCAACGAGCTGATCTATCTCCCTCCTGTTCGCTTCTTTGTTGCCATTTGTGATTCTGCCGACGACTGCCACGTCATCGGCAAATTTGTAGAGAGCATTGGAATTGTGCTTGACCACACTGGGTGGATTGCTTTGAAACATGCTGAATATTGAAAGGACTGGATAGAGTGAACATGGAGAAGATATTTCAAGTAGAGGGGGAGTATAGGACCAGAGTTCACAGCATCAGAATAAAAGGACTTCCCTTTAAAACAGAGATGAGGCAAAATTTCTTCAGCTACTGGATGGTGAATCTGTGGAGGCCTTGCCATTGAGTAAGTTTAAAGCAGAGATTGGTGGGTTCCTCATTAATAAGGGTGTTAAATGTTATGGGAAGAAGGCAGGAAAATGGGGTTGAAAGAAGAATAAATTAGCCATGATTCAAATGCTGGACTTGATGGGCCAAGCGGCCTAATTTCCTCTGATCTCTCATGGTCAAAGAACCTTCAGAAAGAGCCCTGAACATTTGTGTGAGCTCTACAGTATGTTTAACTGGGTGGATGAGGGTACATTAAAAGGTTGTGGGTAGACTTTCATAGCAATATCTCAATACTTCAGCACGACGGATCAAATTGGTGTCTGCTGCACAACTGTTGCTCTGTTCAGGCAATTTCTGTCTCCCAACTGGGCTAAATAATGGACTAATCTTCTAATGGTCCTCTTGAGTGACTGTCTGATATTAGGCCTGTCAGGCTCCATTTACTCCTGTTGTGTCTTGCGTAGATTTATAATCTGCAGCCAGCTCAGCTGTGAAATATTACTTATTTTCCCTCTCATGCCATTGATGCATGAGCTAATAAGGGGAGATGAGAGTTGTATCAATGTTTTTTGTACTTTCAACATCTCAAAGCTTATCAAATCCCTTTTTTCATAAGGGTTGTGATTGTTCTTGATTAGGTTACGTGCAAGACATGTCAGAAGACAGATGATGCCCATGATCAACTGTGTAACTGATAATTATATCAAAGATATCTCTCAGTGTTTAATATGTGAGTGCCAAGGATCAGTGACTTGAAACAGAAAGCATGTACAGTCTTGGGAGCATCGTGATGTATCTCTTTCTATCACCTTCCTGTTCACTTTAAATTGTTAGTCTCTATTAATATTCCAAGTTACCTTGTCCCCAATGTTCTTTTATGATAATGTAATTTGATGATTAAGAGAAGTAATTTGTAATTATGTGGTTTATAGTTGAATATTAGGATTTTAATTCCCAATGAGTAAGAGATGATTTTCATTTTTTGCTTTAATATTAAAATCGATCTTTTTAATTGCCCCCAACCTCAATCCATCAGAGTGATTTAGGAGACCATGATATTGGTTTGAGTAATGAAGCTTTGTTCTGTTGGCAATTGGCCTTCCAGAATACTAACCTTGCACCATTCCCATTACAATGTGATGTTTTCCACTTGAGTAGATAGAGAACCTTGGTTTAAAGCCTTGACAGAAAACCTTGGTTTAGAGCCTTGACAGAATGCTAGGTTTTACGTACTGATTGTAAATCAAAATGTTGGACCCGAACAAACTGTAATATGCCAGTAATGAAGAATTATGTATTTAATTGGGCTGGAATTGACTGTTACCACTGCTAATGGATGTTGCTTTATTATATTCAAGGAATATCATGTTTACGTTAATGCACTAGTAACCTAATTATGGCTACTAGTCAGATCTTTAAAAAAAAATCGGATTATGGTAAGCAAAAGAATTGAGTATTTTTAATCAATTTCTTTTAAAATTTCATTTTTTCCCCAAGTTACTTACTTTGATTTCATCGATCGACATGAATGACCAGGTCCTCGGTTTTGAGTCAACTTAAGTTCTCAACCTTTTTTTCCCCATTCACATACCACCTTAAGTAATCCCTTACTAGCCACAGAGCACCTAAGCCATAGTAAGGGATTTCTTAAAGTGCTCTTTGAGGGTGGGGGTGGGGAGGGGGGGGGGAATGGTTTAGAACCACTGACTTAGAGCATCGAGGAGCTGGGCTTTTGGTGCCTTTCTGATTCCTCCTCTTCATACGAGGTCCTCCCGGCCCTACTTTGTCCTTGTCTTCTCTAGCCTCACTGTTGTCCAGACACCACTGCTGGCAGAGATTTTGTTGTCAAGCAAATTATATCGAGGCCATTTAATTTGGTTTGTTAATTCAATATTCAGAATAGAACTATATAAAAAAAATTCCCATTATAATTGCAATGTTCCTTATACGTTATATCCTTTGAATAGCATCTAGAAAGAAAATTATTCACTTGGAATTGAATATTAAATTGAGTGACATCCTGAATCTGCTTTTAAAAAAATACCCATCAAAGTTGATGGACAAGAACACAATCTCCATTCCACTAAATATTTCACCCATATGACCCAAATAACACATTGTCATTTTTGGGTCATAGGACAATTCAGAAAGAAGCCCTTCAACCCACCAAGTCTGTGCTGTTATCTAAACACCCACATTGAGTGAAAAAAATACCATATATACTCGTAATAGTTGAGTCTTGGGGACTAATTTTTAGGTCAAATTTGGGGAGGGGTCGACTTGAACTACTACTTTTGACTGTGTAAGTACCTGTGTCGTACAAGACATCAGGAGCTTGGATGGTTGGGTTAGGGTTAGGGTGGTAAGTCCATGCTTGGCTTCCTCCTGGTTAATCAGTTTCCTTCCAACCTTCAAAGCGTATGGGGAGTGCCGATGAATTGGGCTATTTGGGAGCTGGAATGGGTGGGCAGCTGAGGCAAGGAGTCGCGGTCGGGTGTCGGGAGCTCCGGTGGGCAGGCAGCCTTGAAGAGGGTTTATGGTTAGGCCATCGGGAACTCAGATAGGCAGGTGGCCGGGGCGAGAATCCACGGTCGGAGCATTGGAAGTTCGGATGGGTTGGTGGTTGGGCCCAAATATAAGGGGTCGACTTTTACGTGTCATATATGGAAAATTTATGTTTCTTTTGGGCCAAAACAGTGGGGTTTGACTTTTACACAGGATTGACTATTACACGAGTATGTATGGTAATGTTTCTTGTAATTTTTTAAATGGCAATTATTTTCATTTCAGACATAAGGTGTAAATAATGAACTAAGATTTTGCAAGCCGCATGGTATTGCTGGACCAATAAAAAAAATGCTGGAAGTACTCAGCAGGGACAAGCGGCATCTGGGGAGGCTAAAGGTGTCAGTCGACCCAAAATGTCAACTTCACCCATTTGGCCTTCAAAGATGCCACTTGACCCACTGGGTTAATCCAGAGTTCTCAGTTGTTCCAGCACTAGAATATGGCTCGCAAAGTCTGCAGCTTTTGCCTCCATGTTCAAGCTCTAGCTTTTTAAAATAGATATTGAACCATTAATTATCTAGCAATAGAGCAACCTTGGTCCATTCTCAAGCAGGCCAAAATGTCTTAGTTTAGTGAGATGTTCATATTTAATTCACTGTTAATAAAAATTAGGTGGAAATCAGAACAAGTACTTCATTAAAGCATTCTGTCGTACACAGAAAACCAATTATAGAAGTCTAATCATCCATGTTACTTCTGAAGAAGTAGTGTTGTGTTTTATCGCTGCATTTTATTCTACAGTCTGAAAAACCTTGAATGTTTTTGGATATTTTGGGAAAATCTCTTTTTAATTAATATTAATGAGGGCAATTTCCCATGAAGTGTATATTCTCTACTATGTAAATAAGTTTTGTTAATTTTGTATGAGTGAATCTTTAAAAAGGATGTTAACTATTTAAAGCAGTGTCTGGTTTTTAGTACAGCATGTTTTGATTTGAATTTTTTTCGGTGGGGGAGATGAGAAAGGTGGGGGAGAAAGAAGAACTAACGTCAGTGTGCTCAATGAAGCAAAAACACCGAGCATTGAAAGAACAAGCTGAGATGGAGTGGTCATCTTGTTTGGATGAGCGACACGGTCTGCCGAAACAAATCCTCTACTCCCACCTTTAAGAAGGCAAATGTAAAAGAGGCGGACAACAGAAAAGGTTTAAAAGCCAACGTGAAGAAATGTAACATCAACAATTGGGAAAGCAATGCCAAGGACAGGAAACTGGCAAACCATTGTCTGAGAAGGAACAGCTACTTTTGAAGACAACAGATGTGCAGAATTGGAAGAGAAGAAGATGGAAAGAGAGGCAGCAACAACCAAAGCCCAATCTATCATCTGGAACTACCAGTCCTGAAGGTGAAAGAACTTTCAAAGCCAAGATTTGACTCATAAGCCACCTGAGGGCCCATAAATAGATCAACGGAATGAAGGCCATCATCCTCGACCACAAGGGTTAGCCATGATGACTACATACACTCACACACCCACACAAAACATCTGTCTCTGTAAATGCAGAAAGGCTAAATAGATTAGGAGATCCATGCACACATCACTAAATACAATGAAGTGCAAAAAGAATGAACATTTATTGTCACCTAAGGGCGTCACGGTTAGTGTAGTGGTTACCACAATATTATTAAAGCACCGGTGCCAAGGCTTTGAATATGGCACTGTCTGTAAAGAGTTTGTATGTTCTCCCTGGTGAATCAGTTTCCTTCCAACCTTCAAAACGTATGGGGAGTGCTGATTAATTGGGCTATTTGGGCTCGTGAACCGGAAGGGCCTGCGACCATGCCATGTGTCTAAATTAAAAACAAAAATAAAAGAAATTGGAAATTTAAATTAATTTTGAAGGATAAAGTATAATTTAAGTTTCTTCCACTGATGGAATCCCAGTTAGATTACAACACCAGTGATCTGTACAGTTTTTGTAACTGCAATTTGTAACTGAATCTTGAACATTCTTGTGTTAACATCACCAGGGTTCTCACAGGAATGAAGAAATGAAGGGACAGGGAGTGAAAGGCAACAGACATTTTATTAGAATTGTAGTTGGCTTTTCTTGATTATTTTGCTGTTTCATTTTAAAAAAAACCCAGAGATGCAGTAAAAAGAGTTTTGGGAGTTAAACCAGGCTATTTTCTTCAGTGAAAGTGTGTGATGCGGACATGTCAATGGAAGCAGGTTTAAAAAAAAAAAATCCAATTGATTTTTAATTAGTAATGCTCTGATTATTGAGCTAGCTGAGGTTTAATGCTTTAATGTGACTTGAATTAATTTAGCCAAACATTTTTTTGAATTACTTCGGTCAAATATATTGAAATTCAGAAGAAACGCACACCATACCTCAATTAAATAATTGATCTTAAAGGCATCTCTCAAATCTAAATCTCTCAGATCATTAATTTAACAATTGGTTTTCAATCCCTTTGCCTATGAAGTTTCATGACTGGACCTCTTTGATGGTGGACTCAGTTACTTCACTCCTGGATCTGCAATCTCAGACACATATCTCCCCAGCCCAGGATTGCTAGAGGCAATTCCTTCTTGATCTTTGACCATCTTAAGTCCTGATTAGGCATTGGCTTCTCAACAGTGGGCAGGCAACTTTGCCCCTGTACTGTGCTGCTGGCTGAAATTTACAGCAGATTCCTACATGATATGGAGCAAGCAGCATAACAAACCATGGAAGTATATGTGCTGGGAATTTGTAGCTCTGAGATAAAGATCTCTGAAGAGAGGAGAGGCTGCAGATGTGGGAAATGAGCAAAAATAGACAATTAAGTGGAGGAGCCAGGCAGCAAGTGTGGAGGGAAATGGGCTTTCAACAGTTCAGGTTGAGACCCTTCATCTGGACTGAAAGAGCCAGTATAGAGGTGAGGGGGTGGGGTGATGCTAAAACTTGAAACTGACAGGTGCATTCAGGTGAGGAGTAGGGGAGGAAAGGATGGAGATAACGACAGAGGCTGGGAGATAATATGGATGGATCAAAAAGTATGGAGTCTGATAAAGCACTGGTTAAGAATGCAATCATATAAGGGAGGGAACAGAAAGGGGAGGGGATATACTGGACCCAATGAGAGATGTATGGACGATGGAGTAGGTGGAGGAGGGGCAAGAAACTAAGGAGGGTTGGGGGGGGGGGGTGGGCGGAATGCAGTGTGGAAAGAAGGTTATTGTTGAGAGAACCTGGGTATATCCGAAGAAGAGAAAAAGGGAAAGCAGTAAAACATGAAAGTATGAAAACATAAAACTGCTGGAGAAACTTGGCAGGTCATAGGAGGGACTAAGCCCTTCTTCATTCAGAACCTGTTGACCTTAAATTAGAGAATTCAATGTTCATGTTATTGGGTTATGGACTACCCAGATAAAGATCTCTTCTACAGGAGTAAAGAAATTAAGGAAAAATGAGTTATTCACCCATTTAGAGTCCATTTTGCTATTTAATCAATGCCTTGTACCTGAAATTCACTCTCCCATGAGGCCATGTTAAATTGTAAATTAAATTTTTAAATGTAAATTAAATTTAGACGTACAGAACAGTAACAGGCCCTTCCGGCCCATGAGCCTGTGCCACCCAAACACCCCAATTAACCTACAATCCCCGGTATGTTTTGAAGGGTGGGAGGAACCCGGAGCCCCTGGAGGAAACTTGCGCAGACACAGGGAGAATGTACAAACTCCTTACAGACAGTGCCAGATTCAAATCCTAGCCAGTGGCGCTGAAATAGTGTGGCATTAACTGTGCCTGCTAAACCTGCTGTCTGCAACAACAACAACAACAAGAAATCCCAAAATCTCTTTACATCTTCCTTCCATTAATTTCTACTCTGGTTCCTTTCTCATGCATATTCTATTGAAGGGAAGGCAAATGTTCATTTTTGAAAATAGAACTTCCAAAGATACCTTTGAACTGTTATAAAGATTACTTGAAAGTCAATTATAATTGGGTCTAAATACATAATAGCTAAGTCATTACACTGGTTTCAAATCTTAATGCTACTTAAATGCAAATTGTTTTCTTTTAGTAAAAGCAGTCATATTGAATGTTAATTCCAACTTTAACTATTATAATTACTTGTATGAATGAGTCTATACACAAAAAGAAAAATAATTCCTCCAGGATTGTACATTTGTGACTGATTATCAAATTGAATCTACTCTCATTTTATTTGAGCTGCCATGTGACCGAGACTGGAAGATCACATTGATTCTCTAGTTCAGGGGTGTCAAACTCAAATTCACGGAGGGCCAAAATTAAAAACTTGGACTAAGTCGAGGGCCGAACTAAATATTTATTGAAAATTTTCAACAACATCTGCATGTTTTCCCTTCTTTCAACATATGTAATGTTAAACTTTAGGGTATAACTTTAGGAGGATAATGTTGCAGGTCAGGAGTAGGTAGCTCAAGTTTACCCTTTGCTTGACCTGAGGGAAACCTATTTGGTCCCTGTGGAGATGTAGTCAGCATTCACAGGCTGTGTCCATTTTGGCTTGCATCAGGACTCAGCATTTCCTGCTCACTCCTCAGGCTCTAGGCCTCTATTCACCCTCGACCCACCATCCCTCGACCCACCATCCCTCGACCCACCATCCCTCGACCTGACCAGTCCTTTACCCAACCTCTACTCACCCCTCACTCCACTCGCTCTGCCTCTACCCACCCCATCCTATACACGCCCCTCTACTGCCTCTCCCCTCAACCTGTTCCTCCCTCTACCCGTCTCTCACCCTCTAATCACCCCTCCCCTACTCGCCCTGCCCCTCCCCTTTTACCTCTTCCCTATCCACCCCTCCTTCTACTCATCCCTCCCTCTAACTGCCCCTCACACCACCATAACTTCCCCTGCCCATTACTGCTCACCTACACCCTCTGCCCACCCCTGCTTACCCACCCACTCAGGCCCAGCGCGCTGCCGATCAGCCTTTGTGGACAGCCACCATCTCTCTTCACGTGCAGGGCCGAACCAGCCATTTCTGGGGTCCGCGCGGGTGCAAGCGCTGAAGGCCGTGGCGACCAGGAGAAGTGCGTTCGCGCTGTGGAAGGGCCATCCAGTGCCAGTCGCGCGGGGCTCGCGCTGCCCGGGGGCCGTGCGCAGCCTGCCATGCCCGTCGCGCCGACAGGAAATCACAGGCGCTCGCCCATCCGCCGCACCGCTTGACAGGTGGGAGAAGTGACTGGTTGTGCGGGGAGCCTTCCAACTGGCTTGCCAGCTGATGACATCGACAGACTTCTCGTGTTACAATTTCTCGTGTTACAATGGGGAAGGATGTGCAATGAAGGGGGAGGATGGTGGGGGTGACATTACCAAAAAACAGCATCAGCTCTCGCTGCAGGGCGGGCCACCTCTAATACATTTTTGAAATGATCTTGCGGGCCAAATATAATTATATTTGGCCCGCGGGCCAGAGTTTGACACGTGTGCTCTAGTTTATATAAGGTAATTAATCTTGGTAGTAGGAACATTTAAATAATTTTTTTCCTGAATTTAGATGGATAGAGTTGAGAGCTTTGGGGAACTGAAATCAGCAAAAGATTCTGATCCAGTGGAAATTAAGATTTTTGAAATTTGAAAAATCATTAATCTTGGGACAAGAATCTAGCATGAAATTAATTCTCATGGGTTTGTTTTTTAACATTTTTAATTTAATTGTTTGCATCATTACAGGAAAAAAAATGAATAGAGGTTGAATCAAATATCTATTGCCAACGATACAAAAAAAGTACTTTTATATATTTTTTCCCCATCCCCCCCCACCCAAAAGTAAGAAAAGGGCTTGTTTTGTGGCACCTAAGTGCAGTTTGAATCGGCTGAGAGAGTCGTGGGTGAACCGCTGGCGTCAACCACCCGGGAGGGTTCTGAAAGCTGGGAGAACCACGGGCCAGAAGGTGACAACATTTCCGCCCCACAGGAATATTTAAAACGTGCGCCTGTCTGAACGTGTAAAGTTTTCCAACTGGACACCCCTCGTGTCAGACGACTCCTTACTCTCGCTGCGACACTGTTTGTATAGCACTCCTATTTAAATGATAATTTGGAATAATTTTCTTTACATTGCTCGGGAAAGAAATATGTAATGGTGGTGGATGCTTATTAAGTTGAAAGTTTTTTCTTTCTGCTTAAATTCTATTGGATGATTCAGAAGAAGATTCAGAAAAATTGTCATGAACATGTCACAAAATCCATGGTTTTGCAGCTGCATTACAGTTGCAAATATTGCTATAAATTGCACTTAAAAATAAAGAAATTTGTGAAAAATAAGCGAAAGTAGGTGATCCAGGGCTGAGTGGAGAGCCAGTGTTATTGCATCTGCTGTGGAGCAGTAGGCAGATTGCAGTGGGTCCAGATCTTGGGTGCGAGATGATTCTGGCCATGACCAACTTCTCAGAGCATTTCATCACAGTGGATGTGAGAGCTTCTGGGTGATTGTCAATGAAGCTGTTCACTCTGCTCTTTTTGGGCAGGGTGGGAGGAAACGGAGAATGTACAGATTCCTTTCAGACAGCGTCAGATTCGAACCTGGGTTGGTTGGCACTGTAACAGCATTGCGCTAACTGCTATGCTCACTGTGCCGCCCTTGAACTGAATTCTATCTTATTATGAACACTGTCTCCTCAGGTGTCTTTTACCTTCATCAGGCATTCCTTCCCTTCAGCTGGTTCATTACACAATAACCCAATCCAGTATTGCCATTTCCCTGGTTGGCTCAGCCACAAACTGGTCTAAGAAGCTATCCTGAAGGCATTCGATAAGTTCCTTCACTTTGAATCCAACATCAACCTGGTTTTCCCAATCCACCCGCATTTTGAAATCCCTCATGACCATGGTAACATTGCTCTTTTTATATGCCTTCTCTATCTCCATCTGTAACTTGCACCCCACCTCCTGTCGACTGCTCCCATCAGCGACTTTTTACGCTTGCAGTTTCTTTATTCTACCCACAGGGATTCTATAGCTTCTGATTCAATGTCTCCTCTCTCCAAAGATTGAATTCCATTTTTAACTAGTAAAACCACCCCCGTTCTGCCTACCTTCCTGTCCTTCCAATGCATTGTGTATCCACAGATATTTAGTCCCAGCTCTTTTGCCATCTTTCAGCCTCAAGATCATCAATCTTACTTTTTATACTGCAGGCATTTAAATACAAAACCTACAGTGTTGTATTCATCATTCTTTTCAATTTGTTTCCAAAGTAATCCATTAAATCCTTAATCTTACACTTGGATTTTTTTGTCCTATCGATTGCCTATCCTTCCCCACAAACTCACTACACAGTGTATCTCCTCGTGTATCTTCTGCCCTACTCACTCCCTCTCATTCTAATTCCCATCCCTCCTCCAAACTAGTTTAAATCCTTCCCAACTGCTCTGGCAACCAGCCCACCAGGATATTAGTCCCTCTCCTGTTCAGGTGCAACCTGTCATTTTTGTACAGGTCATATTTTCCCCAGAAGAGATCCCAATGATCCAGGAATCTGAATCCCTACCCCCTCCACCAACTCATTTATCTAGCATAATTTTCTATTCCTGCCCTCACTGGCATGTGGCACCTGCAGCAATCCAGATATCACCATCCTTGAGGCCCTACTTTTTAGCTTCCTTCCTAACTCCCCATATTCCCTCTTCAGGACCTCATCCCTACTCATTGGTTCCAACATGGACCATGATATCTGGCTGCTCACCCTCCCACTTGAGAATGGTGTGGACTTTATCTGAGACATCCCTAACCCTGGCACCTGGGAGGCAACATACCATCCATGAGTCTCAATCTTGTTCACAGAACCTCTTATCTATTCACCTAATTTTCAAATACCTCATCACTACATCCCTCCACTTCTCCCCCTTTTCCTTCTGTGCTGAAGGGCCAGACACTGTGCCAGAGACCCGATCACTACGGCTTGTCACTGGTAGAACATCCCTCTCAATGGTATCCAAAACAGTATACTTATTGTTGAGGGGAACGGCCACAGGGGTGCTCTGTGCTGACTGCCTATTTCCCCCTTCCCTTTCCTAACAGTCACCCTGTCTCTTGCTTGTTGGGTGTGACTGTCTCCTTATAACTTCTGTTTATCACCTCCTCTTCCTCCTGAATGAAACAGAATTCAACAAGCTTCAGCTTCAGTTCCCTGACCCAGGCTGTAAGGAGTTGCAGCTAGATGCCCTTGCAGGTGTAGTCATCAGGGCCACTTGTTTGCCCTAGATTTCCCACCTCCTGCAATTGGAGCATTCCACTGCCCCAGTGGCCATCTCCAATTATATTACAACTCTATTTTAATGATGTGCTTTGAGGAATGGGTGGCTCAAGGAGGAAGCGGATGAATGATGCCAATTATAGAAAATATTCCAAGGAACGGTTGACTGACCATATCTACCCCATCTGATCAGCAGAATTCCTCCAATCATCAACTATGCCTACTTGTGGAATTGCCTTTACATTTTTCAATATGATCATCAAGATTCCAAATTCAAGATTCCTTTATTGCCATTTTATTGTAATATTACACAAAATGTGCTTTAGTCTTCCGTGAGGCAGATAAAGATTCACCATCAGTAGAAATTTCTGGCTGCATCTTACAGACGGAGAAAGGGAAGCAAAAGGGAGTTCCCCCAGAGTCTCTGATTGTCCGTGGATTTGCCTCCAGCGCAGAGCCCCTCACTGGTCCACCGCCGAGGTTGTCGTCTCTGCTTCTCCTCATGAACCAGGAGTAGTCACCCTGTTTTCTCGTGCCCTGCATCATTCCTCTGCTTCCCCTTGAGGCTGCTACTGAACACAGGTGACATCTTGGGCCCAGACCCCACTGTCTCAGGATTTTAAAATAAAAAAAACTTATTGACAACATGTATTGATAATTATATATTGACAATAGTTATTGACAATGTCATACTCTCTCATATTAGTGAAATAATTTATACATTTGAATAAGTGTTATGATGTAGATTCATGTCGTGAACTGTTTGCTGTTTGACTTTATTGTTCTCAATAAATCCTTTTTTTGTGAAGAAATGTGAATGATTTTGAGATCCTTTATGTCAACTAAACATACGTTGGACAACTTTGAGCATTATGCAATATAATTGACTTCACAATTGGGCTAGTGCTTATTTTCTGGAACCTTCTGATAGTTTTTATTTTAAAAAAAAGGTAGCTTTCTGGCAACAAATAGCGAAGGCGTTTGAATAAATTTGCAGCGCAATTTGGGGACGCAAAGTTGGCGTAACGGTTAGCGCAACACCTTTACAGCACCAGCGATCGGGACCAGGATCGGAATCCCGCGCTGCCCGTAAGGAGTTTTTACATTCTTCCTGTGTCTGCGTGGGTTTCCCCCGGGGGCTCCAGTTTCCTCCCACTGTTCAAAGTACACTGGGGGTGTAAATTGGGCGGCATGGACTCGTGGGCCAAAATGGCCTGTTACCATGCTGTATGTCTACATTTTAATTTAAAAATCAATTAAGGAAATCACCAGTGTTGTTTGGAACAAAGAGAGGTATACAATTGTAGAAAAGGCACCATTTAAAACTTTGCAGAGTGCTTTAACATCAAGGTGAGAATGGATTGCCCAGACCATTGTTCTTGAGTTCCAACTTCAATACAAACAAACTAAGATTTTTTTGTGGAACTGAAGAGCGTGTTGAGAGAGTTAAGTAATGAAGGGGAATTCATCTAAAGTGAGTTTAAATTGTATTTTTTTTCTAAGAACCATCAATATTGGTGTTTTAGTACAGATTCTATCACCAATGTGTATATGTATAGATTGTAGTGTAGGATGATTGTGATTGGCTGAGAGCATAGCCACGTCTACTGGCAGGTCTTAAAGGGTTGTTCCGAGCCAGACCAGATCATTCTGGATTGGTCGACCTACATGTGATTCGCTCCATTCTTCTAGTTAATAAAATCCTTGGTTTGGATCATCAAGCCTTTGATTCTTTCGACACGCTCTACAATTGGTTGTATTCCTGAGGAATAAAAATTAATCAATTACTTAGTCACTCTTTAAATGCTTCTCTGCATTGTCTCATGTGTGTGGTTAACAGTGTGTCTCTCACTGAAATCGGTCTGGTTGTAACCCGAAGAATTAAATGCAGATGCTGGAAATCTGAAACAAAGGTGAAAATTCTGGAAATGCTCAGCAGGTCAGGCCACATCGATGAGGAAGAGAAAGAGTCAAGGCTTCCAATTCCCCTCCACCACACAGTGGCTCAAAAAAAAGATGGTGACACTGCTGTACGGCAGCGCTGCCGCGGGTGAAGACTTGCAGGGAGCAGAGACACCGTGCTCCTCTGCACGATCCTACTGGCCAGTCCTACTGCCGATGGCTCCATACTGGATTTAAGTGGCCTGTTAAAGGAGCCGGTGGTGGTTTATTTTAACATTCTGTGACCGTGGACTCTGGGCCCAAGATGGTGGCGCCTGTGTACAACAGCAGCCTCGAGGGGTTGCAGTCTCTGGGGAAGCAGAGGACTGGTGCAGCGCACCAGAAAATGAGGAGACCATTCTCTGTATGAGAAGGAGACTCTTGCCAACTTACTTCAGCTCTCTATATCTCTGCACGATTTACTTTTCCAGTCAATTTAGTATTTTCAGCAAATTTAGATAAATTATACTGGGTCCCCTCTTCCAAATCATAATGAACCTTTGTGGACCCAGCACCAAACTCCCTCAACACTCTGCTCACCACTGATTGCCAACCAGAGAAAAACCTGTTTACCTCCTCTCTCTGCCTTCTATTGGATAGCCAATCCTCTATCCATGCTAATACATTACCTCAACTCATTATCATGGATGTCTTTTATGTGGTATCTTATCAAACACCTCTGGAAATCCAAGTACAGAACATTCAGTTGTTTCCCCTCTATCCAATTCACTCGTTATATCTCCAAGGAACTCCAGTAAAGGGCGACACGGTTAGTGTAACAGTTAGTGCAATGCTGTTACAGCGACTGGGGTTTGAATCCCACGCTGTCTATAAGGAGTTTGTATATTCTCCCTGTGTCTGCGTTGGTTTTTCCTGGGTGCTCCGGTTTCCTCCCACTCTTCAAAATGCATGGGGGGCTGGGGGTGGGTGAGCTTGTAGGTCAATTGGGTGTAATTAGGTAGCATGGGCCAGGAGGGCCTGTGACTGTGACGTATATCTAAAATTAAAAATAGATAAACAAATATATCAAACGTGACCTGTGTTTCCTAAATCCATGCTGCATCTACCTGATGGAACAATTTTTATATCTCACTACTTCTTAATGATCACTTCAAGAATTTCCCATCTTCAGACATTAATCCTACTGGCCCACTGACCTGCCTTTTGCCTCAGTCTTTCTTAAAATATATTGATTTGACATCCTGCTGGGACCAGCTGGGAATTTTGGTAACGTACCATTGAAGCTGCTACCATAACGTCAGCCATTTCTTTCAGTTGTCTGGGATGCATTCCATCAGGCCCAACAGACTTATCTACTTGTAGACCCACTCGTTTCCACAGCACTACCTCTTCAGTGGTAGCGATTGCACTGAAGTCCTCACCATCCATTGCATCCTTAACATCCCTCATTGGTACATTAGATGAGTGTTCCATAGTGAAGACTGACATAAAATAGTTGATCGAGGCCACAGCCATTTCTGCAACACTCAATATTAATTCTCCCTTCACATTTTCCAGGAATTTACACTCACTTTAGCCACCTGTTTTGAGCCCAGTGGACCCCAAAACACAGCAGCAATAGAAATTCACCAAGACAAATGGTTAATTTTAAAAAAGTTGCTTTTAATTTTTTTTTAAATGTGAAAACAGGATCAAACTCTAACTTGTTATTATTAACTTAACCCCCTTCTAATTCTAAACTCACGTGTACGTAATGTGTATATGTTCAGGAAAGTTTGCTTTAATAGTCCAATCATTCACTTCTCACTCCTCCAAGTTCACCGGTATCGCCAATTCTTATACTGTGCACAGAATGTAACATTTATGAATTTTCACCAGGTTCTGGTGCCTAAAGGTAAATGGTTACCGCTCAGGAAGGTTCTTGTTGGTTTCAGAGAGATATTTGTTGCTTGTTGGACACACAAACTGATTTCCTCTCATCAGTCACTTCAGTGTCTTGCCAAAGAAACTTGCCCCATTGTGGGTTTTCTAAATGATAACCTCTTCTTCCAGGTCACCACAGAGTTCCTCTTGTTTCCCTTATTTCAGGAGAAACACTCAAGCCAGCCATTTCCTCCTGTAAGGACTACAAGGGTTTTGAACAGGCTGAACTCGAAACTCACAATCTGTCCTCAAAATGGAGGTTTCTGCTAGCTTGCCATGTTGTAGTCTCAAAAAACTACTGCAGAACTGACTTCTCTCTCTCTCTCTCTCTCTCTCTCTCTCTCAGAGAAAAATCTATTTTCTTTCCTCTCTCTGCTTGTAAAAACCAGAAACCAAGGATCCAAATCCAATCCTTCAAAGATCTTTATCAGCATTGAGCCCAGACTTTTTCCATTTGCACCTGCTTTTGAAATTTTTGCCAAAGCAGTTCCATTGTCTCTGCAAAGTCACGGGGCCTGAATGTCTGGCTTCAGCAAAGCTCTTGCATTTTAATTGAGATGTGAAGAGTAAATATCTGTTTGTGAAGTGACCTACACTAAACCCCCACAATCTGTCTCTTTTAAAAACATATTTGTATATAATATAACCTGTAACACTTTATATAAATTATGAAAACTTTTCCAATTTGTCTCTATATTTCAGGCTTGCTTACTTTCACAATCTATCATTTTTTTAAAAATTGCTTTGTGGCTCTTTGTTGCCTTTTAAAGTTTTTGCCAGTCTTCCAGTTTCCCATTACTCTTGGTGACTTTATATGCATAAGCTTTTAATTTGATGCTTTCTTTCATTTCCTGAGTTATCCAAGACTGCCTGTCTCTACCCCTACTGTCCTTGTTTTTAACTGGAACATATTTCCGAAGAGGACAGTACTGTGAAAAATCTCTGAATTTTTTCCATTGTTCCCCAACTGTCCCACCATACAGCCTGCGTTCCTAGTCAACACCAGCCAATTCCTCCCTCATCCTGTTGTAGACTCTTGTTTAGCCTAAAGAGACTGTAGTTTTAAGTTTATTTGTATGAAATTCAAATACTGTGTTCTATGATCACTCTGAGAGAATCCTGAACTACAAACCATTAATTTTACCTGTGTCATTACACAGGACCACATGTTCATGCTGTTCAAGAAAAATATCACAGAAATTCTACTCAAGACTGCCTTGACTGACTTGATTCATCTCATCTCTGTGCAGCTGCCATTCCATTCTTACATGCATCAGATATTTATAGAACACAGAGCATTACAGCACAATCCAGCTCGTTTTTAAAACATTTTTTTAATTTTCACACTATGAACCATATCAATCAAAATACATACAAACATTTCCCTCTTGAATATACACAGTGTCATTTTCTACCCTTTTTTCCCCCTCCCTTCCCTTCTCCCCTCCAAACCCATTAAACGTTCAACATTTACAATGCAATAACCCCATTAAACAATGTCATCACACAATGAAAATAAACAAGAAAATTGTGTCATCTACTTTTACACACTGGATCAGGTCATTTTGTCTTCTTATCATTTTAGGGAGTGGAGGTCCGAGGCAAGCCCTCTCTGTTGTGTTCCATGTACGGTTCCAAATTTGTTCAAATAATGTGACTTTATTTTTTAAATTATATGTTATTTTTTCCAATGGAATACATTTATTAATTTCCATGTACCATTGCTGTACTCTCAGGCTCTCTTCTGATTTCCAAGTTGACATTATACATTTTTTTGTTATAGCTAAGGCTATCATAATAAATCTTTTTTGCGTTTCATCCAGTTTGAGGCCTAATTCTTTACTTATATTACTTAGAAGGAAGATCTCTGGATTTTTTGGTATGTTGCTTTTTGTGATTTTATTTAATACCCGATTTAGATCTTCCCAAAATTTTTCTACTTTCTCACATGCCCAAATTGCATGTACTGTTGTTCCCATTTCCTTCTTACAGCGAAAACATCTATCTGATAATGTTGGATCCCATTTATTTAACTTTTGGGATGTGATATATAGCCTGTGTAACCAATTATATTGAATCATGCATAACCTCGTGTTTATTATATTTTTCATAGTTCCAGAGCATAACTTTTCCCATATTTTATTTTTTATCTTTATGTTTAAATCTTTTTGGGTTTATAGCTTATTTCATCATTTTCCTTCTCTTGTTCGTTATAAATCTTTTTATTATTATTGTTTCCGTAATCACATATTCAAAGCTGCTTCCTTCTGGTAATCTCAGTCTGCTTCCCAATCTGTCCTTTAAATATACACCTCTTCAGCCCACAGTGTTGTGCCTACCTATGTAAACCTACTCCACAATAATCTAATTTATCCATACCTCTCACATAACCCTCTATTTTTCTTATATCCATGTGCCTGTCTAAGAATCTTTTGAATGTCACTATTGTACCAGCCTCCACCACCACCCCCAACAAAGCATTCCAGGCATCCACCCCTCCCCGAGTAAAAAAAACTTAACTCTGACATCTCCCCCTAATGTTCCTGCACTCACCAAAAACTGATGTCCTCTGGTATTTGCTATTGTTGTCCTGAGAAATTGGTGCTGGCAAAGCCCCTCATAATCTTGAACAGATAGACGTCCATAGATGATCCAACATATTATTTTCCAAAGATACAATGGTTCCATAGCGACACTGTTCTCACTTTATTTTTTACACTTGTTTTGTGTTCTTGTGGTTTTTATTAACCTGTTCTCACGTTTTTTTTTTAACCAGTTCTCGCACTTTTCAATTTATGCTATTTTCGTGTTACGGTGGGAGAGTTGAAACTGAACCCCGTCGTAAATTAGGATCTACTTGCATACCTTCATTCAGTCACCTCTCATCCTTTGACACTCTAAAGAGAAAGGCCCCAGCTCTGCCACACTTGCTTCATGTGATGTGTTCTCCAATCCAGGCAACATCCTGGTAAATCTCCTCTGCACCCTCTCCAAAACCGCTATATGCATCCTGTAATGTGACCAGAACTGAATGCAATAACTCCAGCTGTGGTCTAACCAGAGTTTTTAGAGCTGCAACATTTTGCTAATGCTTTCATAAAAGTTAAAGGGCTCAGGTCTGAAATATTGATTATATATCTCTGCTATATAAAGTACCCTGTTTGACCTGCTGAGTATCTCCAGCATTATGTTTTTACTGTCAATAGCTCTTCCTACTCATAGCAGCACATTCCACATAAGCTAACCGACTGACTTCCCTTCTGATGGCCAGGGTTTTGCAGGGTAATGAAGGACTATAACATGCTATTGATGTTATTATCACATAAAACAGTACAGTTTGACTCAAGGTCCACACTAGGGGATGCTTCTTTTTCATCTATAAGGAAGAAATTGAATATAACATTCTCTCAGCATCTAGCTATTATGAAATAGCACTTCTTGAAGTGACAAATAGCAAGTCGAGGCCAGCACCAGTTGTAAGATGCCTCCTGCAGACTTGAAGCATTATTATTATCTTCATCTAATGTCGACTGAATTCCCTCATTTGATAATATAATGGACCTGGTGCTGTTTATTATCCCCTTTATGAAATACTATTTATCTTTTGCTGAAAAATTTCCATCGATCTCAATCGTTGATGATTATGCATTTTGTTGGAACAATATAGAGAATGAATGGTTTCCTTGAGGGGTTCAGTACATTTAGTTCATTTTGCTAATGTACAGTAAAACCCCTGGTATCTGGCACCTATGGGGACTGGTAGATGCTGGATAAGTGTATTTTCCAGTTGCTTGAGACTCACTCTTACAATACGGAATTAATACACCTACATTAAGAACAGTTTAAAAGACAAAATACTTATACTGTACTTACTCTGAACAGACATGCATGAATGTATAATCCTTAAAGCATTTTACTTTCTTTGAAAACCTTTAACCATTGCTGCATCTGTACATTCCTCCCTCCATGGCACCCCCTGAAAGATGAACAATAAGATTATAGATGATTACCCCCCTCCTCCCCCAAGTTTACAGATAAAGCAGGGATACTAAGCAGGGATAAGGAGATACTTTAAGAGAATCACCCAGCATCAACCAGCTCTTCATCCTGGGAAACTTTATTCAAACAGCTGCTACAAGCAAAGCTTGATCAAAGCTCTCATCATCACCAAAGGCTTATGTGTTACTTCAGAGAACATTTACTTTTACAAGTTTAAACATTTTTTAACCTATTATTTAATTTATATTTATTTTAATTTTTAAAATTTATTTTCCTTTTTTTGCCAGTTGCTTGAGACTGTTGGCTCCTTGAATTCTGGATACCAAGGATTTTACTGTATTCATATTTTCCCTGTCTCTGCTCTCATTGGCAGTTGATACCTAATTGGTTTTCTTTTTGCTTTACTGAACCGAAACTTGCTTTGTTTGTTAGAGTAGATGTCACTCAACATATCTTGAGAAGGAGGGTAGTTGAAACTCTTTCTTGAGCCTTTGAGTCAGGGTGTCAGACCACATGGACAGAGAACCTTCCGCCCTCCAAGTCCTTGCTGCCCATCCAACTCCATTCATACTAACCCCCATTTCATTCACTTTGCATTCTTCAAGTATTGGCAACCAATATCTTAAAGGATCCCTGGTCACAATCTTTACTCGATGCTGCTGTCAGGTAGAAGGTACACAGACCTGAAGTCCAGCACCTCTAGATCCTACAACTGAGCCAAAAGCTATCAGGCCCTAACCTACTCCAGAATCACCAAAAGATCTGTCTACACTACTGAAACACCCTTTCTTTTTGCACAAACTGCAACTGTTATCATTTGTTCATTTTTTCTATTTAATATTTTATTATTTTTCTGATCTTTTTGTATTATGGTCATTTAATTTATACTATTGTAGTTGAAGTATCTTGCGTACCTGTGTGAATTGTGGTACATCGGTAATGATAATATTGACAATAAATTCTCATACTCATTTTCATGTTCAGCACCCTCCCCTCCCAGATTCTACCACACATCTATACATGACCTCAATTTTTAATCTCTAGGTGGAAATTGGATCACCTGACGGAAACCCACAGGGAGAATGTGCAAACTCCACACAAGCAGTACTCAAGGTCAGATCCCTGGCACTGCAAAGCAACAACTCCTCTAGCTGTGTCACAAGGCAGCCCTCTTCAAACATTTGAACGATATTAAAAAAGGCACCTGCCTTTAAGTATAAATGTCAAATACAATACAAAGTCTGTTGATCTCATGGGCCATAATTCAATTAAATGATCAATGTGTTCGTCCATGTAATGAAACCTATTGAGAATACATGGATTTGTAAGGGAGAATGGTTTGTCTTTATACACCATATATTGTTACCTCTCAATGTCCTCAAAGGACTTCAGAGCCAATGAAAGACTTTGGCCATGTGGTTCTTGCTGAAATGTAGGAAATATTGAGGAACATAGATGAAAATGACATTGCCACTGAGTGATTTTTGATTTGTACAGCAAAGAAAAAGTGGGATGCAATTGGCAAAATACTATTGACTTTTGTGACTAACTAGAGGTAGAGTTTGATAAGCATTTTGCTTATACTAACGATGGCTGAATTTTAAGCAGTCAATCACTGAGACAGTTCTATAGAGGAATAATTTCCACCTGACAGAGCAAGATCACTGAGCAATGGAAATGGGCCAGGCAAGTGAAACTGAACGTCTACAGAAGTATTTAAACTTGGCTTTTGAGTTGGAAGATTGCTCTTGTTTTGTTAATGCAGTGAAAATCGAAAAATGCGGATACCATAAACCCGGACCCTCCGAGAATTTGGACCTCTCGAAAACGCTCGTCCTTTGTGTACGTGCATGCGTGTGTACGCGCCACGATACACAGCGGCAACAAACAGCCATGCAAAAGTCACAGAAATGAAAGAAAAAGTGTTTATATTTTTTGTACTTTGTATTTTATAGGAAAAAATGTTTCGTTAATAAGGTATCAAAATGTAGCTATTTATTCTCCTTGAACTTGAATTTTAAAAGTATTGCCTGAAAACCCAGAAAATCTGAAATTCTGGACCGACCCAATCCCTGAGCAGTCTGGATTTCAGGACTTCTGTTGTATAACCCTGTTTCAGCACTGGAGGGCATTGCAGAATGGAACTTGCCTGCACTTATTTCTAGCTTCTCTTTTTTTGATGGGGATCCTCTTCAGAATGAAAACCTGTTGGTGTGGTGATTAGACACTATCGCTGGGTCAGCTGATTTGCATGTAATTTCCTTTTTTGAATACTTTATTTATAAGTTTTAAAAACACAATAACAGCTACATTAAATTTAATTCTAAATTATTTCAAAAGTAATTATACATGTAGTATATATCATCCCCCATCCCATCTCCCATTCCCCCCATCTGTATAGGAAAAGAAAGAAAAGACAGAATGCCAAGAAAATAAAACATTCATACAATAAAGTCTATTGGGGGTTACTGAGAAGTGAGGTCTTCAGAAAGCCAATCATACATGCAAACCAAAATTTTGTAAATATGGGCTCCATATTTTCCAGAAGACACAATATATTATCTCACAGATTATAAGTAATTTTCTCTAAAGGTATACAACTGCAAAGTTCTGCATGCCATCTTTCCATGCCTAAGTAGATTTCTGACTTCCATGATATTGCTATACTTTTCCTAGAAACAGCTAAAACAATTAACACAAATTCAATTTGATAAATATTTAATTTTAATTTTGGCCTTATAGCCTTAATATTACTCAATAAAAATAACATTGGGCCCTGTGGGAATTTGACCCTGTAATTCATTCCAGAAAATTACCTACGCCTAACCAAAATTGTCTAACTTTAGGACGTTGCCAAATTGAATGAAAAAAAAGTTACAAACTCAGATTAACATTTAAAACATAAATCTGACATGGGCAGGACTTAATCTATTTAATTTTTGTGGCATCAAATAGATATAAAAAAATTATATTGTACTAACCCATATCTTACATTTATTAGTTTAGTCATATTTTTACATTAACTCCATCCAATCCTTTTCACTTATTTGTGTATTTAAATCGATTTCTCATCTAAATCTAGATTTATGCACCCCAATTTTGGGGGCCTTAGTTTGAAGTAAATTATATATTACTGAAGTAAATTTATTTACAGTAGCATTACAAATCAGTAATTCTAATTCACTTTGATTATTGTAACATCAAAGTAGGACCTATTTTACCAGATAAAGGTTTAACTTGATAATAACAAAATAAAGTATTACTAGGTATATTTCTTTCAATTGTTATAAATCTCCCATCATCAAAACAATCTTCAATCCTCTTAATACCCTTCTATCTCCAAACCTTCATGAATTGGTTATCCATTTAAAAAGGAATAAGCCTATTGTGACAGAGGCATTTTCCTGGATATTAATCCTTTGTAATTTTTTTTATAGGAGTCAGAAAATGATGAGGGGACTTGTCCACCACATCCAAGATGACAATGGGAGAAATTATTCACAATTTAACAAGGGTAAAGAGCAGGTGATTAATTGGATTTTAAAAAATTGTAATGATAACATTTACTTTTACAATTATAAACTTTTAATGAAATTTTATTTATTTATCCATCTATCTATTTATTTTTCTCTTTTTTTTGCTAGTTCTTTGAATTCTGGGTCAAGGGTTTGACTGAACCATGATACATATAGAGTTGAACAGCACAGAAAAGGCCACCTCTGTGTTGTTCCCATTTGCTTGCATTTGGCCCTTATCCCTCTTAACCAGAAAAAGCACAAGAGGTGGGGACAATTATAATGTTTAAAAAGCCCTTTAGGCAGATACATGGATAGGAAAGGTTTAAAGGGATATGGGCCAAACTCAGGCTGATTGGAATACCTCAGGTTGGGAACCTGGTTAGCATGGACAACTTGGGTTTGTTTGTTTTGTAAAATTCTATGATTCTCTCCATTCCTTTATTAAACCTAGATAAAAATTACTATTTAGATTGAAAATACAGAGTAGGGATAAGGGGTTAATTTTCATGTTGACAACCTATAGTTCTTTCCATGCCTGGGAGATAGAGTTCAGACTAATGCTTCCATTTGTGTTGATGGTACAAAGATAGGTCTGTAAGGGATATAAACCTATTAAGCGAGTGAGAAAATGTTGATAGATGGAGTATAGCAAGAGGAAAAGTGAGGTCATCATTTTACTGGGAAGAAGAGAGAAACAAAACATTATTTAAATGTAGGTTTTCAGAACTAATACCTGTGGTACTCACAAGTCACCAAATGTCACTCACTTGAGCAGAATAAACCTATGCTCTCCGGAGTTTAGAAGTATAAGCAATGATCTCATTGACTTAAGGAGGCTTAGCAGAGCACATACAATGAGGAAGTCTTTCATTGCATTGCTTTCTTGAACAAGAGGTGTAGTCTCAGGATTATAGGTGACTGACTTGGATCTGAAGTGAAGAACAATTTCTTCTCTAAACGTTGCTAATCTTCTGAATTCCTAAACCCATGGTCTGTCAAATCTGAGCCATTAAATATATATAGTACAAAGCTGAGATATTTCATAAATAGTAGAAGAATGAAGGTTTATGGGGATTAAACAGGAAAGATGATACTTCGATTGGATCAGCCAAGGTCCCATTAAATGGTGCAGTGGACTTGAGGAAAATGCACGCTACACCTGCTTCTACTTTTGTAAAAGGTTCTGATGCTTGAGTTTGCTTTGTGTATAGGATATTCTAAAAGTTTCCTTTGTCTGAAGCAATGTCTAATTTATTTTCTGTACCAAGGTTATTCAACATTTTATTACAATTTTGTTGAGCAGCAGTAATCCAGTTGTATCAGTGATTTGCTAGTCACATTTCATCCTGTCGTGTCTCTGCTGTTCAGATTTAATTTTCCAGTTAGTTTTTTCCCTTTGGAAGCTTTGTTTAATAAGGTGGAAACTGAAGCCTTTGTCTCGCAGCTGCAGTGATTAGATATATCAAAATTGCGAATCTCATATTTCCCAAACCATTTGTATACAAAGATAAAAAATCTATTCTTTCTGTGGCTGGGCAGAACCAAGACATGAAATAATTTGGAAACATCCGGCGAGATTAAATCATTTAATACAATAATTTCCATTTTGCACTGGGCACAGTCTGAAAGATAAAAAGCATGCAGAATGAAGATTGAAAATTTAGCTAAATGATGCACCAGCAACAACCTGTTTTGGTTCCTTCCGCCCCTAAAACTAAGGTTACAAAACCTCAGGAGTTGTGAACCTGGCGATTGTGCAAGTTCAAAGAATGAGTTTCAAGTCATTGTCAATCCATTCACCAAAGTGTCTGAGAGGATGGTCCTTGCACTCAGCCACTGCAAGGCAACAATCATCCACCCACCTGTATTCTGCCAACCTGTACACCATGGGCACTGATGATAAAGGATCATGGTGAGATCCTGCAAAATCTCCAGGGCTGCACCTCAGCTTCTGATAACAAAATCAATCACTATCTGTTGTAATTGGATCATGGATTTCCTCACCTCCAGACTACAATCAGTGAGGATTGGTAAGAACATCTCCTCCACAATCTCCATCAATTCTGGAGCACCAGTATTCTTAGCCCCCTGTTCTACTCAATTTACACTTACGACTGTGTAGCTCAGTACGATAATAACATTATCTACAAATTTGCCGATGATACCACTTTAGTGACTTGTATAAAGAAAGGTGATCAGTCAGCGTACAAGACAGAGATTGAAAATTTGCCTGAATGGTGCACCAACAACAACCTTCCACTTAAGATCACCAAAACTAAGGAGGTCATTGCTGACTTCAGGAAGGGAAAGCCAGAGGTGTACGATCTACTGATCATTGGGGGATCAGAGGTGGACTGGGTGAAGAAATTTAAGTTCTTGGAAGTCACTATCTCGGAGGATCTTTCCTGGACCCAACATAATAATGGCATCATGAAGAAAGCATGTCAGCACCTCTACTTCCTCTGGAGTTTGTGGAAGTTTGGTATGAGACCAGAAACTCTGGCAAATTTCTACAGAAGTGTGGTGGATAGTGTGCTGACTGGCTACATCATGGTCAAGTTTGGGGTCTGAGCCGAAAGCCCTGCAAAAGATAGTGGACACAGCCCAGAACAACACCAGTAAAACCCTCCCCACTATCGAGAACATCTACAGGGAACGCTGCCATCAGAGATCAAGGATCGACACCACCCAGCACACACTCTGTTCTCACTGCTACCATCAGGAAAGAGGTATAGGGGCCACAAGACTTGCACCACCAGGTTCAGGAACAGCTGCTACCCCTCCACCATCAGACTCCTCAACAACAAACTCAATCAGGGACTCATTTAAGGACTCTGACTTGTGCACTTTATTGATTTAAAAAAAAAATTCTATCTTTATGGCACAGTTGTTTACATTTCTTCATTTGTTTGCATGTATGCATTGTGTACAGTTTCTTCTTGCACTACCAATAAGTGGTAATTCTGCCTCACCCGCAGGAAAAAAGGATCTTAGGATTGTATATGATGTCATGTATGTATGTACTCTGACAATATATCTGAACATCTTCAGAGCACCATAACATAAGAACACAAGAAATAGGAGCAGGAGTTGGCCATCTGACCTGACGAGCCAGTCCAGATTATGACATCTTTTGGACTCCGCTCCATTTACCCGACTGCTCAACATAACTGTTAATTCCCTTACTATTCAAAAATCTACCTATCTGTGCCTTAAATACATTCAATGACGTAGCTGCACTGCTTTCTTGGAGAGAGAATTCTGTAGATTCACTTCTCTCTAGGAGAAACCGTGCAGACTGACTCATTGAATATATCTGAGACACAGATAGGTAGATTTCTGAACAGAAAATCTCTCACTTCAATCTACTCCCCTGATTCTTGAATCCTGTAGTTCTGCTCTCTCTTGCCGGTGGAAACAATATCTTATCTATACCTTTCATATTTTATGTCCCCCGAGCCCCCACCATTCTTCTAAAACTCGAGTATATTTCCACTCTACTCAATATATCTACATAAAATAACCTATTCAGTTCAGGGATCAACCTTGGAAATGTCCTCTGCACTGTGTCCAAAGCCAATATATCCTATCTCAAGTATGGAGACCACAACTGCACACAGTATTCCAGGTTAAAAAAAAACACAATGGTGGAGAAACTCAACTGGTCAGACAGTGTATATTAGATAGCAAAGATCAAGAAACATAACCAATGTTTTGGACCTGAGCTCTTCATCATGGTATGGAAAACGGAATGGGACCATTTGGCGTGAGCGATTTGGCGTGGCCTGTTTGGCGCAGTCCCATTTTGGCGCAGACCCATTTTGGTGCTGAACTAATAAATGGATAGTTTCCAGTAGTTATTACACCCATTAAAATGCCATCAACAATTTTGACAAAATGTGGAAAGGAAAAGTGCTCATACGATGGCTATATATATGTTTCTGATAGATATGCTGTTGTTTTGGAGATGAGGGAGGAAGGACATTTGCAAAGCTCGAATTCACATTAGAAATAGTGAACTAGTGAAACAAATTAATGAACATTGGCACGCAGCTTCGGCATCAAAGGTGGAAAGAGATACCGTCATTTCAAAGATAAAAATACGAGCTGCTGAAACTGTTGAGGGAACTGGACAAGTGATTAACAAGTGCCTAGAAAATTTGTCTGAAGCTTGCCAAGGAACGATGCCTAACAACAGAGCGCTGAAGAAAATGGTCCGTAGGGCAAGGAAAGAAATTGCTGCTTATCCAGTAAATCCAAGAAATTTAGAAGTACTTGTCATTCCAGATGGCTTTAAAACATATTCTTTTGATGAATATAATGAAGAACAATTTTTACTAGCTGACAATGGTAGCACCACCCGCAGAATTCTTATATTTGGAAGAAAAAGGAATGCCGTTTCTGAAACAATCAAAAAAAGTTATAAAGTTGATGGAACATTCAAAATTTCCCCACCTCTATTTTCACAAGTTTATGTTATTTTAGGGGAAAAGCATAAAGGTGTGTTCCCATTGTTGATTGCTTTACTCCCAAATAAGTTGCGAACAACATATGATAAATTATTTGAAATGGTTCTTGAAATACAGCCTGAATGCCACCCTGACATTATCAACTGTGACTTTGAACTTGCAAATTTCAAAAGTTACAGCAGTATTTTCCTTCTGCAGAAATCAGGGGATGTTTTTTTCATCTGGCTCAAAATATGAGAAAACATCTTGTCAGTTTGGGACACTTGAGTAGGTTTAACATTGACTCAGAGTTTTCTTTGAGAGCGAAAATGATCATTGGTCTTGCATTTATTCCGATTGAAAACATTGATGAAGCTATTGAACATTTGGCTGACGCGCTTCCAGATGAACTGCAACTGCTGCTGGACTGGTTCGAGGATAACTATGTAGGTAGAAGATTATGCAGAGAAAATGGTAGGCATCCACTGCTTTTTCCAGTTGGAATGTGGAATTTATATGAAAGAACTTTAAACAATGAGGACAGAACAAACCATCATGCAGAAGCTGCTCACAATACAAAATTGGCTGATCAAAGATGATAATGAGACGGCCTACAGGGATGAGGTCCAGCACCCGGCCATGTGGTGAGCTGACAATAACCTGGCCCTTAACACCCAGAAGACCAAGGAGATCATTGTGGGCTTCAGGCATGCTGGGAGTCACACTCATGCCCCTACCTACATCAATGGAGCTGTAGTGGAAGGTGCATCAAGCTCCAAATTCCTTGGTGTCCACATTTCCGATGATCTCACCTGGCCCCTGAACTCCTCCATCATGATCAAAAAGGCACAACAACACCTTTATTTTCTTTGGAGCATCAAGAAAGCTCACCTCTGTCCTAGGATACTGATTGGAATTTTACCGCTGTACCATTGAGAGCATACTCACCTACGGCATCTCAGTGTCCTTTGGCAACTGTCTCGTATCAGACCGTAAAGCACTCCAGCAGGTGGTGAAAACTGCCTGGCAGACTATCAGCACCCAATTACCCAACATTGAGAACATCCATCAGAAATGCTGCCTAGGCAGGGCGAAAAGCATTATCCAGGATGTATCTCAACCTAACGATGGACTTTTTAACTCTCCTTCCATCCGGTAGGCACTACAGGAGCCTTCACTCCTGAACCTGCAGGCTCAGGAAGAGCTTCATTCCTGAGCCTGTGAACCTGCTGAACCTGACATCACAGCGCTGAACATATTGCACAGTCAGTACTTTTATACTTGTTTGTTTGCTGGAGCGCTTGCTTTTATTCACGGTCACTTGTAAAAAGCTCTATTCTTTGCATTTCTGGTTCGATGCTAATTGCATTTCATTGGCTTTGTGTCTGTTCTTAGCACAACAACAAAGTTGAATCTAATCTATTATCTTCTGTCTTGGGATATTGAGGTAATTTAATGTAGTTGGTGTGGTTGCAGCATCGAGTTTAGCGCAAACCTATTACAGCACCAGTATCAGGTCACCTGCAGTGGTGGAGTATGAACCTAGAATTCTGCTCAGCTCGTTGAAGTGGTACTTGAATCCATAGCCTTCTGACTCAGCGGCTGGCTTGAAAAAAGATAAAGAGTCATTTATAATTATAATTCACCAATGATGAATCTCAAAATTATCTAGAAGACTGGACCCGACTGCAGTTAGGTTCTTTGACGCCATGACAGTTGACCTTGGTTCGCTGTCACCTTCACCAATGGTCCCTTATATAATGCTTTAATCCAATTAATATATTTCTCTGGTAGGTTGAACCGCTGTAGTACTTTAAATAAATAATTCCATTCTACCCTGTCAATGGCTTTCTCTGCATCAAAAGCAACCGCCACTGTTGGAGTCTTCTTTCCTTGTACTGCATGGATTAAGTTAATGAACTTAGAGATATTGTCCATTGTTTGTCTTTTCTTAATAAATCCAGTTTCGTCAAGTTTTACTATTTTTGGTACACAGACAGCCAATCTGTTTGCTCATAGTTTTGCTATTATCTGATTCCACCTGCATTGAATTCGCCCATCGTTATTGAATGAAGATCTACCGGGACCAATGCCTGAAGAGGGAGCACAAAATCAGTGAACCGGTGTGGACTCGAAAGGCCAACATGGCCTGTTTCCGCTCCGTAAATGGTTATATGGACAGATGAAGGGCATTTATAATTTTGGAATGAGCACTGACTGACTAGCCCTCCAAATGTCAGAGCATTCATCATCTCTGTGAGCAATGCCACTTCCCAGTGCATTCAATCATGAACATCCAAACCTGTTTCAGCTTTTGGCCACTGCGCTTACAATACTGATTGTTAGATTGCTTTTCAAACCGTTTGCACATCAGTGTTGAATGCAGCCAACTGTCCTTTGCTTTTCCCAGTTCAATGAAGTGATCAGTTCGACGTCTGCACTCTGGTGGCATTGCTACAGATTGCATCCCCTGTGGTTCTAAAGCATTAATAATTTGTCAGAAAAGATGTATGTTTTGATGTTGATGGATGGCTCTAATTTTACATCGTGGGCAAACATTTAAAGCTAATAAAACTGACATTTAAAACTGGGTAAGATTTGAACCATGTTGAATTTAGGGTTGGGGGGGGGGTGTTATTTCCCTGAGGATGGTGGGCCCCAGGAAGCATTGAGCAGACCAGGCAACAGCTGTGGAGGGAGAAATAGAGTGAGCCTTTTGGGTGGGAGACCTTTTGGAAACTTTTGATGGCTCACGTGGAGGGTGGTGAGCATCTTGGTGCCTTCTTGATGTTCCAGGCTGGAGAAAACATTATATCGATGACAAGTGATTGACAAGACATAGCTGGGAAACGGAAGATGCCAGGAGGTGTTCAGTTTTCAATTTTCAATTGTCATTTTTTTCATATTCTGCTCTCTTCTATGTGTATATTGATTTTCCCCCAATTATTTTCTTTTCCATTGAGTCATTAGTAATCCAGAAACAAGCCTTCAGCCCGTCAATTCTGAACTGACCTGGGCAATGAAGGTTTTGCTTCCTGAATAGTTTTGGGTGCATTTTATGGAATTTGGGCCGCTGGTCACAAAAAATCACCTTAAAATTTTTCTATCATGTACTGTATTTTTTAAAGGTATAACTTATTTTTTTATGATTTCCCATCATATTTTAAGTCTACTTTGAGCTTACAAAACCGCCAAGTGCGGCATGTCATTGAAAATTAATTTCCTGCATTTGCACTTGGACGTCTTCCCTAATGATCTTGGTTCAGTCAGTGACGAACAAGGTGAAGGGTTTCACGAAGACATTGCGACCCTAGAAAAGTGGTATCAGGGTAACTGGAATCCATCAAAGCTGGATGGACACTGACACAAGAGGCATCAGATGCTGAGTATACACGAAAATCAGCAGCGAAACATTTTTAGGCCAATTGAACTAACGCAAAGTATCAGCATCATTATGCGATTAAACATGCTAAATTCAATAAAAGTTAATTTAAGGTTTCTCCAACTTCCTATGTGATGCAACAAATCTGAAATTATCTTTGTGTTCAGCTTGAAGTTGTCTATCATAATCCCCAATTTTTTTTCAGGAAGCAAATCTTTTGAAAGAAAATTGTTGTCCAGTGTCATCTCCAGGCACCAAATTCACCTGGTTGAGACAACCAGTCTACTAGATTTTAAGGACTAATTACCATACAAGATCAGCAAGTGATTTTTCCCTTATTGAAACAACCTGAGGTTGAATCTTCATCTTGAGCTTTAGATCGTGTGTCTTCATCAAACTTATCCACCATGGAAACCTTCACTGTTTTATTTATTCCACTGTGCATGGGAGAAACATTCCACCCACAACGCGGCACATCCAGAGCAAGGCAGCAGTCAAAAATGTGCTTCTAAATCAGATCAATAGGATTAAGTTTGTGTCTTGGCAACTTTGCTGTGATCGAGTTCTGAAACTGGTGAATTGCACTGATCATTTCTGGGTTTAAAATTTTATTAGCTTCTTGTGAACTAACAGAAAATTGGGCTTCAAAGTGGCTGGAAAGAATTTACAGAAAAGTGTGGGAAAAACATATTGGGAATAAGACACGAGCACAATTTATAGTAAAACATGAGAAAATCGTAACAGGAATAAAACACGCAATTTATAGAAGAGCATGGGAAACAAACGGGGAGAACATTAAATGGTACACAATTGCTAATTCATGTAAATGACAATGCAGACATTCACACACTATAAGCAGGGGTTCTAGGCCTGCTCCCGGACTCTTGGTCAGTGCGAGGTGCGGCTCTACTGCAAGTATTGCCACTATTGCAATAATATGGCTCAGCTTCAGTGGAGTGCACACTTTACTCGCATCCCTTCCAAGTGACATCCACAATAGTGACCTGGCATGGAGCGGGTGTCTGGGGCTCAGACCGCGAGGCAGAGAGAGCAAATGTGGTGCGTGCTCCTGTTAAATACAGGGCTAATCTGTCCGTCCAACTAATAAAGAAAACAGCAATGTGTGCATTAATTAGTGGCCAGAGTCCACCCTTGTCTGACACTTCCGAATAAGTTTCAGATGGGGAGGACACGCGACCACCCGCAATGGATGCATTCCAGACAGGCAGGGAGGCCACGTTTCCTCCACACACAGCATTGGGGTCCTTGAAGATGGAGGCTGCTTTCTTAAGACACTGCCTCCTGTTGACTGTCCTCGATAGAGTGAAATTAAGCTAAATAATATGCTAACCCGCGTGTCTTTGGGATGTCGGAGGAAACCAGACCACCAGGGGAAAGCTTATTACCATCAGGACAATATATACACCTCACATAGACTTCAACAGAGGTCATGATTGAACCCAGGTCACTGGATCTGTGAGGAAGCAGCACTGAGCTGCAGCACTGAGGGGCCCCTATTTACTGTGCACCTGCTTAAAATATTATTTGTGTCTGCAGCGGATTATAGCACAACACAAATCAACTTACATAGCAGCAGACAGAAAGATGGAGAACTTGAAGCATCAAATGTGGAGGCAAAAGATGTAATTCGACTTTTCGGCTTGAGATCCTGCATCTGGACCAAGAGGGAACAGAAAAGAAGGATAGAAGAAAACTAGGTGGACAGGTGAGTGTGTCTAGGAGGAGGGCACCAGGGCTCTTAATTTGACACTATCAAAATCAGACCAAACAACTTTACTTGCTTAATAGATTGTACTCATATATATGACAATAAACATTCACATCATATTGTGTGACTTTAAAGGAGCAAACTCAGTAAAGGGATATCCTGCTAATTTAAATTTTTTAAGTTTTTGATTTTTGTATTTAGACATACAGCACGCTAACAGGCCCCTCCCCGACCATGGGCCCATGCCCCACAAATATATCAATTAAGACAATCCCATGCTTTTGAAGGGTGAGAGGCAACTGGAGCTCCAGGAGGAAACCCCACGCAGATATGTGGGGAACAAACAAACTCATTAAGACAACACGGATTCAAAGCCGGGTCGCTGGTGCTGTAATATCGATGTGCTAAACATCGATAAGATTACGTAGGCAAAGTTGATCTGTGATTTTTTATAAAAATTACCTTCAGCAAATAATTCAAATATATTATTCTGAATAGGATATGCCTTGTATACAGCAGAGCTTTACAAAGTGCTCCATCTTACAATGACGTGGCAGCCCCTCATCATCATCTCTCATGCAAGGTTCCTCTCCAACAAGACACAATACATAAGACCTTTCTTTGGATTATTGATCTCGATGCACATTGCAATATTCAGGAACTCTTCCTGAAGTACAGCTAAGCACAGTCAAGGACGTTGTCATTTTGTAAGTAGAGATTATGTCTGGGAAGGCATAAAAGGTACAGGTCTTGAGAACTGCAATGTTAGTTAATGGAGCAATAGCTAAGCAACTTATAACAGATCTTTTAAACTCAATGAACCTTTCACTACCCAAGAATGTCTTTTTTCACAAGCATCACTGATCAAAATCTCTGGTTGATTCAGTCTCCCTTTTGTTGTTATTCAAGTGCTTTAAACCTTTGGTGATACCAACAGCCACAAGAACCAAGATGTTGTGTTGGAAATATAGGAGATAGGTGGAAGAGCAGGACGATTTGTCTCTCACTCCTGTCCTGTCTACAATAAGATCTGGTCTGACCTCATCGTTTGTTCCTGCGATAATGTCTGAACCCTACAACTCTTGATTTCTACTTCTGTAAACAATTTTGAGGTCCTTGAGTGGAAAATACAGAATCAAAATTTATTGTCATGAATATGTCAAGAAATTCATTATTTTGCAGTAGCTTTACAGTGCAAATATTACTATAAATTACATTTCAAATACAGGTAAACGCAGGCTTACAATAGGGTTCGGTTCTAGGACTCGCATCATGAATCA
The DNA here is from genome assembly GCF_036971445.1 of Narcine bancroftii. Classification (NCBI taxonomy): domain Eukaryota; kingdom Metazoa; phylum Chordata; class Chondrichthyes; order Torpediniformes; family Narcinidae; genus Narcine; species Narcine bancroftii. Next base: position 20,389,066 of record NC_091478.1, read on the forward strand.
AAATTATTTTAAATTGAAATCGGGCGAAAAAAAACAAGAGATTTTCCAAAAACACAAGATTTGCTGAAAAAATGTGAGATTTGCCAAATAATGCAAGATTTCTCAGAAAAAATGCAAGAACAGAACCACTGTAACTTTGAAATATCCTATGTCGGAACGTCGCAAAGGTACAAAGAAATAGTGCAAAAAAATAGTGTCTGTGGTTCATTCTGCCATCAGATTTCTGAATGAATAAGGGAAGAAGCTGTCCTTGTGCTGCTGCGTGTTCTTCTCCTTTTTCCTGATGGTGGCAGTGTGAAGAGAGTATGACCTAGATAGTGGGGTTCCTTGAGGATCAAGGCTACGTTCTTAAGACATCATCTCTTGAAGATGTCCTCGGTGGAATGAAGGCTGTTGGCTGAGTTAACAACTCTCTGGAGTTTATTCTTGTCCTGTGCATTGGCACCTCTGTACCAGACAGAGATGCACCTCAGTAGAATGCTCTCCATGGTTCACCAGTCGATGTTTTTTGAGGGTCTTCGGTGACCTATTAAATCTCCTCAAACTCCTTACAAAGTATAGCTGCTGGTGAGCTTTCTTCATGATTGCATCAACATGGAGGCTCCAGGGCAGATCCTTAGAGATGTTGTCACCCAGGAATTGGCTCTCTCCACTGCTGACCCCTCAATGAGGACTGGGTTGTGTTCTCCTGATGTCCTCCAGAAGTCAACAATCAGCTCCTTGGCTTTGCAAGCATTGAGTGCAAGGTTGTTGATGTGACACCACTCAACTAGCTGATCTGTATCCTCCTGTATGGTTCCTTATTGTCTGTGATTCTGCAGACGATTATGATGCCATCACAAATGTGTAGACGGCATTTAAATTGTGCCAAGCCACACAATCATGGGGCAAGAACAGTGGGCTAAGCAAGCATCCTTGTGTTGATCGTCAGTGTGAAGTTGACGTCATTTGCAATTCGCACTGACTGTGGTCTTCCAATGAGGAAGTCAAGGATGTAATTGCAGAGTGGGGTGCAGAGACCCAGGTTTTGGAGCTTGTTGACCAGCGTTGAGGGAATAATGGTTTTGAAGGCTGAGCTGTAGATGATGAAGAGCAGCTGGATTGCTATTGTCTAAGTGATCCAGATCTAAGAGAGCCAATTTCATAACCCTCCTAGATAATAAATTCTTTCTCATCACTGTCTTAAATTTGCAACCCTTTATCATGAGACTATACTCCCTCTATTTATCGATTCTTCCACCTGGGGAAACATCCTCACAGTATTTACCTCACCAAACACACACTGGATTTCAATATGATCATCTCTCATTGTTCCAAACTTTGAATAGGTGCATTTTACTCAAAAACTGTGAAGTTGTGCACAATATGTGGCCAAATGTTTTCTTTTTAATTCTTTTCAGACATACCCTATATACTCGAGTAATAGACGAGTTTTGGGGACCAATGTTTAGGGTCAAATATTGAGGGTTGTCTTTTACACAGATGTTACTTTTGACCGCGGTAAGTACCTGCATCTTTTAATGTGTTGGGAGCTCAGATGGCCAGTTGCTGAGGTGAGGTTTCACAGTCAGACATCGGGAACTTGATGGATGGGCAATCGGGATGAAGGTTCAGGGTTGGGACATCAGGAGTTTGGATGGGCAGGTGCCCAGGGCATGGATCCACAGTTGGGGCATCAGGAGCGCGGGTGGGCAGGAAGTAAGGGCCAAAAATAGGGTGGGTTGACTTTTACACAGGATATTCAGATAATACACAATTTGTGGCCCAAAAAAGTTGGGGTTCTACTTATACATGAGATCAACTATTACATGAGTATATATGGTAAATTTTGGCTTGGATTGAACACCAACTTTAAAATGCTTTTTCCTGAGAAAGGAAGCAGGTCTTTGTACATTGACTGGTGGTTCTTCTGTCATGGAGTGATGGGGTGCTCAAAGTTCTTTGGTGTGCATATAATGGATGACCTATCCTGGACCACAACACCTCCTCATTAATCAGTCAGGCACACTTTCAAAGGAGGTTAAGGAAGGCAAGGCCCCCATCCTAACAATACTTTACAGGCCCACAATTGAGATTGTCCTGTCTGGTTGCATCATTGCCTGGTGTGGTAGCTGAAAAGCATCAGTCGATAGAGAGGATGATCAAAATGGCCAAGAAGATCACTGGGGTTTCCCTTTCCTCTGTTAATGATATTCACCAGGAGCATACAAAGGGCTCAAAGATTTATTGAGGATCCTTTGCATCCAGCACAAAGTATTTTGACCCACTGCCTTCAAGAAGGAGGTTCAAGAGCGTCAAAGTCAGGACTGTCATGCTAGGAAAAGCTTCTTCCCGCAGGCTGACTGATTAATGAACAGTATCCTGTAATTGAGTAAATCATCCCAAAATATTTATACATATTTATTTTAAATTATGTCTTTATTTGTTTATGTGATTATAATAAGCTGTATATGTGCTTTTGCATTGTGGTCTGGAGAAGGGCCGTTTCATCTGGTTGTATGTGTACTTGAGCTTGAATAGCTGGCATTGAATAGTAATTCTTACCAGGAATGTGCTGTGACAGTCCATCCTTAACTATTAAAACTAATTGTGGTGATTTAATTTAAAAGTAAGGGAGTTCATTGGGGGAACATTGTGAAATAATGTCATAAATTCTTACAAATTTATTAGTGGACTACACAACTCATGAGAAACCTCAGTGAACTGTTTGATGAATCCAGTAGTTAATTCAAGTGCGGGGATTGTGGTGGTACACCACCGGCCTACTGTAAGGGGACAGGACAACATCTGGCTGGCTGTCAATCAGTCGGCCTGAATGGATCAAGTCCCACCCGGTCGGGTGCCGGCCTCCCGAGGCCTCACTCAGAGTTGCTGCAGCCACCGCCAGACTGGCTCTGTGGAAGTCTTTGTGGATTAAAGCCTGTTGTACAGTCTTTATCTTTGTGTGTGTCTGATTCTGGCTAACAGTGCACCACAGGGATCTTCAAGGATTAAGGCAAGTTCCTGTGGAAAACATACCTCAAGTCCCAGAACTGAACATCCAAGTCTTATTTAACCTCCAAACTTGAAAATTTCCACTCTAATCTGTACTGGGTCTGAACACAAGAGCACATGAAAGTAAAATACAACCAGTAGGCCACCAGCCTCTCATAGCTGCCCTGCCACTCAATGTTTACCTGACCTCAGTTCTTCTTTTGCCCCTGAATACCCTGCTCTTCCAAAAGAAAAATTGACCTTCTCTTTAAACGACTCCAGTGATCTGACCTCCACAAACCTCTAGGTTAGAGAATTTCAGAGATTCCTCATTCTCTCTCTCTCTGCGCAGAGAGATTTCTACGAACCTCAGTTTTAAATGATGGCCCCCTTATCTTGGCTGATGGCCTCTGGGTCAGAGATGCTAATACCATCATCTTCGCCACGTCTGCTACCCAGCACGAGCAGCTTTCTCGCTGCTGAATGTAAAACATGACCAATGTTACCCCCCTTTTATTATTAACCTGCTTGGCCACATCTTGTGAATTTGTGCATTAGCCTTCAGGCCACTGCAGAAATTCAATAAAAAAACTGTTAATATTAGGTAGACACCCCGAGACACTAATAGTCTAAATATTAAATACCAATTTTTGCTGTTGGCCTGCAGCAATAGTGGCTCTGAATCTCTGTCCTTCTGAAAAGTAATAACATTTAAAAATCTTCAAGTGATTACACAGTAAAGAGCAGGACTGAGTGACATTACAACACACGTGAACAGTTAGCTTTGGCCTGAGGGTAATTAAGTTATACCAAACTCATCAATGGACTGAAGGCTGTCCTCCCACATGAGTTTCTTTATGTTCTCTGTGCTGAATGCAATGTATTCTGGCCATTCTTCCTTATTCTTGCCTATCTGCTCCTCCTTTCTCTCAAGACGTTAATGAGTTGCAGTATTGTGTGTAACTCCTCCCACTGCTATCATCAGGAAAAAGGTACAGGAGCCTGAAGATGAACACGCAGCAGAACAAGGAGGCCGATGTTAATTGGATTACATGGACCTGGCTATTAGACATCTTGAAATGAAATATTTTTCATCACTTTAACAGAGATCAAGGAAAGTTCCAGATTGGTTAATTTGCCACTGAACAGATCAGATTTCAGATTTATTGTTGGAGTATCTACATGACATCACATACAACCCTGAGCTTCTCTTTCCTGCGGGCAAGGCAGAATTACCACTTATTGGTAGTGCAAAAAACAATTGTGCACCACATAAACATATCAAGAACTGTAAACAGGTAACAAATGTAAACAAACTGGCTGTGCAATACAGAGAAAAAAATAAATCAATAAAGTGCTAAGAGCCCTTAAATGAGTCCCTCATAGAGTTTGTCGTTGAGGAGTCTGATAGTAGAGGGGTAGCAGCTGTTCCTGCACCTGGTGGTGCGAGACAATCACAATCAGATTTCTTTGTCCTAAAGTTATTTTAGACCATCTCCATGTGAATTACTTAACCTGAATGAAAGGTGTTTGAGTTCTGTATATACTTGTGTAATAGTTGATCCTGTGTAAAAGTGAACCCTTTTTTTGGGCCAGAAATTGTGTATTTTCCGTATGTCCTGTGTAAACATCGAAACCCCCCTTATTTTAAGCCCCGGCCACCCGACCATTGGAGCTCCCGATGCTCGGACCGCAGATCCTTGCCTCTGCCCTGGCTCATCTGAGCTCCCAATGCCTCGAAAACAGATTAACCATCCGGTCCCTGCCATCTGAGCTCCCGACGCCTTAAACAATGCATGGTCAGAAGTAGTATCTGTGTAAAAGTCAAACCCCCAATATGACCCGAAAAATTGGTTCCCATAAAGTGTATAATATAATTCCGGGTTGGTCTTGTCAGTTGAGTTGATCTCTCATTGTAAGTACGTACCTGTAATTCTATGGAAACATTTTCCAATACGCAAAACATGGAGATAAACAATGTAATTGTAGCTATTGAAATTTTATTAATGATCTACTGTTATCCTTCCCCTTGAAAGACCATAAATACATTTAACTAAGATTTATTTTGATCCAAGGAAATTCTTCCACAATATCTCCTCAGTGTATTTGCTTGTGATGAATGAAGACCTGCTACATTAATAGTCCAGTTGACTCTTTTGGAACTATATAATCATGTGTTATCAACAAATGTGTGATAATCTGACTAAAACAAATTGCCAGCGAGATCTGGCACAAAGAGAGAAAAGAGAGAATGCTGGAAGCATTCAAGTAGCATTAATGAGTAGAGAAGGAAAATCTACCTTCTGTTGCAGAAAAGGGGAAGAGGTTGAGAGAACAGAAAGAGGATGTAGACACAACTTTGGTTTATTTTAAAATCCTGCGACCGCGGGTCCTGGGCCCAAGATGGCGGCTCCCTTGATCGGCAGCGTCCACGAGGGGTTGCAGAGTCTGGGGAAGCAGAGGACTGGTGCAGGACACCAGAAAATGGGGGAACCACACCCCCATTTGAGAAGGAGAAGCTGAGGAAATGACCCATGGGATGATGATCACGGCAGCAGACCAGCAAGGGGCTCTGTGGGTGAAGAAGATACAGGCAGTGTGTTGTTGGTGACTTGAGGCGAGAAACTCACTCGGGTTGCAGGCTACCGGCAACTGCGGTCAAAGGACTCTCAGCAGGCTGCTGGTGTGGCCTCCCTCATTTATTCACTTATTACCTCCTGCTTTTGGCTGGCTGAGGAGTACCAGGTATTAGAACCGAGATGCGAGAGAGTGCCGAGGACACTGAGGGCTTATTGATCCTGTCAGAGCTTTGGAAGGAAGGCTGTGTGGCTGCAGTAGAGCTGGAGAGGAATCCGTGGACACTCAGTGACTCTTGACAGGACTATCTTTTGCTTCTCTTTCTCTGATGGTAAGGGGTACCAGGCAATTTGTGCTGATTGCAAATCCTTGTCTGCCTTATGGTGGACTAAAAGAAATTTCATGTAATATCACCTTTTCAACTTACCAAGCACACCTTGTCACTTTTCTAGTTCTGTTGAAGAGTGCTGGATCCAAAACATCAATGCTGTTTCTCTCCCCACGGATGCTGCTGGGATCTGATGAGTGTTTCCGTCATTCTCTCTTTTTGTTTCAAATTTCCAACATCTGCAATTGTCTTCTCTGATTGCATTCAATAACAATGGTGTTGTGCTTTTACCATCAAGCCATCACAATCACTATTGAACCAACCAACAAAGCAATTCCTTGACATTTCAACTAAAGACATTTCTCCACACATTTTGTCAGGTGCCTCCAGTTAAACTATATTGAAACAAGGCAAGATAAACAATCTAACCTCTAGGCAGAGGAGGGCATAGCTCCAGTGTAATAAAGTTCAGCTCCACACCAAATGTTCAGTGGCAAACTTTTTGTTGAATGGAGTAATGGGCACGTTCACATCACCAAGAGTGCTTGTGCCGAGCTGTTAGTGTAACTCTGAACATCATTGAAGATGACAGCACAGAGTAGGCTATTCACTCCATGATGTTTGCACTAAACATGATCCCCAAACTAAGATCAAATTCTGTTATTTGCATATGATACATACCCCCTCTACCCACTGCAGATTCCTATATCTCTTCATTACATTTAATGCAATAGAACACAGATCTGACTTGCCACAGGAATCCCTGTCCTCCCCACCTTATCCTCTCATATTGTTGAAACTCTATTGCTTGCAGATGAAACATATCATCCATCCTATTGTCTGCGTAGCGGTTAGTGCCAGTGACCCAGGTTTGAATCTGGCAGCACCTCTAAAGGAGTTTGTACGTTCCTCCCTGTGACTTTCGTGGGTTTTCCCCGGGTGCACCAGTTTTCGCCAACCCTCCAAAAACCTACTAGGGTTACGGGTTGGTTTGGTGTAATTGGCTAGCTCAGTTTTCATGGGCCAGAAGGGTCTTCTACCAAACTGTATGGTATAATTAAATTGACAAAATTAAATAATCACATTCCAATGAATTAAATAATGTGATAGAATGCAGACACAGCTTATCACTGATATCTCCTCCTCTATTCTCTCCACCCTTCTCCATCTAATCCTCTTACATCATTAAGGTTTTAGCCCTTTCTTGCCTCGTGTTGCCATCGAAAATGCGAAGGACATTAATGATGTATCTGTGTGAGATTCAGGGCACCCGCCAACGTGTATATGCCGCGTGATTCATTTCTTAAGCTGTTTAAAATAAACGCTTGCATTAAAATGGCATGATGACAAATTTGCTGCTGGTATGTTCATAAGTGAACTAAAAATAACATTCAGGCAATTATTTTAGCACCAGGCTTGTAATATTTCTGTCCGAATGCATAATTAGAAAATGAACTTCTATTATTTTAATTTATTAAGAATAGAGTCTGAATCACTTTCTGCATAGATGGTGGGTGCAATATTGAATGGGGATAATATAGTAATCTCCTTCAATCAGTCTGCACCACACCCAGCGATGATTCAGTAAAATCCCCGTTATCCAGAATTCAAGCACTGGCAGCCTCAAGCAACCGGCAAAAAAAATCGAGGAAAATAAATAGGTAAAATATATGAAAGTGTGAAATTTCCACCCCCTCCCTCCCCCCCTCATAGTGGTCAGTTTACCATTCACACAATACACAATCTCAAGAAAATGGAAAATACACTTTTCCGGCATCTACCAATCCCTATCTGTGCAAGATACTGGGGGTTTTTAACCATATAGTAAATTTTAGTGATGAGCCATATATCCTGGGTCATCTTTTGTCATTTAAGTGTGTTGCACTCATTCCATGTTAATTCATTGATTTATCTCATGGTCATGGCTAGGTGCAGCTTGAAGACAGGCCATTCAGCCTATCGAGTCCGTGCTGGCAACCAACCACCCGCTTATGCTGGCCCTACATTAATCCAAATAGTAAAAATTCTCCCCTCATCTTCATCAACTCCTCCCCAGATTCAACCACTCCCTATGCACCAGAAGCAATTTACCGTTTAATTCACGTCTTTGAGCTGCGATGGGAAACCAGTGCACTTGGAGGAAACCCAAGTGGTCACAATGAAATTGAGCAACTCTACAGAGACAGCAGCTGAAGTCAGGATTAAACCTGGGCCTCTGGTTTTAAAATACATCAAGATTGTAGATGATGAATGTCCAATAAATATATATATCTAGTTGCAATGCTATAGAAAGTAGTGAATGTTCTTCTTCTTTGGCTTGGCTTCGCAGACGAAGATTTATGGAGGGGTATGTCCACGTCAGCTGCAGGCTCATTGGTGACTGACAAGTCCGATGCGGGACAGGCAGACACGGTTGCAGCGGCTGCAGGGGAAAATTGGTGGGTTGGGGTTGGGTGTTGGGTTTTTCCTCCTTTGTCTTTTGTCAGTGAGGTGGGCTCTGAGGTCTTCTTCAAAGGAGGTTGCTGCCCGCCGAACTGTGAGGCGCCAAGATGCACGGTTGGAATGTGGTCAATGTAGCTCTAGAACATAACACAAACTTCCCTCCCCTCCATGGACTCCAACCACACCACCCACTGCTTAGAACAGGCAGCCAACATACTGAAGGACCTATCACACCAAGACACTCTCTCTTGACCCCCTCCTGTAAGATAGAAAACTTAATAGTGTGAAAGGGTGCACCAATGGCCTTAAGGCATTTTTATAGTGAAAATTAGTGATTTGGAAAGACAAGTTTCCTCTGCCATAAAAGGACCAAAGAAGGATTGACTGGTCCAACTTGCTCCACATTCCCTCCGCCTGGGAAGGGGCAGTGCCAGAAGTGGAGTGAAGTCGCTCCACCTCCTGTGTAAAAGGTTTGCTGCTGAAAGCGGCTCGAAACAGTAAGGTAAGATGATTGACGTCGTGCTGACAGCCCTGTCGCCCTGCTGCACTGTCACAGAGTGACCACTGGAGTGGTCAGGCTGTGCTTGCTCATTCTGCCACACTCGGCTCGTCACCCGCTCCCTCATGCTGCCCCTTGGACCAAATGGCCGAGACTCTGCAGGTTCCTGGCAGTGGCACCACTTCATTCAATGCTGGATGTAAGGGGTTTGCCAATTCTGTGAACTACGCAGCGGGACAACAGGGCTGTTGGGATGGAGCGGGGCAGTGAGATAAGTGTGGGGCTGATGGGGGGGAGAAGGAGGAATGGAAGAGAGAGGGAGGGGAATGGAGGAGGAAGGGAGAGGGGTGGCTGTTGTCAGACAGCAGGGCGGGGGGCTGTCAGGTGGTGGCGTTGTCGCGGGGCAGCTTCTGCTATGCTGTACATCCCACCGCCTTTTGCCCTGGGAACCCGGCACACTGATCTGGCCTACATAAAAGAACTGTGCTATCTTCCTTTTCCATCCTCTGCATAAAAGGAAAATTAGCCTTTAAAAAAAAATGAACAGGTGTTAACACCGATTTTGTGCACAAAAACCCCTTTAGAAACCGTTTCTTCCCTGCAGCCATTAGGCTGCTGAATGAACCCCGTAACAGCACTCTCATGCTACTCCTGCTTGGTTTGCTACTTAATCTTCCTTTTCATGAATGCTCTACTCTGTAATTGTGCTCTTTACACGGTTGTGTAATTAACATAACTGTTAATTCCTACGGCTCCTCTCAACCTGCCATCAAAGTAATTAATTCCCAAAGAACAGTAAGTCATACGGCTCTATACAAAGCGCAGTAAACAGTAATAAAAAAAAGTCAGTCTTTTGCAGAAAATATTAAGTACGCCACAATAAACTGCGAGGTTGACTGTCTATAATTACGCAGGTGGGATAAAGGAGCTGTTAACCGTACAATTACAGGTTCTGCAGGATTTGCTGCTCTTGTGGGGAAGGACCACAGTCTGGAGTCTTTCCACCACTGGGCATTGAGGGTCTGAGACAGAGAGGAATCCCCTCAAACAACCGAGGGGGGAGTATCAACAAGGTGCAATGGTGTAATTAGGGACAGTAGGCAGCAATGTATATTGATGGAAATGTGTGGACATGACATTAAGGATGTGAAGAGGCTTTGAACAGTTTTCTTTCTGTAAATAATTTATTGTGAATAAAATCTATTTTTGGAAAAGACTTTTGCTCTTGAACGCCCTGCATGAAAATGGTGCAGTTGGTTAGTATTGAGACAAATAAAAAGAAAGCCAAAATTTGGAAATAATTACTGTTGTATAAATCAAGGATCATAAAGTTTATACAGAGATCCTGGAGCTGATGTACAGCAGAAGAAATGTTGGAATGAACGAAAAGGCAGAGTATCAATTATTGGGGTTGTGTCTTCTAGACCTCCAGCTCATTCCTTATGCAGGCTCACATATTGATGCAACTTACATGCCCTTCTCACCACAGAAATATGAACCCCTGTTCATCAGATTTGGAGAACAACGATGCCATGTGCACGCCATTTTTCGACCTGAACAGAACTTACAGCACCATCAGAATTTGGGATCAAACCAGGAAATTTGAAAGCACAGAATTTCTGGTACGGCGGTGGATCAAAAAAAAGAACTTGGCCTCGACTTGGATGAAGCACAAAAAAGATTTATTATGATAGCCTTAGCTGTAGCAAAAAAAAATGTATAATGTCAACCTGGAAATCAGAAGAGAGCCTGAGAATACAGCAATGGTGCATAGAAATGAATAAATATATTCCACTAGAGAAAATAACATATAATTTAAGAAATAACATCACAGTATTCGAACAAATTTGGGAACCGTACATGGATCACAACAGAGATGGCCTACCGCAGACCTTCACCGCCTAAAATGACAGAATGAGAAGAAGACGAAATGAACTGACCCAGTATGTAAAAGTAGATGACACAATTTTCTTGTTTATTTTCATTGAGTGATGACGTTGTCTAATGGGTTTAATGTATTGTAGATAACCATATAACCATTTACGGAGCGGAAACAGGCCATGTTGGCCTTTCGAGTCCGTACTGGTTCACTGATTTTGTGCGCCCTCTTCGGGCATTGGTCTCGGTAGATCTTCATTCTGCATACAAACTTGTTAAAGATCTTCGCAGAACAAAATGCAAGATTTTCCAATTTAAAAATTAAGGCAAGGAAAAATACTGATTGAATACCAATCAACCACAAGCTTTAAGCTTGAACAGCAACTGAAGAAAGCTAATACTTTGAGTGTTGCTACCATGAAAAAGCTTATTACTTATGTTGGGGAGGAGGGAGGGAAGGGAGGGGGGAATAAGGGGAGAAAATGACACTGTATATTCAAGAGGGAAATGTTTATGTGTATTTTGGTCAATATGGTTCATAGTGTGAACAATAAAAAATTTAAAAAAAACATCTGAATCATCTCCTGTTTGAAAGCAGGCTACAGTTTAATTAAGCTTGCCACGGGGTGCCACTGTGTTTTTCCAGGTGTAAAGTTACGATACCTGAAAGTGTTCAAGCTGGCAAGGTCGTGAGCAAAAATTGAAATCTGCCAAGTTACACGAGAATTCTTGCCTTAGTGACTGCGCCCTTGTGGAAGGAGAATGTTCAGCCGATGATGGATGGTCCACAGGTTCAGCTGGTAGTTAAGGCCTTTCTCTTACTCTGAACAAGAATGAAACCATTTAATAGCCCTACTGCTGGAAAAGCACAAGCTGAACCATCATTCACTATTGATGAAATAGAACTGAATTCAATCAATGAGATCACCAATGTGAAAATTACCTTCTGCTAAGTATCAATGAGCAAGCAATGGCTACAACACAAAGATAAAACACGACCTTTCGTAACTTGCTTATCCTGATTTGGGATGAATGCTCTGTCATCGAATCAAAGTGCCTAGAGCATGCACAGCGAGTAGAAAACAATAGTTTGATGGATTATGTGGAATTAGGTAGGAAGTTAAAAAACAGGACCTCCAAGGTAGTAATCTCTGGATTGCTGCCGGTGCCACACGCTAGTGAGGGTAGAAATAGGAGGACGTGGAGGATGAATGCGTGGCTAAAGAGGGGGCAAGGGATAAGATTTCTGGATCATTGGGATCTCTTCTGGGGAAGGTCGGACCTGTACAAAAGGGACGGACGCCACTTGAACTGGAGGGGGACCAATGTGCTGGCAAGCAGATTTGCTAGATCTGTGGGGGGAAGGTTTAAACTAGTTTGGCAGGGGGGTGGGGAACAGAGTGTGAGTGCAGTGTCAAGGGAGCATGGCCACCTAGATAGGAATAATAACGATAACAAAGGTAGGATGGAGATTAGGGTAAATGGTAGAAAAGAGAATGCATGTGAAGGTCATTCTCTGAAATGCATATATTTTAATGCAAGAAGCATGGTGAACAAGGTAGATGAGCTTAGAGCATGGACAGATACTTGGGGTCATGATATTGTGGCAATTAGTGAGACCTGACTACAGGAGGGGCAGGACTGGCAACTTAATATTCCAGGATACATTTGTTTTAGATGTAATAGATCAGGGGGTAAAAAAGGGGGAGGAGTTGCTCTGCTTGTTAAGGAGGATATGACTGCCGTGAGGTGGCAGGATGGTCTGGAGGGATCATCCAGTGAGGCTGTTTGGGTGGAATTGAGGGGTGAAGGAGGCATGAGGGTGCTAATAGGGGTGTATTACAGACCACCAAATGGGCCAAGAAAATTAGAGGAACAAATTTGTAGGGAGATAATGTATATGTGTGAGAATCATAAGGTAGTGATCATGGGAGATTTTAACTTCCCTCACATTGATTGAGGTACCCATACAGTTAGAGGGCTGGATGGGCTAGAGTTCGTTAAATGTGTTCAATGTGTTTTCTAAATCAATTAGTAGAAGAACCGACTCAGGACGGTGTAATACTGGATCTCCTGTTAGGGAACGAGCTAGGTCAGGTATCAGACATTAATGTTGGAGAACAAATTGAGTCTAGTGATCATATAACCATATAACCATTTACGGAGCGGAAACAGGCCATGTTGGCCTTTCGAGTCCACACCGGTTCACTAGAACAGCTCCACTAGCTCAAACCTCCCGCTCTCATAATTCTGTTAGTTTTAGGGTAGTTTTAGGGAAGAGCAAGGAGGGGCCTAAAGTTGAGGTTCTGGATTGGAGAAGAGCAAATTTCAAAGGAATAAGAAGGGATTTGGGGAGTATTGAGTGGGACAGGATATTTTCAGGTAAGGATGTAAATGAAAAATGGAGGATATTCAGAAAAGAAATTTTGAGGGTACAGAGTAGATATGTCCCAGTGAGGATCAAAGGAAAGGCTGGAAGTCATAGGGAGGCTTGGTGTTTGAGGAATATTGGAAATTTGGTTAGGAGAAAAAGGGAGGTGTACAAGAGGTATAAAGAGCAGAGAGCTGAGAATTTGAAGGAGGACTACAAGGAGTGTAGAAGGAATCTTAAGAAAGAAATTAGAAAGGCCAAAAAAAGGCACTAAGAGGCTTTGGCAGACAGAGTAAAAATAAATCCAAAGGGTTTCTATAGGTACATTAAAAGTAAAAGATTAGTGAGGGATGAAATTGGACCCCTTGTAGATAGCGAGGGTAGGCTGAGTGAGAAGTCAGAGGAAATGGGGGAAATTTTGAATGATTTCTTTGCCTCGGTATTCACTAGGGAAAAAAATATTGAACCAGTTGAAGTAAAGAAAAATAGTGGGGAGGTCATGAAGCATATAAGGATAACCGAGGAGGTAGTGATGGCCGTGTTGAAAAAGATAAAGGTGGATAAATATCCGGGACCGGACAAAATATTCCCAAGGACACTCAGGGAGGCTTGTGGACAGATATTGGGGCCATTAACAGAGATATTTAGGATGTCACTGGCCACGGGGGTAGTGCCAAAGGATTGGAAGGTGGCGCATGTGGTTCTGCTGTTTAAGAAGGGGTCCAAATGTAAAACTGGGAATTATAGCCCCGTGAGTCTGACGTCTGTGGTGGGCAAGTTGATGGAAAGTGTTCTGAGGGATGGTATTTACAAATATTTGGAGGTACAGGGATTGATAGGGAGTAATCAGCATGGTTTTGTCAGGAGTAGATCATGCTTGACAAACCTGATTGAGTTTTTCGAGGGGGGTTACAGAAAAGGTTGATGAAGGGAAAGCTGTGGATGTTGTCTATTTAGACTTTAGTAAAGCTTTTGACAAAGTTCCCCACAGGAGGTTAGGAAAAAAGGTGGAGGCATTAGGTATAAATAAGGAGGTAGTGAAATGGATTCAGCAATGGTTGGATGGGAGGTGTCAGAGAGTAGTGGTAGAAAATTGTTTGTCCAATTGGAGACCGGTGACTAGTGGAGTTCCTCAGGGATCGGTCTTGGGTCCACTATTGTTTGTTATATATATTAACAATCTGGAAGTAGGGGTGGAGAATTGGATAAGCAAGTTTGCGGATGATACAAAGATTGGTGGTGTTGTGGTCAGTGAGGAAGATTACTGTAGATTAAAAGGTGATTTAGGAAGGCTAGAGGTGTGGGCTGAGAAATGGCTGATGGAATTTAATACAGATAAGTGTGAGGTGTTACATTTTGGAAAGGCAAATCTAAATAGGTCATATGCATTAAATGGTAGGCTATTGAGATGTGCAGAGCAACAAAGGGATTTAGGAGTTGTGGTAAATAGTACCCTCAAGGCTGATACTCAGGTAGATGGTGTGGTGAAGAAGGTATTTGGAATGTTGGCCTTCATAAATCGGAGTATTGAATTCAAGAGTAGGGAGGTTATGATGAAATTGTACAAGGCATTGGTGAGGCCAAATTTGGAGTACTATGTACAGTTTTGGTCACCAAATTATAGGAAAGATATAAACAAAATAGAGAGAGAGCAGAGAAGGTTCACGAGAATGTTGACAGGATTTCAAGGTTTGAGTTACAAGGAAAGGTTGTACAGACTAGGGCTTCTTTCTCTGGAGCATAGAAAATTGAGGGGGGACTTGATAGAGGTGTTTAAGATTTTAAAAGGGACAGACATAGTAAATGTGGATAGGCTTTTTCAATTAAGAGTGGGGGAGATTCAAACAAGAGGGCATGGTTTAAGATTGAAGGGGGAAAATTATAAGGGGAACATGAGGGGAAATTTCTTTATGGAAAGGGTGGTAGGGATGTGGAATGAGCTTCCGGCAGACGTGGTTGAGGCGGGATCATTGGTTACATTTAAGGAAAGACTGGATAGTTACATGGAGAGGAGAGGACTGGATGGGTATGGACTGGGTGCTGGTCAGTGGGACTAGGAGGGTGGGGATTTGTTACGGCATGGACTAGTAGGGCCGAACTGGCTTGTTTTGTGCTGTAAGTGGTTATATGGTTATATATGGTTATATAGTTATATGATTCTTCAAAAATGAAAGTGCAAGGTCACACTAAGTAAGGTAGACTGATGTATTCAGAACCTCAGCTGGAAGCTGTGATAGCTAATGTTCAGTTCCATTGAGCTGGACATGTTGTTCAGTTTACACTACCCATAAGTAGAAGTTCTGCCTGGCCCGCAGGAAAAAAGAATCTCAGCGTTGTATGTGATGCCATTTACGCGCTCCGACTGTAAATGTGAACGTGAGATGGATGACGGATGATGGCTGAAGCTGGTGCTTTAGGGAGAAATGTGAATGGTAGAAGGGACAACAGGCTGAGGAGCAGCTTCTTCCCATGGGCAGTGAGAATGTTGAACAACCAAAGGAATGGCTCACACTAACCATCCGTCCATTCATTCATGAAACCTCATTTATTTATTTGTTTGTTTTGATGAAATATTTGTCCTGCATATGTATTGTTTGTCCGTAGGTACATTATGTCAGGTTGTGTGTCTGTGTGTTTTGCATGAGGAGCGGAGAAGGCTGTTTTGTCACGTTGTGGTTGTACAATCAGATGACAATAAACGTGACTTGACTTGAATTTCCTATGCAAAAAATTAAATACATGCATTAATTTAGAGCCATTCACAACTGAAAGATGGCCAAAGGTGCATTACCAAGCAGGAATCACTATTGTAGCAGAGGAAGTGCTGTAGTCAACCTGAGCACTGCAAGCTCCCCCTTGCAGAAATAGATTGTTACTTAATATTGATCGAGAAATAAATATTGGTAAGCATTGGGATGAAAATGTTGTGATACTGTGACGGTTCAGATATTAGGGGCTTAATTCCAGCAGCTAATTGTCAGGTTATCATTTTTCAGAGAGGGATGCAACATGGAAACAAGCCCTTCAGACCATTGAGTCCATGTTGACCCATTGATACACTGGTGGTTAGATAAGCCCTTTCTGTCGCATCTTCCTGGTGTATTTATCATATTCAAGAAATCACACTCTGCACTTGTGAACGCAGTGGAAATGAGACTGATGCCCAAGGCTGGAATGTGCTATTACCAGGGATTTGTTGTGGATTCTCTTGAATTGCTGCATAACGCAGGACTCTGCGCAGTCGGCTTTATCCCCTGTGAAACACATTGAGACAAACACCAACCTGGCTCAAGGCGCACCCTGCTCTGGCCAAATCTCACTGGCATTCCAGAGCAAAATGCCATTCACTCTTCAAGTTGACACAGACTAAGATCAAAGTTCAGGTTTATTATCAGAGAACATGTCTGACATCACATTCAGCGCTGAGATTCTTTTTCCTGCGGGCCAGGAGGAATTTCTACTTACAATTAACCTACACCCTCCAGTTTTTTTCGAACAGTGGGAGGAAACCAGAGCCCCCGGAGGAAAACCCACGCAGACATGATGAGAACGTCCAAAATCCTTGCAGACAGTGCGGGATTGGAACTTTGTTCCTGATTGCTGGTGCTGTCAAGGTGTTGAGCTAACCGCTGCACCAATGATGGTGTACTGTGCCGGTGTTCCTGTTCCTGCCAGCTGAAATGGATGATGATTTCTATATGAAACGAGCTGCCAATTAATTTCAATTCAAATCAGGCACTTACCATAATGATATAGAAATAAATTGATACTCAGGTGACATGTTTAGAATCTCATTCAGAATCAGAATTTATTGTCCTGATCATGCCACAGTTAGTGTATTGGTTAGCACAACACTGTTACAGCACCAGAGATCGGGACTGGGGTTCAAAACCTGCACTGTTTGTACATTCTCCCTGTGTCTGCATGGGTTTTCCCTGGGAGTTACAGTTTCTTCCAACTGTTCAAAGTGTACCAGGGATTCTAGGTCAATTTGGCAGCACTGGCTTGTGGGCCAAAAGGGTCCGTTACAGTTCTGTAAGTCTACATTTAACAAATTGTTTTGCAGCAGCTTCACGGTACAAACATTTGTATAAACTACCTTATGAAATAAATGAAAATAGTGCAAGCAAAAGTCAAATTGAGGCAGTGTCTGTGGTTCATTGTTCATTCAGGAATCTGATAGCAGAGGGGAAGAAACTGTCCTTTTGCTCATCTTCATGCTCCTGTACTTTTACCTGATAGTAGCAGAGTGAAGAGGCCATGGCCTGGGTGGTTGGGGGTGGGGGGGGTGGTCTTTGAGGGTAGAGCCTACTTTCATAAGACACTGCTTCTTTAGATGTCCTCGATGGAGTGAAGACTGGCACCCGTGAAGTTGCAGGCCGAGTTAACAACCCTCTGGAGTCTTTTCTTGTCCTGAGTGTTGGCATACCAGACAGTGATGCAACCAACCAGAATACACTCCACGGTACACCTGTAGAGGTTTATGAGAGCCCTCAGCCCACCCTTGTCACCGCCAGCATGGGTCACCCTTGGCCGCCACTGCCGCGGCCACCACTACCGCTGTTATTATCTCCAACTTTACCATCGTCATTATTACTGCCACTACAGCTACTCTCTCTACCGCCACTTCCACCTCGTCACCACCGCTGCTTGCGGGGCTTCTCGGGCATTGCTGGTAAGGCCTCCTCCTTGACCTTCTCCCTGTCACCGCCTTTTTCAGCCCATTCCTATCGCAACCCGTGGGTCTCACCTCGATGTGCAGTCATCGACACTCCCACAGCGATATCTGTACTTTTCCCTGGGCCTGCCGACGAGCGGGTCCCATTGTCTTCTGACTCGGCAGCTCCTTCAGGTAACTTGTTCCTTTCTTCTTGCAGTTGCCTTGAACAGGCCCTGTCATTTTCTTGGCCACAAGCCCACCTCTCCTGGTCTTCGTGGTACACTAGCATCACTAGGGTCTTCTCCATCACCTCACAAAGTATAGCCACTGGTGAGCCTTCTTTGTGATTGCATCAACATGGAGGCTTCAGGACCAATCCTTGGAGATGTTGACACCCAGAAATTTGAAGTTCTTGACCCTCTCCACTGCTGACCCCTCGATGAGGACTGGTTCATGTTCTTCTGATCTTCACATGGTCTACAATCATCTCTTTCATTTTACTTACATTAAGTGCAAGATTGTTGGTGTGACACCACTCAACTAGCTGATCTATCTCAGAGGTCAGAGGTTCCCACTTGCTTCAAAAGGGCATCAATTCTGCTGGATCTCCACTCAGCTTTGGATCACCTCGAAAACAGCAATTCATACATACAGCTGCTCTTCATCCACTACAGCTCGGTCTTCAATACCATTATTCCCTCAGTGCTGATCCAAGAAGCTACAAAATCTAGGCCTCTGTACACCCCTCTGCAACTTGACTTTCTCATCGGAAGACCACAGTCAGTACGAATTGGAAACAAAACCTCCTCCTCACTGATTATCAACACCCGCACACCCCAAGAATGCATGCTTATCCTACTACTCTACTCATTATACACCCTTGGCTGTGTGGCTAGGCACAATTCCAATGCCATCTGCAAGTTTGCTGATAACACCATAGTTGTTGGTGGAATTACAAATGGCAATGAGGAAGCGTAGAGGAGGGAGATAGATCAGCTCCCTGAATGGTGCAATGACAACAACTTTGTGTCCAACATCAGCAAAACCAAGAGATGATTGTGAATTTCAGGAGGAAGTCAGGGGATCACGACCCAGTCCTCAATGAGGAATCAGTAGTGGAGAAGGTCAAGAATTTCAAATTCCTGGGCATCAACATCTCTGAAGGTCCATCCTGGAGCCTCCATGTTGATGCAATCACAAAGAAGGCTCGTCAGCAGCTGTACTTTGTGAAGTGTCTGAGGAGATTCGATACGTCATTGAAGAACTTCTGACTTCCAGTTGACGACTGCATGGAATATGCCATGTTAGTCGTTCGCTCCTGCCAACTTTTATCGCTTGCATGTCTAGACCTAACCTTTTTTTATGTTAAGGTGCTCAAAGTTTGGAGAAATTGTTTGTTATGATAATACCAATATCAATATGAAGAAAAAGGCACCGAAAATTCCTAGGAAAACCAAAGAAGTTATGGAATTTGAAACAGAAGAGGTTCCCAATATCTAAATCGCCTCAATGAACTGGAGGAAGCTTTGGATGCTAACACAAACATGCTGGAAGATAAAATGAAAAAGCTCGAAGATGTGGTAAAGGAGCAGACAGTCAGGAACAATAAATTACTGTCTCCACCAGACATCCTTGAGGGTCAGAACTGAAAAAAAATCTGTATTTTTGGAATTCAAAAAGGTATCGTGAAAGGGAAATCTCTGGTACAAGTTTTCACTGTGATACTTACAGAATTGTTTTCTAACGAAGGTTTAACTGGAGATCTTCTGCTGGACCAGGATCATCAAATTCCCTTTCCAAGTCAACAGACTGGAGATAGGCCAAGAATGGTAATCATTTGTTGTCATTTATTTCCATGAAAAAGAACAGAAATACCAGAGCCGACCTATTATGTTGGTTGAAGATTTGTGCCCCAAAATGGCAGTGGTGAGAAGGAACTTCCATCAAGTTTTGAAGATTTCCTTCGAAGAAGGACTCAGACCAGTTATGCAGTATCCGGCTCAACTGAGAACCATTCAGAAAGATGGTCAAAAAATGTACTTAAACACCAAAAACAGGTTCGAACTGCTATTTCAAAACTTTGATTTCAGCTGTATCTGGTCTGCTGTTGTCAGGAATGAGTTAACTTTTTTTTGTTCCAATGGATATGATGGGATGGGGCTGGGGGGTTGTTATTTTTTTTGTTGATCTGAGTTTTAAGGGGGATATATGTTCAGTTTCGATTATTGTGGAGTTATATTCTTTTTCCCCCTTAACAATTTTTTAAACAAGTTATGGATCTGACAACTGAGGGGGTCAGCTTTTTCTTAAATTCTTTTGTTGAAATTGATGGATAAATCCCTCTCTTTTTACTCTGTTAAGAGCTGTCTAATTGGTGGATTTGTTTTCTATTCCAACTTAGAGCATTGTTTTTGATGAATTAATACATTTGCAAACAGTATTGAATTAGTTTGGAACTTAAAATGTGAGTTAATTGTGTTAGTTTAAATCAAAAAGCTTCAGAGTAGCTTATACATGGTGATTTGAAAAAGATGTTTTGTTTTGGTTGAGATAATATGGACATAACATTGAAAATTATGATCTGAAATAGTCTTGTTGCTTTTGCACAAGAAAACCTGATAATATGGCAATTTTGTGGGTTTTGGTTAATTTTGTCTCAAACCTACTGAATGTGGCATTTAGAAGCATGCAAGAGGGTGTGGTGTTTGACATATAAAGGGAAAATGATGGCCGACACTTAAGGAGATTGTCTTTCATTAAACACAAAAGTGGAGAAAACAGCTGTGATTGGGGGGAAAAATTTGATTGCGTTTTCTCAAACCATTCATAGCGATAATGGTTTGATTGTGTTTAAACTAGTCTTATCAGTTCCTTATATGTGCAATTGGTGGAGTAGTGGTGATTGTATTATCGGAATTCATTTTCTTTTAGTATATTTCCTTTGTTTTACAGGGCTTATTTTTTTTTTACTGCACGTGTGTGGTAGAGTTTTGGAGAATGAAATTTGGCAGCTGTAGCTTTAATGTGAGCAACCCTAATGTGCATGCTCATGGAATGTTTTATCTCTATATAATGGTTTCTTTTTTATTTGTTTATTAGTTATTATTTTATTAGCAATATTTATTTCTATAGACAGATTTTTAAAATTTTTTTATTATAATTTGAGAGAGGGATCGAGTGCATTAAATTAAGATGGAGTTACTTTTTTGTTTCCCAGAACAGGCATTTTTTTCCCCTTCTCCCTCTGCACATCTGTGTCATGTGTGGCAGCAATTTGGAGTATAAAATATGGCACCGATTGCTTTATTAAGGGCATTATTATTGGCACAAATGCCCTGTGTTTTTTTTTTACAATGGAGTTTTATCTCTATTTTGCCAATGTGCAGAGAAGATTGGAATTTTGGCCCATT
Organism: Narcine bancroftii; assembly: GCF_036971445.1. Taxonomy (NCBI): domain Eukaryota; kingdom Metazoa; phylum Chordata; class Chondrichthyes; order Torpediniformes; family Narcinidae; genus Narcine; species Narcine bancroftii. Next base: position 20,410,204 of record NC_091478.1, read on the forward strand.
TTACATATATATATATATATATATATATATGTCCCGCATCGAACTTGTCAGCCACAAACGAGCCTGCAGCTGACGTGGACATTACCCCTCCATAAATCTTCGTCCGTGAAGCCAAGCCAAAGAAAGAAATATGTATTGAATTATGTTTGTTAATGAGATAGATTAGAGTTTTAATATGTGAAGATATTTGCCTCATTAATTTACTTAAAGTTTATGTATCTTTTTAAATTATTCTAATGTGTTAATGACTATTAATGAACTGATTTACTGATTGATGATGGTTCTATGGGAGCATGTTTTTATGACCTTTAATTTATATACGGAGGGTTTATATCTGTATTAACCTTTAAATTCTCCATATGGAGGATTTTTATTTTGTATAAGATATTGTTTTCTCATATTTGACCTTCAGAATATTATATTACTGAGAACTGTACAGATTAATGGATTATTAAGAACTCAGGTGTTTTTGATCTTGACAAACTATTATATGACTACGTTGTGAAACTTTAAATAGGTTAGGTCTTATTTGACTGAAATTTTACATGTATATGATTTAATTTTGAAGTGGAAAGTGGTGGATTTTTTTTACAATTAATTCTCCATTTTGTTTCCATTGGTTGTTGGGTCAAAGAGTTTCAAGATCTTCACCTGGTTGGGGATTGTCAAATTTGGAAGGGGTGTTAATAGGGAGGTATTTAGTTTGGTTAGGTTACCATTATTTCATGCATTCTAGGTTTTTTCATGGTGTGGACCCCAAGTAGTGGCCCCTGGAGCTGGATGGAGACGACTGGGATAGATGCTCTTTGGGTATAAATTAATTTACTGACCGGATGACGGCTCTGACTAATATAGTTTCATGGAATATCAAAAGGTTTGACGAGGCTTGTATCTCTCTTATTCTAGTAAAAGAATAAGAGCCAACAGAATGTACTTCTTATCAACCTATATCATTATTTAACATTGATATGAAGTTTCTATCAAAAGTTTTGGCACAGAGAGTAGAGAAAATGTTAACCCTTATTATAGATTCAGACCAAACTGGTTTTATTTAAAAAAAAATCATTATTCTGATTATAATACACATTGATTATTGAACATTTTATATCTACCTTCCACTCCTTCAATATACTGGGTTCTTTCATTAGATGGTGAAAATGTTTTTGATCAGGTAGAATGATTTTGCTGCACTGGGTAAACTTAATTTTGGTCTAGATTTTATTAAATTTATTAAATTATTGTATTTGTGCCCCAAAGGCCTTGGTTCACTCTAATTTACAGCCATTGTAATGTGCGTCGAAAAAACCAAAGATTTGCTGATCCAAACCAAGGTTTTTATTAACTGAAAGACTGGAGCCTATCACAAGTAGGTCGACCAGTCCAGAATGACCTGGTCTGGCTCGGAGCAATCCTTTAAGACCTGCCAGTAGGTGTGGCTACACTCTCAGCCAATTACAGTCATCCTACACTACCATCTGTACATATATACACATTGGTGATAGAATCTGTACTATCACAGCCATCAGATATGTTTAATATCAACAGGAGAACAGGACAGGGTTGACAATGAAGTCCTTTGCTTTTTGATATAGTATTGGGACCATTAGCTGTTGCTCTCTGACAGTGTAGAGAATTTATGGTATAATGAGAGGAGGAATTCAACATAAAGTATGACTTTATGTGGATGATTTACTGATTTTAAAAAAAATCAAATCCTGGAATTTCAATACAAAATATATTAATGTTGTTTGATAAATTCAGTTAGTTCTTGGGTTACAAATTGAATTTACATAGGAGTGAACTTTGACCCTCAAAAGGTATTTTTGCAGATTATTCTAAATTTCCATTTAAAATAGTGAAAGAACACTTTTAATATTAGGAATTACAATTACAAAAAGTTTGTAAAACTTATTAAAAGAGAATTTCTGGGTATTATTCAATAAGACTAAATTTTCATTAGTTGGTCATCTTAATTTATTGCAATGATAGGACATAGTAATTTGATTAAAATGAATATTTTACCTGAATTTTTATATACCTTTTTCAAGCATTACCAATTTTTATCCTCAAATTCCTTTCCTGCTCATTGGATTCAGTAATATCTACTTATACATGACAGGCGATGTAATTTATCCACGTTATTTTCTTTTTTTTTGTGTGCATGTTAACTTGTATACAAATGAATTATTATGTAATTGTCAATTTTATATTTATGTTATATGTTAAACTCATTAAAAATATTTTACAAAGAAAAGTATGTCAATGAAGACAGGTGTACTGTGTACTGTGGAGAGCATTCTGGCTGGGTTCATCACTCTCAGGACACGAATAAACTCCAGAGGGTTGTTAACTCGGCCTGCAACATCACAGCCACCAGACTCCACTCCTTTGAGGACGTCGGCATGAGCCGGTATAAAAAATGCAGCCCCTATCCTCAAAGAGCCCACCACGAAGGCCACACCTTCTTCACTCTGCTACCATTTGGAAAGAAGTACAGGAGCCTAAAGACGAGTACTCAAAGACAGCTTCTTCCCCACAGTCATCAGATGCCTGAGTAATCAATGACCCAAAGACACTGGCTTACTTTGCATGCACTGTTATTTTAAATTTTTTACACTAATGCTCAAAAATGGTTATAATATGAATATTTACACTATGATTGATACTGCTGCAAAATACTGAATTTCATGGCTGGTCATGACAATAAATTCTGATTCTGATTCCTTTCACTGTATCTATTTATTGCTGCAAATCAGTTGATAAGATTTGTGTTTCTTTAATTGCTCTCCATTTGGGGAGAACAGGTAGTCACCACGTTTACTTTTATTTATTATTTTAGGATGCTCTCAAAAAAATAGCAGCTGCATAAGATTGCTATGAATCACAATTTCTCCTGTGCCATCGTTGATCCAGAGATTTACTTCTGCAACGTTACTGTTCATGAGGTGAGTGAAATATGCCTTTGCTTCCCTTTGGCAAACCAGCTGAGAATGCTCTTTCTCTGGACTAGCAAACTTCTCTCCAAGTTTTACAGGAGTCGTGCCTACTTGAAATGGAGCCCTACCCTTTCCCAAATGCTTAAATGTTTGATGCAAATCATTGAACTTCTTGCTTCTGTGATTGAGGCTGCTGACCAGACCAATTCACTGTGTGCAGAATGCAATTAATGCTTGAACAGCGGATCTTTTGAGACCTAGATTTAAATATCTGTTGTTCTTTACTTGTAGATGTGCTTTCTTCAGGTAGTCATTTTCCTATAGGATTGCTAATCTGACAAGCATAAAACAAGAGAGAAGGTGAAATGGTCGGAATGAATTACCATGTAGGATTAACTTTCAAAGTCCTAGTTGTGTTTACATTGCAGATCTTTATTTTGGTCAATTCATAGCCACGATTAATGAAATGCCTTTATTACTGTTACAGGCTTATGCTATTCTTAATCTTTATTTTACATAAATTATATTTTGGAGAGATACTGTGGGGGTTTGGTACAGGGAAAGACACACAGATAACAACATTCTGGAAACAGCCTGTCTGTTACTTCAAAGCCATGAAACAGCTTTTTTATTTTAATTGTTCAATTGAAATACTGAAATAATGGAATATTTACTCAAAGAGACACCTGTTCAAAGAAAAGTCCATCTGTTGGGAAATTGAAACTAAGGACCATGCATTGCTCAAGCCAGTCATGTGATTAAAGGCACTTGGCAGAAAACAACATTTTCAACCAGAGTCATCTCGACACAGAATTAAAATGAGTCTCGGGTGAGATGGTCACTTCTGCTGCCCTCCTTGTCAGAGGTGAGAAATCTGCTGTGATCATTGTAATGGTCACTTTTGACTGACCAGTATCTGGGTAAAGAAAGCAAGATCATGCTTGCATTTGGATGATGATCATTTTAATGGTAATTTCATTTAACACTTTGCCTGGGTTCATGGAAAAATTGCATTATAAAGTCACAAGTTCCATAACCTCTATGGAAGAAAGGGGGAATTGTGATGAATCCTTTGTTTGAAGAAACATTTCTATGGAAGCAACTCGACAAGATTTCATGAGTTTTGAGAAGTCTGACGACAAGGTGTCTCTCCTGCTACATAATCACTTCTGAACATCAGTTGAAAGATTTTGAGCTTCAACACAAGATTTCTAAGCCTGAATTAACTTTTAAGAACTATGCCTAACCTGTAATGGTTTGGGTGATCCAAGAACATGCACATGCACACATATATACAGAATACATTCACGCATAGTTGGTGTTAAGCTTAAAGTTAAGTAAGATATTATATTAGTAATAGCTATTAAGAAAAATTATTGTTTTGAAGAAACCTTTGTCTTGGTGAATTTCTACTGCTGCTGGTCTATGACGTTACACATTCTTATTTGCCCACAAGAAGAGTGGGACTCGTTGCAGTCCTTGTGGAAAAGATACAGGGTAGAGAGTTCCAGCATAGTAAAAAACACAGTGAAACGATTCCGGCTCTGTAATGGGGGGGAGGTGCTTCTACACAGCTGCTGATCACACATCCTCCTTGATGATGGTCATAGGGTTGAAAGGTATAATAAGAGAAATGCTAAAGACCTGCTTCACTGGACCTTGCAGATGGTACACAGTTCAAAGCTGTGACCGACAGAGTGAATGTTTAAGGTGGCAGATGAGTTCCCACCACAAATCTGGAGAATAAATGGAACACTGATCTTTATTACAAAACATCGAGAGTCATGGAGTAAAGAATTCTTTGTCCAATTTATTTTGAGTCTTGTTGGAAAAGGTTTGGAATGCATGTATTATACAATTAAGGTGGTAATATTAAATCTAAGTAATTGTTATCTTTCCTAAAACAACTTGTGAAATAAAGGTTCACTGGGCTAATTCTTGAGTTGATTGACAGATGAACGTGAGGATCATTAGAACCTCCGACCTATATCTTAAATCCTACGGTAAAATTCCAAGCCACAACCTTTTAATATTTCAGCATTTCCTACTTGGAAAATCAGAATAAAACTGCTATTACCACAGAAGGGCAGCACGGTTAGTGTAATGGTTAACGCCACACTCTTACTGCACCACGACTGGGCTTCGAATCTGGCGCTGTCTGTTAGGAGTTTGTATGTTCTTCCTGCATCTGCGTGGTTTTCTCCGGGTGCTTCGGTTTCCTCCCACCATTCAAAATGTACTGGGGTTCTAGGTCAATTAGGTGTATTTGTGTGGTATAGGCTTGTGTGCCGAAAGTGCCTGTAACTGAGCTGAATGTCTAACTGAAATTAAATTAGAATCTAGGTTTCATGTACAGTCGCATTAAGTGTCTTTTATTCTCACGTATTTGTGCTAGCTGTCAATCATAGAACAATGCTGTATGAGTCCTTCATCCAACAATGTTGTGCCAACCCATGTTAACCAACTCCATATCAATCTAACCCTTTTCACATAGCCCTTCATTTTTCTTACTTCCATGTGCCTATCCAAGAATATTTTAAATATTCTCATTGCTTCAGCTTTCATCACCTTCTTCTTCAATGCATTCTACTCACCCACCATTCTCTGTGTGTTTCTTGTATATAAAAAAAATCTATCTCAGCCATCTCCCCTAAATTCTTCATTCATCTTAAGTGGATGTCCTCTGGTGTCGGCCATTCCTGCTCTTGGACAAAGATGCTGGCCGTCCACTCTATCTGAGCCTCTTGTAATCTTGTACACCTTTCTTGAGTTGTCTCTTCCTCCTATTTTACACAGCACCAGGCACAAATGTGCAATGAAAAGATTGTGACCTGAAATGACACCATGGCACACATGGCAGGACTCCAGTAGTGAAGCGTAAGGTTGTAGGTTCAAGTCCTATTCTATGGACAGGAGGCATAATATTCTGCTGTTGTGTTGAAGGAATTCTGCATCAGGCTTTAAAATGAATATCTTTGGCCAAAGATGGTACTTTTGCATTTTTTTTAGCTGTACTCTACATGCTTGACTCATTGTAACATTACTCCCTTGTTTGTTTATCATTGCACCACCTTCTGTGTATGAGTTGACTAGCCTGGATAGCATGCAAATAAAGCTTATTACTGTGTCTTGCTACATGTGACAATGAATAATTTATTCAATGTTGGAGATGTTTTATATTGAATTGAAATTTAAACAGAGGGCCTTTTGCCTTCATGGGTGTAAAATCGTCCAATTCTGAATAAAACCCAGACACATCTCCTATTTCTTGGCTAAAATTTATCCTTCACCTCTGCCTGAAAAATGGGTAATTTTCAAATACTAAATTGTCTAACATACATTGTAACAGTGAACTCATTTCAAAGGAGCTTTGATGATGGCAAAGTGCTTTGGGATATCCTGGAAGGAGTGCAAAAGGCACTTTCTAAGTACAAGCAGCCTTTCTTTGTCACTCGGTGAGCAAGAAGACAAAGAAAGAATGGACCATCATTATCACGGTTAAATCCTCGGCTTGTATCAAAGTGCCATTCAGCTGATTGTTGTCCAATGCAAGTGCTGTCCTGCTGCTATGGTCCTTTATTGAATCATGGAATTCTTATGAGACGGAAGAATTATTCAGGTCATCAAACCTGTGCCAGCTTCAAATAAAACATTCTCTGTCTTTTACCTTCCTCCTTCCCCATATTTGTGCTAATTATCTTCTCTCAATGATTATCCAATTCCATTTGTAAGGCACCAATTGATGTTGTTTCCATTGCAGTTACTATCTCATTCCAGAAAGATTTCTCTCTCGCATTTGCCCTTGTAGAAGCCTATCTACTACAGGGAACCGGTCTTCCCATGGTCTTAAAAGGGGGTGGCCAAACTGCGGCCCATGAGCCACTTGCAGCTCTTTGACATATAGTGACTCGTGGAAATCTGTTGGCTGAGACGAGAATTGTACTAGCCGGTGCTCACAATGGTATTTTTAGTGGGAGTGGCTTGTGCTTGCATTATTGTGACGTGTGTGTGTGCAGCTTTCTGCCAAGCTGCCTGTCTCCCCTCTGGTGAGCCTCGCTGTACTGACATTGGCTGTGGATTATCTCTACTGTTAAGGACACTCCCCTTGGTTATAACTGTGTATGTACCCATGTCTTTCATTATTGTACCATGAGTTTCTGCTAATAAAAGCCATGATTATTGTTTGACCGCATCGTCTTTGTCTATTTCATCAACTGGCACTTCAATTTTATTAGCAGAGATGGATGCAGCACTCAAGCCAAAGCGGATGATAATCGACCAGTCTGCCCCAAGGGCCAGAGAAATTTTCCACCACTGGATTGCTTGTTGCAATGACTACATGGCGATACAGTGGGGCCACCTGAACTCTCTGCTGGTTGAGGTCCCCTTTGCCGTAACGCAAGGAGCTACCACTCTGGCTATAGCCCGGGAATGTCTGACTGCCTACTATGCAGTGCCATGGAATGTGGTGCTTGCTCGACTCCAGTTGCTGACTAGATGCCAGAAACCCGGGAAAAGTGATGCTGCCTATCCACTGGGCCTCGACTCGCTGGCAAACGAATGTGATGTCAGGGCAGTCAATGTGCAACAACACTACAATGCCTTGAAGCTGGATGCTTTTGTCAATGGGATTGACTCCAGTTACATCCGACAGAGGCTGCTGGAGATGGAGCCCTTAACCTACAACTGGGCAGTGAGATTAGCAGAGAATTAGCAAGATCCAATTTGCCCACTGTCTGGAGCTCCTGACGCCTGTGAACTCTTGCCTAGGCTCCGGCCTGCCCATCCAAGGTCCCGATGCCCCGACCGCAGACACTTGCCTACGCCCCAGCCACTTCGTCCACTCAAACTTCTGATGCCCCAGCCACTCTCCCATTTGAGCACCCGGCGCCCCAAGAGAGGACTTCCACCAGGTCCCGCCTGCCCATCCAAGCTCATGACACCCTGGGTGCTCTCTCATCCGACCTCCCGAAACTCAGAAAATTGATAAACCACTTGGTCCCAGCCACCCATCTGAATTTCCAATGCCCCAAAACGCGGACTTACCAACTGGTCCTGGCCACCCTCCCGCCCATCTGAGCTTTTGACATCCCGAACAACGCAGGTACCTACCACAGTCAAAAGTAGTATGTATGTAATAGTCGACCCCCTAAATTACATAAATGAATAAATATTATAGTGTACATGTATTTCTTAATATTTATATAGGATATTTGTAACAAAACCTGCATGTAAGAGTAAAAATGTGTATGTAATATTTTCTGTGTCTTGCAGCTCTAAATAATCTGAAGCTTATTGTAGGTAGCTCTTACGTTAAGCAAGTTTGGCCACCCCTGGTCTAAACTAATCAGGATACTGAACACAGCTCCACCTCAACTTCCTTGATCCAAGAAACACAACGCAGTTTTCTCCAGTCTGACTTTGTAGTTGGAATCATTTGTGCATAAGATCCCCAAGCAGTGCGTCCATTTTATCTCTTTAGGCAGTGGGTTTGGATGGCAGGGAACGTGCGGGCAAATTTCACGCTGGGGTGACCTGACTTTTCCTTAACATCTTGTCACTTTGCAGATTTTTTTTTGGTTTCTCAATTTGACACAAATCAGCCACTTCTCAAAGAGAGTGAAGCGCAGAAGTCTGCAGACACTGTGATTGTAGTAAAAACACACAATAAATGCTGGAGGAACTCAGCCAGTCTCGCAGCGTCCATAGGAGGTAAAAATATATTATTGACGTTTTGGGCCTGAGGCCTTCTTCAAGACATGAGCAAAAAGCAGGGAGGTATCTCTATGAAGACTAAGAGAGAAAGGTGGAAGGAAGGTGAGAAGTCCAGACCCACAAACAAAAGGGGTCAATTGGATATGATAGGAGGAGAGTTGATTTTGACTCTGTGAAAGGAGACAAAGGGAAAAGATGGAGAGACAAAACTAGAGGAAAGGAGAAGTTGATGTTAATACCATCTGGTTGTAGGGTGTCTAGATGGAATATGAGATATTGTTCCTCCAATTTGTGGGTGATCCTCATCTTCCAGTGCATGAGACTATGCATAGACATGTCAGCAAGTGAATGGGATGGTGAATTGAAATGGGAGCTGATTCTCAGAGCTCATCTGATGTGCACTATATCTCTGGGCTCAGTGGCTCAACGTTGCACACTAAAATGCCATCCTGAGCTGCTTAGTGAATTGAATTTTGCAGCTTGTTGCTGAAGGCAGGAACAAAGAGCAGCCTGAGATTCATTCTTGTGTTTTTCAATCCATCAGAGCATGATTGATTCAGATAGTCAGTCTATTGCTTGGGAATCAAAGAAGGAGGACTTCATCACATGAGACATCATCTTCAATGTATATTTTACTGAAATCCTTATCCAAATGGAGTTTATATTTCCTAGAGTATTGGTTGCGTCAAAATCCATTATCACTCCTTTCTCCCAGGCAGATGGGAATAAAATGGGGTCATTGTTTAGGTCAAATGAAGCATTATGAAAGTATATTGCTTGTCAAACAGCCCTGGTGAGTGACTTGTGGTCAGGGGACCCCACTGGCTGCGAGTTGCTGGAGACGTGTCTATGGGAACCAGGTATTGGAGCCAGGATTCAAACGGGTGCTGATGACATGAAGAGATCTTGAGGGGTCCCAGGTGCTGAAGGTGGCCTGATTGTGTCGGAGGTTGGGATCCAGGGTTTGAGCTATTGTGGATATGGAAATGCTGGAGGCAAACCTACAGAGGCTCAGTGACCCTAAAAGGAGTTTCTTTTATTTCTCTTTCTCTCTTACTGGAAGGGTTGCTGGGCAGCTCTAAAGGCAACTCTTTGTCTGCCTTATGGCAAGCAAAAGGTAATTTTGTGCAATATTACGTATTCTGTATCATTACCTGACAATAAAGGACTCTTGAATAAAGATGAAAGTGATTCCTTGTATAAGGTTAGTTGCTCATTCCAATACAGCAAGTTCTGTGCTCCTTTTAGGAACAAGTAATACAAATCTTGGGGCTCTCCTGGTTCATGAAAGAAAATATATGTTTGAGTAAGTACTTTTTGTAGCTATTCCTACTTGCTGAAGTCATCCTTAATACCCTACAATTATCCACAGGACACTTAGTGATATTCCTGATCCATCCTTGTCATGAACAGAGTTTCCAACCTACTAAAACTAATAGGAATTTCTCAAGACTGAATCTCATTCTCTCAGATGCAAGCTGAGAAAGAGGGAAAAAAAAACACTGGAAATTTTGAAATTGAAAATTAAATGATGAATGAGATTAATCTTTGGATTTGTGATTAATTGTTTCTATCTTGCAGCAATGCCCTCACTTCAACACAGTGATAAATAATGGGTTTTGCTTGAAGCATGGCATTGAGTTTTATATTGGACTAATTGAAGCCCCTTTCAATGGAACACAAGGCAGTTCCTGGCGCCAATCTGGCGCAGATTTGAAACCCCATTCTATCTGGAGTTCAGTGTCAGGATCGAGTTTGTCAGCTTCAACACTAAGTGGTGGCGTTTATTCTTGAGTTGCAAAGCCTGGAGGTGATTAACTAACTGACCTGTGCATACTAAGAGGTTGTAATCTGTGTAAAAGCTCCATGAAGTATTTTTTTCAAATGTGGTACATAAATAATAACTGATGTCATCCTAATATTAAGTAATTGAAATTGTAATGAAAATATTGATTTGAATGTTCTGTGTTTAATTCATTGGAAGTTTTTTTTATGAATAAAGTATGCTTTGAAATAAGCAAGTACTTCAGCAAATGGCTCAGCTCTTGATCCCTCAATGCACTTCCACCTCTTGTGTAGCATGTCAGGAATGCGATGAAATGCTCTACAAGCTTCAGATCATCTTGCACAACATGTGGCCCCATCTATGGTACAAGCTGCCTATTTAGTTGGCAGCACATCTACCTCCATGAACACCTATTTCCTCAACCACCTATGCTCTGGCTGCAGCGTGTACAGGTAGAAAATGCACTGCAGCTGGAGCCATATTTAGTTCAATAGCAGCTTCCAAACCTGCAACCTCTGTCTCCCAGGAGGATAAGAGCCGCAGGTGCAAGGAAACACCACCTTATGGAAATACCCCTCCAAATCATTCATCAGCCTGGCTGGAGTATATCACTGCTCCTTCATTGACCTCCCACCCTCCATCTTCACTACATTCGACAGAGAGTGTATTGAGACCATTCTGCACCACTGCATCACTGCCTGGTTTGCAAGCTGAACCACCTCGGACCCCAAAACCGTGTAGAGGATAGTGAGATCAGTGGAAAAGCTCACTAGGGGCTCTCTTCCTCCAATGAAAGACATCTACAACACTCAATGCAGGTGAAGGGGTCTGCACACCCATCATGTAATCTGTTCTCCCTTCTGCCATCTGGTAGGAGCTACCGTAGCACTAGGGCCCTTACATCCAGATTGGGCAACTTTCTTCCCCCGTCCCCCCACCCCAAGCCATCAGGCTCTTGAATTCCTAGAACATATGGGATAGTAGATCGTACTGTGGACTTTTACTGTATTCTGTGACAATATATAGATATGTTTTTGGGAGATAAATTGGGGCAGGTTTGTTAGTCTAGGTCACATACAAACATTTTAAAAGAAATCATTTAAAATACTGGAGCTCTGCTAATGCTAGACATGTCAGGGCCTCAGAGCCTTTGAAAATGCTTCGGAGAGTGCCCAAGAACTTTACTAATGGATTGTTGTTTACAAAAGAGTTTGTCAGAGCCGCAGACAGTCTGGAGGGGAACTTGCTGTCCTAGGAGGGTCATGTGGTTTTACAAGCAGAGGGAGTCAAACAGGCTTTCTCTCAGAGAGAGAGAGAGAGAGAGAGAGAGAGAGAGAGAGAGAGAGAGACACACACACAGAGATCAGTTTTACAGTCTGCAGCAGCAACTGGAACAGGTCAAGCTGGCAAGCTTGTGGAAAACCCCATTTGGAAGACAGGTTATGAGTGCTTAATTCAGCCTGGTCAAAGTCCTTGTGGTTCGTGCAAGAGGAGAGGACTGGCTGTCTAATGTTTCACTTGAAATAAGAGAAACAAAAAGGCACTCTGTGGTGACTTAAAAGAAAGAGGTTATCATCTGGAGAACCCTGAGGAGGCAAGTTTCGTCAGGAAGTCACTGAAGTGGCTGATGGAAGTAAATCAGTTGTGACTGTCCTGGAACAACAAATCTCTCTCTGAAAACTGACAAGAACCTTCCTGAGTGGTAACCATTTACCTTTCAAGCACCAAAGCCTGGTAAACTTTATAAATGTTAAATTCTGTGCACAGTATAAGAATTGCCTGCTACCAGTGAACTTAGAGGAATGAGAAGTGAGATTGCACTGTGCACCAAAGAACTTTTCTGAACTTACATGCGCATTACATGCACGTGCACTTAGAATTAGAAGGGGGTTAAGTTAGGTTAGTTATGTCACTAGTGATAAGTTAAAGTTTGATTCTGTTTTCATGTTTAAAGATAATTAAAAGGAACCTTTGTTTAAGTTACCATTGGTCTTAGTGAATATCTATTGCTGTTTGATTTGGGGTCCTCTGGGCTTGTAACAATACGTCTTAATATTTTAATATCTCAATGTATTTAATTTCTATGCCGAGAAATGTTATCTCATCTTTACCATGCAAGCATGGTATGAAAAACAAATTGGGAGGAAACCCATGCTGACACAGGGAAAATGTACGGTTAGCAGCAGATGTGAAACCTCTGCTGGTACTGTAATAGCGTTGTGCTAACCGCTACACCAACCGTGCTGCCCTTTGTTGTAGTTTGAGAACTCAGTGTCTCTGGGGGATTTTCATTTGCTTCTCTTTCCCTGATTATAAAAGGTGCTGGACAATTTTGCCTGTAGTGAATCCTTGTCTGCCTTATGGTAGACTAAAGAACTTTTTGTGTAATATTACATCTATTTTATTACATGGCTTAAAAGAATCTTGAAAAAAAGGCTTGTTTTTTTCCAAGACAAAATAAGGTTGATATATAGGTGTAGGTGTTACAATCCCTGACGTTTCAGTATTGCTTCGATTGATCCTCTCTCATTGAGCTAGTACGGTCAGTTACCTCAGTTACAATAATGGAGGACGACCACTAGGCAATATTAACCAGTATCGGACACATTTTCAGTTGTATTCCCTGGTGTCATTGGGTATTTCAGCCTTTTAAATGCAAGACACCTTATGCCGAGGCAGGCCCACCACAGGCTGATCAGACCTGGGTCTGTGTCCCATATCTGTTTCTCCTTGTGGTCATTTGGAACTCAGATAGGATGAAACATAATCACCATGAATTAGTGGGCATAGGGCATCCATCCTATTGTTTTCATGAGCATGTTGGCAAAAGGACTGATACCTCAGGATGATGGCGCATCACAAGTTCCATCCCCAATTCTGCAACTATCATCAAAGAGAAAGGTGCTTACTAAAAGATAAAAGTTGCAGCTTCACGGATTTGACAGGAGATTTAACATCAAAACATGTGGAAACTTATTCCAAGGCTTTGCATGAAAATTCGAGAGTTCAGTGGGAGACTAATAGTTTCTTAGAAGTGCAGTAAGATGGTTAGTGTGGGTACCAAAGGATTTATATATTTTTCAGTCTTCGACGGATAACTGTTAACCTTTCACTGTGGTAGAGAAATTGCAGACAAGAGCATGTGGTCACCAGTACAGATCTAATCCCTTCTGACTTGGCTCACACAGTAGAAATCTAACACTTCCATCTAGCATGCTTATGGTAAGATTTTAAAGTAATTGAAAATGGGATTTGTCGCAGAAGAAATCAAAAGTAGAAAAAAATTACAAGCTGGTAATACTCAGTAAACCAGCCAGTATCTGAAGGGAAATAACAGAGTTAAGGATGCTTCCCCAGAGGAGGGAAAATGAGAAGTTAAAGATTTAAATGTAGGCATGGAGGAGTAGTGGAGAGAACAAAGGGAGCGTCTGTGATAAAGTGTGGATCATGAATGACTGGATGACACAACAGGTTGTAACTTAATTTTTAAAAATTTAGACATACAGCAGTGTAACAGGCCATTTTGGCCCACAAGTCCGTGTCACGCAATTTTACACCCAATTAACCTGCACCTCCCAGTATGTTTAAAACAGTGGGAGGAAACTGGAGCCCCCGGGGAAAACCCACGCAGACACGAGGAGAACATACAAACTCTTTACAGACAATGCGGGATTCGAACCATGGTCCCGATTGCTGGCGCTGTAAAGGCATTGCGCTAATTGCTACGCTGACCATCCCACCTTGTGCTGGGATTTATGCCAGCTGAAAAAGATAAAGGTTTCTACATGGAATGACTTGCAATTTATAGGCAGATGACTTATTTAGAATCTCATTCAGAATCAGAATTTATTGTCATGAACACAGCACAGTTAATGAAGCGTTAGCGAACGCTGATATAGCTCCAGTGATCGGGATCGGGGTTCGAATTCCATGCTGTTTGTAAGAAGTTTGTACATTCTCCCCATGTCTGTGTGGGTTTTCCCCGGGGGTTTCAGATTCCTCCCATTGTTCGAAATGTACTGGGGGGGTTGAAGGTCAATTTGGTTTAATTGGGCAGCACTGGCTTGTGGGCCAAAAGGGCTCCTTACAATTCTGTAAGTCTACATTTAACAAAAAATCATGTCATGAAACTCATTGTTTTGCCATAGCTTCATGGTACAAACATTTATATAAACTACCTTAACAAATAAATGGAAATAGTGCAAGAAAAAGTCAAAGTGAGGCAGTGTATTTGGTTCATTGTTCATTCAGGAATCTGATGGCGGAGGGGAAAAAACTGTCCTTGTGCTCATCTTCAAGCTCCTGTACTTTTTCATGTAGCAGAGTGAAGAGGGCATGGCCTTGGTGGTAGGGAGGGAGTGGGGGGGGGGGAGTCCTTGAGGAAAAAAGGTGCTTTCTTAAGACACTGCTTCTTTAGATGTCCTCGATGGAGTGAAGCCTGCTGCCTGTGAAGTCGCAGGCTGAGTTAACAACTCTCTGGAGTTTCTTTTTGTTCTGAGTGTTGGCATTTCCATACCAGACAGTGATGCAACCAGCTAGAATACGCACCACGGTACACCTGTAGAGATTTATGAGAGTCTTTGGTGACATACCGGATCTCCTCAAACACCTCACAAAGTATAGCCGCTGGCAAGCCTTCTTTGTGATTGCATCAACATGAGGTTTCAGGACAGATCCTCAGAGATTTTGACACCCAGGAATTTGAAGTTCTTGACCTTGTCCACTGCTGGCCCCTCGATGAAGACTGGTTCATGTTCTCCTTATTTTCTCCCCAACACCACAATCATCTCCTTTGTTTTGCTTATATTGAGTGCAAGGTTGTTGGTGTGACACCACTCAACTAGCTGATCTATCTTAGAGGTCAGAGGTTCCCACCTGCTTTAAAAGGCCATTACTCATCCTGATAACCAAGAAGAGTAGTTGAGTTGCCTCAATGGCTGCAGCCCAGTAGCACTAACTTAGAGTATGATGAAATGCTTGGGGAGGCTGGATATGGCCAGAATAAACACATACCTAAACAAAGATCTCATCGAGGCCTGGTATGGAGGCACCAACTCTCAGGGCAAGAATAAACTCCAGAGGGTTGTTAACTCAGCCTGAGACATCACGGTAACCAGATTTCACTCCTGTATTGTGTGGAAAAGGATAGTTTGTGGGTACAGCAGGCAAGCGAGTCCAGACACAATGAGGTGCAACAATAAACTTGCTTTATTAAAATAGTACACAGTAAAAATGGCTCTGGGGCTACACACACACACACACACACACACACACACACACACACACACACACATTATGGTTACTGGCTTGCACCCAAACTTGGAATCCCAACTGGGGGGAAGGGGCTCAGTGACAAGGGAGTAACGACCCACGGGCAGGGGGGTTCTGACTCCAGACGAGGTGCCCTAACTGGCTACCTACGGGAAAGAAACAGCCTCTAATCCCAAATAAATGGAGAACTGTGGCTACAATGTCAGTATCTACTGGGTTGCTGGTGATACCCTGGTCGGCCTAAGGGTTGCTAGCCCCTTACCTGCATTCCCCTCCAGGTGGCATCCACCGTGGCAACAACAACCTGGAAAGAGTGCAGGACTTGACCATGTGGTAAAGAGAGTGAACAGCGGTGTGCTCAGGTTTAAGTATAACACTCTGCTGAGCAGCAGGAGTGATGTGCAGGGCCAGAAAATGACAGTGCGTGCTCCTGCTGGTGAGCAGACACGCATCTAATTGCCAGGCTGGAGAGGCTGGGTGGTGCCTAGGGAGTGATGGACAGTTCTGTGTAGCTTCTGATATCAGAGGTATGGTTACCTTACCAATGTAACAACTCCATTGAGGACATCGACACAAGGCAGTGTCTTAAAAAGCAGTCTCTATCCTCAATGACCCCTCACCACCCAGGCCAGGCCCTCTTCACTCTGCTACCATCAGGAAAAAGGTACAGGAGCCTAAAGACGAGCCCACAATAGCACAAGGGCAGCTACTTCCCCGCTGCCCTTTATTCAGATGCCTGAATAATCCATGAATCAAAGACACTGCCTAACATTTTGTGCACTATTTAATTTTTTTACACTAATGCTCAAAAATGGTTATAATATGAATATTTACACTATGATTGATACTGCTGCAAAACACTGAATTTCATGGCTGGTCATGACAATAAATTCTGATTCTGATTCCTTTCACTGTATCTATCTATTGCTGCAAATCAGTTGATATGATTTGTGTTTCTTTAATTGCTCTATTTGGGGAGAACAGGTAGTCACCACGTTTACTTTTATTTATTATTTTAGGATGCTCTCAAAAAAATAGCAGCTGCATAAGATTGCTATGAATCACAATTTCTCCTGTGCCATCGTTGATCCAGAGATTTACTTCTGCAACGTTACTGTTCATGAGGTGAGTGAAATATGCCTTTGCTTCCCTTTGGCAAACCAGCTGAGAATGCTCTTTCTCTGGACTAGCAAACTTCTCTCCAAGTTTTACAGGAGTCGTGCCTACTTGAAATGGAGCCCTACCCTTTCCCAAATGCTTAAATGTTTGATGCAAATGATTGAGCTGCTTGCTTCTGTGATTGAGGCTGCTGACCAGACCAATTCACTGTGTGCAGAATGCAATGAATGCTTGAACAGCGGATCTTTTGAGACCTAGATTTAAATATCTGTTGTTCTTTACTTGTAGATGTGCTTTCCTCAGGTAGTCAATTTCCTATGGGATTGCTAATCTGACAAGCATAAAACAAGAGAGAAGGTGAAATGGTCGGAATGAATTACCATGTAGGATTAACTTTCAAAGTACTAGTTGTGTTTACATTGCAGATCTTTATTTTGGTCAATTCATAGCCACGATTAATGAAATGCCTTTTATTACTGTTACAGGCTTGTGCTATTCTTAATCTTTATTTTACATAAATTATATTTTAGAGAGATACTGTGGGGGTTTGGTACAGGGAAAGACACACAGATAACAACATTCTGGAAACAGCCTGTCTGTTACTTCAAAGCCATGAAACAGCTTTTTTATTTTAATTGTTCAATTGAAATACTGAAATAATGGAATATTTACTCAAAGAGACACCTGTTCAAAGAAAAGTCCATCTGTTGGGAAATTGAAACTAAGGACCATGCATTGCTCAAGACAGTCATGTGATTAAAGACACTTGGCAGAAAACAGCATTTTCAACCAGAATCATCTCGACACAGAATTAAAATGAGTCTCGGGTGAGTCACTTCTACTGCCCTCCTTGTCAGAGGAGAGAAATCTGCTGTGGCCATTGTAATGGTCACTTTTGATTGACCTGTATCTTGGTAAAGAAAGCA
This sequence comes from Narcine bancroftii, assembly GCF_036971445.1. Classification (NCBI taxonomy): domain Eukaryota; kingdom Metazoa; phylum Chordata; class Chondrichthyes; order Torpediniformes; family Narcinidae; genus Narcine; species Narcine bancroftii. The sequence goes on from NC_091478.1 coordinate 20,427,957, forward strand.
AGATCATGCTTGCATTTGGATGGTGATCATTTTAATGGTCATTCATGTAACCCTTGTCTGGGTTCGTGGAAACATTGCATCATAAAATCACAAGTTCTCTAACCTCTACACAAGAACGGGGGGAATTGTGATGAATCCTTCGTTTGAAGAAACACTTCTATGAAACCAACTCATCAAGAATTCATGAGTTTTGGAAATCTGATGACACAGTATCTCTCCTGCTACATAATCACTTCTGAACATCAGTTGAAAGATTTTGAGCTTCAACACAAGATTTCTAAGATTGAACTTTGAATTGACTTTTTAGAACTATGCCTAGGTGATGCACACACACACACACACACACACACACACACACACACACACACACACAAAATACATCTTGCTGTTATGTTTAGAGTTAAGTTAGATATATTAATAGTTGTTTATAAAAATTATTGTTTTGAAGATACCAATGTCTTGGTGAATTTATACTGCTGCTGGTCTATGACATTCCACATTCTTATTTGCCCACAAGAAGAGTGGGACTCATTGCAGTCCTTGTGGAAAAGATACAGGGTAAAGAGTTCCAGCACAGTAAAAACCACAGTGAAACGATTCCGGCTCTGTAATGGGGGGGAGGTGCTTCTACACAGCTGCTGATCACACATCCTCCTTGATGATGGTCATAGGGTTGAAAGGTTTAATTAGAGAAATGCTGAAGACCTGCTTCACTGGATCCTGCAGATGGTACACAGTTCAAAGCTGTGACCGACAGAGTGAATGTTTAAAGTGGCAGATGAGTTCCCACCACAAATCTGGTGAATAAATGGAGCATTGATCTTTATTACAAAACATCAAGAGTCTTGGGTAAAGAATTCTTTGTCCAATTTATTTCGAGCCTTGTTGGAAAAGGTTTGGAAGACATATTATACAATTAATGTGGTAATATTAAATCTAAGTAATTATTATCTTTCCTAAAACCACTTGTGAAATAAAGGTTCATTGGGCTAATTCTTGAGTTGATTGACAGATGAACATGAGGATCATTGGAACCTCCGACCTAAATCTTAAATCCTACAGTAAAATTCCAAGTCACGATCTTTTAATATTTCAGCATTTCCTACTTGGAAAAGCGGAATAAAACTGCTATTACCACAGAAGGGCAGCACGGTTAATGTAGTGGTTAACACCGCGCTGTTACTGCACCAGCGACTGGGACTCGAATCTGGCGTTGTCTGTTAGGCATTTGTATGTTCTCCCTGCATCTGCGTGGTTTTCTCCAGATGCTCTGGTTTCCTCCCACTGTTAAAAATGTACTGGGGTTCTAAGTCAATGAGGTGTATTTGTGTGGCATAGGCTTATGGGCCAAAAGGAGCTGTAACTGTTCTGTATGTCTAAATTAAATTAAATTAGAACCTAGATTTTGTGTATAGTAGCATTAAATGTCTTTTATTCTTACATATTTGTGCTAGCTGTCAATCATAGAACAATGCTGTATGAGTCTTTCATCCAACAATGTTGTGTCAACCCATGTTAACCAACTCCACATCAATCTAACCCTTTCCAACCTCACAATGCATAATTCTACATTTTCTTTACTTCCGTGTGCCTATCCAAGAATATTTTAAGTTTTCTCATTGCTTCAGCTTTCATCTCAGACATCTCCCCTAAATTTTTCACTCGTCTTAAGTGGATGTACTCTGGTGTCAGCCATTCCTGCTCTTGGACAAAGATGCTGGCCGTCCACTCTATCTGAGCCTCTCGTAATCTTGTACACCTTTCTTAAGTTGTTTCTTCCTCCTATTTTACACAGCACCAGGCACAAATGCGCAATGAAAAGATTGTGACCTGAAATGACACCATGGCACACATGGCAGGACTCCAGTAGTGAAGCGCAAGGTTGTAGGTTCAAGTCCTATTCTATGGACAGGAGGCATAATATTCTGCTGTTGTGTTGAAGGTATTCTGCATCAGGCTTTAAAATGAATATCTTTGGCAAAAGATGATACTTTTGCATTTTTTTAGCTGTACTCTACACTGCTTGACTCATTATAACATTACTCACTGCACTGGGGTCTTGTTTGTTTATCATTGCACCACCTTCTGTGTATGAGTTGACTAGCCTGGATAGCATGCAAATGAAGCTTATTACTGTGTCTTGCTATATGTGTCAATGAATAATTTATTCAATGTTGGAGATGTTTTACATTGAAATTTAAACAGAGGCCCTTTTTCCTTCATGGGTGTAAAATCATCCAATTCTGAATAAAACCCGGACACATCTCCTATTTCTTGGCTAAAATTTATCCTTCACCTCTGCCTGAAAAATGGGTAATTTTCAAATACTAAATTGTCTAACATACATTGTAACAGTGAACTCATTTCAAAGGAGCTTTGATGATGGCAAAGTGCTCTGGGATATCCTGGAAGGAGTGCAAAAGGCACTTTCTAAGTACAAGCAGCCTTTCTTTGTCACTCGGTGAGAAAGAAGACAAAGAAAGAATGGACCATCATTATAACCTTGGTTAAATCCTCGGCTTGTATCAAAGTGCCATTCAGCTATTTTAACAAATTTCAATTGATAAATTTAGGATTTGTACGTTCAATATTTTCTAATAAAAATAAATCGGGATTTAGCGGAAAAACAGCTCCTGTAACTTGTTCCAAAAAGTTATCTATAGTCACCCAAAAAGTTTTCACTTTGGGACAAGATCACATAAAACATATAAAAGATCCTACATCTTCATTGCACCTAAAACATTGATCTGATAAATCTGATTTAAATCTATTCAGTTTATGTGGTGTAAGATATAATTGATGCAAAAAATTTCTATTGAACTAAACTAAATCTTACGTTGATAGCATTAATCAAACAATTTCTACACTAATTTTCTGACATTTGTTGGTCTATTGTAATATTCAAATCTATTTTCCATCTCTGCCTAGATCTATATAATCCTAATTTAGGAGTTCCTGCTTGTAAAAAGTAATATATCTCAGAAACACATTTTTTAACAGTCCCACTCCTAATAAGAAGTTCTACCTCAGCGCAGCTAGACAGAAACATTGTTGGTCCTAACTTATTTCCCAAATATGTTCTTAACTGAAAATAACAAAAAAGAGAATTACGAGGTAGAGCATATTTATTTCTCAATTGTTCAAATGACATTAATTGACCTTTTTTTGTAACTATCTTACACATTAATAAACCTTTTATGGTACCATATATTTAAGAACTGATTATCTGTTGAAAAGATCAAAAGAGGGTTAATCAATGGCATTTTAGGTGATGTAGATCCTCCTCCAATATCATGATTTATTTTATTCCAAACATTACATAATGCTTCAATAATGGGGTCTCTTTCTCAGCAACCAACAGTTTTGATTCCCATTTATATATAAATTCTTCTGCTTTCTTTTCTCCTATTTTATTCAATTCTATATGAATCCCTGCTGGTTTTCTATTTTCAAAAAAAGAAGCCAGGAATCTCACCTGTACCGTTTTATTACAATTCCTAAAATTGGCAAGTGGTAATCCTCCCAATTCATATTTCCATGTTAACTTTTCTATAGAGACTCTTGCCATTTTATCTTTCCAGAATAATTTCCTTATTTGTTTATTTAAATCTTGAAATTTGTTTTGAGGTAGATAAAATCCTCTTTATTTTCTGCTTCAAAAATTCTAGTTTGTCTTTGAGCTGAGACCAAAAATAGATCAATTCTAGAATATGAATCAAACCTACTAGAATAAAATGAGCAATCTTTCTCTCTAGGATGGATTCTTCTCCATACATCGATCAAATTCAAATCTCTCATCAAAGCCTTTGTTCTTGTTGTTACCCGAGTAGATCTATCCAACAATGGATCTAGAGATACTTGACGCAATAAAAGTCACGCTCTCGTCACTTACGTTGGAGGGGTGGATAATGTTAACAGCATCCTTCATCCAGTGTTGAACGACAGCGTTGAACTGTTCCCTTTCACTCCCCCTCTAACCCGCTATTGCCCCCCTCTAATATTCATTCTGGTGCCGACCCTGAGGAAACATGAGAATTTATTGGGGAGGGATGTGATTTGATCTGTAAATGCGAAGCTGGGGGAAAGAAGACAGAGGGATAAGGGATGAGAGAGACAGAGCTACAGGAAATGAGACAGAGTAAGTTTGAGGGGGGTGGAGGCTAATGGATATTAATGTCATCTGGTTGGAGGGTGTCCAGATGGAAGATGAGGTGTTGTTCCTCCAATTTGTGGGTAGTTTCAGTCTGGCAGTGTATGAGACCATGGACAGACATGTCACCAAGAGAATGAAATGGGTGGCCATTGGGAGATCCATGCTCGTGTGGCAGACAAACCAAGGTACTCAATGAAACAATTTCCCAGTCTGCATCCAGTTAATCTCCAATGTAGAGGAGACAGCAACAGGAGCACCGGATGCAGTAGATGACCCCTGCCATATGTTGCTTTACTTGAAAGGCTGTTTGGGGTATTGAATGGTGATAAGGAGGTGGTGTGGTGCAAGTGTAGCATCTCCTACGGTCACCACAGTTTGTGGTTGGGTGCAGTAAATTTTGGGGTCCAGGATATTTTGGTGCCCACTGTTTGTCAATGGACATTTTGGCACTAACAGTTAGGCTTCAACAATTTATTCACTTATTATACTTATTATGAAGCAAGGAGCGGTGCCTCAGGCTGTCGTGTGGGACCCTGCACTCTATCACATCAAGCTGCGGACATGGCACTACAGGTGCTGGATGCTTACCTGCGTTGACAGTCAATGACTCAATGGGACCAGGGACAAGTGGAGGGGAACGGGAAGCAGAGGGCAATCAGGGATCATGAGGGTATTGGTGTCTGGTCCCTGGCCTGGGACAACATGCCTCTGCTGCCCTGAAAGTGCTCGGCAACACTGTCCACCTCCACTGCTTATGCACCGCCAAGCACTGGTAAGCCTCCAGTGGCTGTAGTGCCATGTCAGTCAGCTTGACATGATAGAGCAACAGCCTCTGTCCCGAATGCTGGGTCCAGCACGGCAGCCCAAAGCGCTGCTCCTCACTTCATAATCAGTATAATAAGTGAATAAATTGTTGTAGCCCAACTGTTAGCACCAAGAAACAATTTTAATCAATGCTTAATATTTATTATATTTAATGAAAATTGCTGGGACAGTGCCAAACCTCAGGTGCCAACATGTCTGAAAGGCTACAAATATCATTCTTTTTTCGCCAAAATGTGTAAATTTTGCTGCTTCCAGGCCTTCAAACTTTGCTTTCGCTGAGGTACATTGTTGCCCAAATGCAGAGCTCCAAGTGCCTTTTAATTAATCTTTAAACTAATCCAACTATTTGCACTTGTGTAAGGCTTATTTCCAAGTTCTTGCTATCCACGTTTGAACTGATTGTATGCCTATGAATTCAGTGTCCATTTAACCATATTGTATTTTCCAAGGGAATACTGAGCTTACACGGGGCTGGAAATAATCTTTTTACTAAGCAGCAAAGAGGAGCTTTTAAATTGAATTATAGAATGATATATTTGTCATTGACTTATTAAAATGGGAATACCCAGCTTTCACTGGATATTGTGCAGAATAATGAATAGAAGGAAGTGAATTACAAGTCTTTAATCTAATTGAGGTGATTGGTAGACATCAAGTGGCTATGCTTTTTTCCTGGTCCCTGTGAATAATGGCAGCTTTCAAATCAATCCCTGCTATTATAATTTCATTCAATGCAATAAACTTCTGCTGCTTATGCACTCGGGAGACTTTAAGTGGGAGATAGTTCTTTTCCTCTTGTTACATCTCAAACCAGCTACAACAGAAGATACAATTCAAAAGGGTTAAATTTTAACTCTATATTTATTAATGACTATTAACAATATAATGTCTAACACAATTAACTGCACTATAAGTATCTATAGAAAATATACAGATTTCATATAAGGAGTGTGTATGTGGAAAAACCCAGACCATCACAGTCTGTGTCCAATATTCAAAAAAAGGAAACATCCCCAAAAACCCCAGGTCAGTCTAGTTAGATCTTCCTTCTAAGTAATATAAGAAGTAAATAATTAGGCCTCAAACTGGATGAAGCGCAAAAAAGATTTATTATGATAGCCTTAGCTGTAGCAAAAAAATATATAATGTCAACTTGGAAATCAGAAGAGAGCCTGAGAATACAGCAATGGTACATGGAAATGAATAAATGTATTCCATTGGAAAAAATAACATATAATTTAAAAAATAAAGTCACATTATTTGAACAAATTTGGGAACCGTACATGGAACACAACAGAGAGGGCCTACCGCAGACCTCCACCCCCTAAAATGATAGAATGAGAAGAAGACGGAATGAACTGACCCAGTGGGTAAAAGTAGATGACACAATTTTCTTGTTTATTTTCATTGTGTGATGACATTGTTTAATGGGTTTATTGTATTGTATATGTTGAACGTTTAGTGGGTTTGGAGGGGGGCGGGAAGGAGGGAGGGAAGGGGGGGGAAAGGGGAGAAAATGACACTGTATATTCAAGAGAGAAATGTTTGTGTGTATTTTGATTAATATGGTTCATAGTCAGTCCAAAAGAAACAGTCCACAGAATTCAATCTCAAAGTTCAATGTCCAAGTTCAGTTCTTTAACTGATGTCAAAGGATGTCGTATTGAATGTTGGAGAGAGGAATGACTGATGTTGCATTGCAGTGAACTTACGAATCCTCACTTATGAGACATGCATTTGACACAGCTCTCCAGCTGCTCTCTGCCATTTGAACTGCTGTTCCACAGCTGGATAGTTGACAAAAATGGTGGGTGGGGTTGGAAAATAAAAAAGGTTAGGGCAGGTTTATTATAAAAAATGAGTGCTTGATGGTTGGTGATGGTTCAGTGGGCCGAAGGGGCTGTTTCTGTGCTATATATCTGTGTGATATTGACTCTATGTACAGCTTGCTTGCCTCTGGAGTGGTAGAGGGAATTGGTTGGTCTGTGAGGGGAATAAAACATGATCAATGTGAAAGAGCATTTCATGGTCAGCATATAGGTGATGGGCTGAATGATCCTTTTTCCAGGCTGTATGACCCAAAGAATATCTTGGTTGTGGCTAGCAGCAAATATTTTAAAAAATGACAATGGGAATCAATTAAGTTCAACAACAAACAAAATGCATCTGTGAGAGATTTTTCTCAATTACAAAATTCTGTATGGGTTCAAGGTTCCTTTTGATGTCTCGTAATAATATACTGAGAATGTAACGTACTTTAACTTCTGTATGTGGTAAGGAGTTGCCATTAGTATTGCTCAGCATTCCTTACAATAAAAGAGAAAGAGAGTCCCTGTATCTTTGTGGATTCACCTCCAGTGCTCCCACAGCCTCTGCAGCCCAACAGATGTTTTGGCAATCCGTGCTCCAGACACTTTCTAGGTTCTAATATAACCTAATTTCAAAATTGGCCATCTTCAAGGAAAAAACGAGGACGATGTTCCGAATTACTATCTTATTAATCCAAGAAACCAAACTTTGTAGGTGCAGCTTTAATCCGTGGATAAAACGAATAAATATTTTGTGTAACTTCACATTAAGATTTTCATAATGATTTTAATAAACAAAGCATTCGCCTATATTTAAAGACATAACGATATTCAACTCCAAAGAGATACACAAGAAGAAATAAGACATATTCAAAGAAAAAGATCTTGAGCTTATGTCTCTTTCTTGCCCTCAGTCCCCTCTTGAAACCCAGCTCTGATACTTGGTTCTCATGAGCATGGCTCGTGCGGGTCCCCTGACTGCAAGTTGACCACAGCCCACAGCTGCTAAGCTCCTCGCTGGCTTAATCACTATCTTGTTGGGTCGTCTCCTCTGCTTCGCCTTCTCAACGGGGGGTGGGGTTTGGTGGGGGAAAGATGGGATGTTTCTTCCTGTTTCTGGTGAGAAACAAGTGTAACAGCACTGCCTCTACCTCATGAAACAACAGAGACTAAGTCTGATGCTTTTCAATAACTATGGTGCTTAGTGACACTGACAGAGAGAGTTCGAATTGCGATCCATTATTTTTCAATTCATTAACTCTGCCACACAGGACAGGCTTGTATTTTAAGGCACCTTCCTTGTAATGTGACATTTTTCGTGCCACATCTGACCAGCTCAAGACTGGAGGTGCATTGATGGATAGAATGCCTCATGATTCTTTCTTCATCAGTCCATGTCGTTGATCAGTGAAGCTGTCTGCTGTACTTGGATTGCTTTGACCCTTGTTCAACTATTTGGCTGATGAATGAAGACACATGACCTTGCTGTTTCCAACACACCTTTAATACAGCAGAAGCAATCATTTTTTATAAGTGAAGAAATTGATGGGATAATTACATCAATCATTTCGAGGTCAGCACAAGGCTATGCTGAGCTCCTTGCTTTTTGCTTCCACCTGACCAACTTTTTGCTATTTCTTTAGTTTTCAAACAAAGTGATCACTTGTGCAACAATTTAATATGTTTTGAAACAAACCCTTTTTATTCCTTCTAGACAAGAGAACCATAGTTCTAGCCTCTGTGATGAAATTACTCACTGAAATCTACAATCTGATTTAGATTTCAGATTTATTGTCAGAGTACACACATTGTTGTGCAGTTCATCTGTGGACATGAAGGTGAGTTTGCAGTCCCAGTCTGGAAGTGCAAAGCCTAGCCCAGTGGTTCTCAATGATTTTCTTTCCACTCAAGGACCACTTTAAGTATTCCCTATGGCATCAGTGCTCTGTGATTAGTAAGGGATTGCTTAAGGTGGGATGTGTGTGGAAAGAAAAAGTTTGAAAACCACTGTTTTAATCATACCTAGTTGACTCGTTATGTGCACGGGTTCATAACTCCAAAGGAAATAGGTCAATTTGACAATTTTTCTCAAGCAAAATAGTTCAATAACAATTAGGTCAAGAGCAGTGATTCTCAACCTTCCCTTCCCACTCACATACCACCTTAAGCAATCCCTCACTAATCACAGAGCACCGATGGCATAGGGATTACTTAAAGAGGTGTGTGAATAGAAAGAAAAAGGTTGAGAACCACTGGTCTAGCACAATGGGGACACTGGAAATCCGTTGTTGTAATAACTGTGGCTGCTGCTCTGTAACGCTGTTCACGGCCTTCCGCCAGTTTTTGGCAGTGCCTGTCTTCGAAACTGGTGTAGGCTTCATCACACAGAGCTCACCAATGGGGCCTGTCAACAGCTGCAGCTTCTAGTTTTCTTGGCAGGATGCCACAGTAGCGTAGGGTTTCCTTCACAGCGTCTTTATAGGGTTGCGTGGACAATCTTGAGGTCTCTTTCCAGTCTTCAGTTCACTATAGAGCAACTGACGAGGCTTACGGTGGTCGTCCATTCTGATGATCAGGGACTCAATGCTGATGGACTTTGTGCGACCCAAGGGTAGCAGCTGTTCCTGAACCTGGTGGTGCGAGTCTTGTGGCACCTAGACCTCTTTCCTGATGGTAGCAATGAGAACAGAGCATGTGCTGGGTGGTGTGGATCTTTGATGAGTGCTGCTGCTCTCCGACGGCAGTGTTCCCCTTAGATTTTCTCCATGGTGGGAAGGGCTGCTCTCCCTTTGCTGGCCAGGGTAAGAGCTCTGAACCCTGCCTCTCAGCACTATGTGGCTGTCTCTGCTCCAGGCGCACTCCACATCAGCTCTCACAGGCAGCCTCTGTGCATCACTCCAGTTATTCACTCCAAACTGCCCTATGTGACAATGGCATCACCATCTCAGTGCTATGGGAATGGTAGTTGAAGGGAGGGGTGTGAGGTTCAAGGGGATACATTTTTGTAAGTATCATTATTACAATTGTGCGCTGTGGGGGTAGAACCGTGGAGATACTGGTGTGCACTAATTGCTCAGAATAACCAAAAATATGTAGACAACTTGTGTGATAGACTAACCCTAATTCCTAGAATGCTTTGTTTCAAAATGTATTTTCTTAAACAATATGACATTCACGTTGCAGTTATCATTTTAGTCTTAACAATTATTGATAGAAGCAATATGTAATGTGATGAGCCATGTGATTATCAGAAGTTTACTCTGTTTCAAAGGATGGGTTGCATTTTGTCTGGGAAATTCCGTTTGGAAAATGATCTAGAAAATAGACCAGAATTTTTTTCAGCATGTCTCCGACTTTAGGAAGCGTTGATGCACAGAATATGATCCTTCTGCCAACTCTTTGCCTCAAACTCGGCGCATGATTCTCTCTCTCAACGTACTCCTATCTCAACACGCTCCTCCCTTAACCCATGTCTCCACAGGTAGTAGCCTTTCCTTTATAGATAAAGGGGAATTATGGGAATAGGACTTGGCCAAGATGACCATTCTCCTGACCTTTGCATTGCACTGATGCTGCCATAGAACTACAGCAGGAGATTGACTTGAGGATGAATGGGGAACCCGAAGGAGGATGGAGGGGGCCTCATGTTGGATACCTCCCTACCTCTCCCCACCCCCACCCCATCTCTGACCCCTCCCCCAACCCATCTCTGCCCTCTCCCCACACTCCCTATCTCTGTCCCCTCTTCCCCATTCCCCATCTCTGCCCTTTCCCCCATTCCCCATCTCTGCCCTTTCCCCCATTCCCCATCTCTGCCCTTTCCCCCATTCCCCATCTCTGCCCTTACCCCCATTCCCTATCTCTGCACCTCACACTCCCCATCTTTGCGCCCTCCACCCCACTCCTCATCTCTGCCCCTCACACTCCCCATCTCTTCCTTCCCAATAGGAGGAAATCCTGAGCAAGTTTAGAGGTGGTCCGTTAGGATTTCCCCTCTTTGATTCTCTGGGCTGCTGCAGTGAGAACTCTGCTACACCATGGGTGTGTGTTGGTGGTGGATTTCCTCTGTAGAACAGGGACATCACAGGGAACTGCTTCCTGCATGTGAGGACCACCGGTCTTAGGAGAATGTGTCGTGTGGAAGGGTGGGCAAAAGCATGCCATTCCCAGAGGAAAGCAAGCTGGTGGATTCTAGATCTAGAGTTAAAAAGGCATTGGGTGGCATGGTTAGCCGATCGGTTAGCACAACGCGTTTACAGTGCCAGCAATAGGGTCCGGGGTTTGAATCCTATGCTGCCTGTAAGGTTTGTACGTTCTCCCCATGTCTGCATGGGTTTTCCCTGGGGCTCCAGTTTCCTCCCACTATTCAAAAGTGGGGTTTGTAGTCCAATGGGGTGTAATTGGGCGGCAAGGGCCTGTACCTATGATGTATTTCTAAATAAATAAATCTAAATATATAATGAGGCAAGGTGATGGTGATTTTGAAACTGGTAGGAACCTTCCTCCCTCCCTTCCCCTCAGGGAATGTAGTAGAGGATCTAGAAAAAGGACTTTAACTTTTGCCTGCTTTGCCATCATATCTCCATCTTCCCTACTGCAGCTAAACCGCCAGGGCCTGCTCCGTGACAGTGAGATGTTGGTCACACATGTTTCCGCATGTCCCCATGGTGCTTGTGTGCATGATAAAAGGATTCTCTCATCCAAATGAACACCACACACCCACTGACAAATGAATGAGACACATTCACATTAGCTTAAGTAGCAGCTGACATTAGTTTCACATGGTTCCAATCACTAATGGACATTAATGCAGGCTGACATTAAGGCAGCATTTGTCTTTCTCCGTGATTTATGTACCAGGCAGAGAAGCAGAAAGCGGACACCCTGAATTTATGTTCTCTGTCTTTGGAAGTGAGCTGAAAAAGATTCATCATGGTGTCACTGCTACTCTACAGGGAAGAAGAGCATTTCTGAAGAATCATTAATATTCCTTTGAGAATATAAAATATTAGCCATTGCAGCTTCCACATGATTACAAAAAAAGCCCCCTCAATGAGAGCACACTTGTGGTGCCTGAAAACTGTTGCATTTAAATATGGTATATTATCCAGTGCTACGGGTGAGGAATTTTGGCCTGTGTGGGTTTCCTCTGGGTGTTCAGGTTTCCTCCCACGTTCCAAACACGTAAAAGGGTTAAGTTAATTGGTCACATGGGTGCATTTGGGCATTGTGAACTCATGTGCCAGGAGGGCCTGTTACTTTTATTGTCACACAACTCCATGGACCTTTTGTTTATTATTGCATGCTCTATAAGTTGACTCACCTGGATAGCACACAAAACAAAGTTTTACATTGTCTCTTAGCACATGTGACCAGAAACAACTCAAATCCTTCTCTTTGTGTTTTATGGTTGAGTTAAAAGATTATTGTTTTATTTTTGGCCACTGGTGTGACAGAGTGCATAGATAAGTTTTTGGGAGATAAATTGGGAAAGGTTTGTTAGAGTAGGTCACATACAAACACTTTAAAACAGATCTTATTTAACTTATTTAAAATATTGGACTTCTGCTAATGCTAGACATATCGGCCCCACAGCCTTTGTAGAAGCTTTGGAGAGTGCCCAAGAGACTTCACTAATGGATTGTTGTTTACAAAAAGGAAACAGATGAAAGAGCTTGTTGGAGTTGCATATTGTCTGGAGGGAACTTGCTGTTCTAAGAGGGTCATGTGGTTTTGCAAGCAGAGAGAGTAAAACAGGCTTTATCTCTGTCTGAGAGAGAGAGGGATCACTTCTACAGTTTTACAGGCAGCAACAGCAACTAGGACTGGAACAGGACAAGCTGGCAACCTTGTGGAAAACCCCATTTGGAAGACAGGTTGTGAGTTCTTGGTTCAGCCTGGTCAAATCCCTTGCGGTTCATGCAAAAGGAGAGGACGGGCTGTCTAATGTTTCACTTGGAATAAGGGAAACAAGAAGGAACTTTGTAGTGACCTGAAAGGAAGAGGTTATCATCTGGTGAACCCTAAGGGGGCAAGTTTATTCGGCAAGACACTGAAGTGACTGGGGTGTCCAGCGTACAACAAATTTGTCTCTGAAAACTGACAAGAACCTTTACCTTTCAAGCACCAAAACCTGATGTACTTTATAAATGTCAAATTCTGTGCACAGTATAAGAATTGCCTGCGACCAGTGAACTTGGAGGAATGAGAAGTGAGATTGGACTGTGAACCAAAGAACATTTCTGAACTTACGCACACATTACGTACACGTGGGCTTAGAATGAGAAGGTGGTTAAGTGAGGTTAAGTAAGTCGATAGTGATAAGTTAAAGTATGATTCTGATTTCATGTTTAGAGATAATTGAAAGCAACTTTTGTTTAAGTAACCATTGGTCTTGGTGAATATCTATTGCTGCTGGGCTTTGGGGCCCTCTGGGCTCTTAACACTGGAGTTAAATGGGTTTTGGTTTGACTCCTTTTTCCATGTAGCTCCAGCAAAGCCAAGATAAATATCAATGTCAACAATTGAGGTTCTTTTAATGCGTGAAAAATGGCATGTACAATGAATTGAGACAAAGAATATTTTTGGATTGTGCAATTTTAACAATTTTAATTTAGCAAGGTCTGTGTACTGGGTGACAAACTCTGTTGATATTTTAAGACTAGCAGACATGCAATACTCGATCTGAATTCAGGACTTTGACAGGTAATCAATCATCTCTTGCCATCACCTATTGTATATTAATCCCGGATACATCAATTGGGGAGATTTTTTTGAAGCTCGGTTTTGATGCATTCGTGTGGAAGGAGTTTTGCCTCAGGGACAAAAAAAGGAAAGAATGTAAAAATTAGAGGAACGATACTTGATGCAGAGAGAAAGAACTTGCATGTATATAAGTAGCTTCAAACCCGAAGGATTTATAAGCAGCTCATTGTCGGCCCATGCCTGTGGTAGGAAGGTTATGCATTGAGGTTTTGATCCAGTGATCACACGAATGATAATCTAGGCTGACAGCCCATTGCACCACCAATTCAACTACGTTTTAGAAGAGGAGTAATGCAGAGATACAGCCTCATCAACTTTAGCATTCCACATATACAGCATTTATTTCAAAGGATGGACTTTCTTATTCATGCCTGTCAATACATATCTCTTGATCAGAGTTATGAAAGTTCAAATTAATTAGCCATTATTAAATTACAATTTGTGGGAGCTGGTTGTGTGTAAATTGGTTGGCGATTTCTTCTCTTGTGACAATGAAAGTGCTTGATTGAAAAGAGCTTTAAGATGTCCAGTGATATTGAAATATGCTACATATATATAAGTCTTGTGTTTAATTATTTTTGAAGGATAAATACTATTTAATAAGGGAATAATGCTAATTTGTAGATATAAAATGAATGATAATCTTGCACATATTTTCGATGCTGAGATTTAATTATAGGTCATGATACCAGTAAAAATTTCATCTGAACATAAGAAATAAGAAGTTTTAGATATATCCATAAGAGCAGACCCACGTTTAATAGTGCATCCTGGCCTCATTATTGGGACAAGAGTGGGATAAGAAGATTAGTCTGTCTCTATGCATGACTATCACAATAGAAGCCAAATGGCTGCCCAATTACACTCAAATGAACCTACAATTTCCTCCTGGGAGGAAATTCGAGCACCTGGGAAGACATAGTGAGAACATTCAAACAGACAGGGCCAGATTCAAACGTGGGTTGCTGGTGCAATAGAAGCATTGTGCTAACCATGCCAACATGTTTGGAGCTGTGGCCAAGGTTCCCCTGGCCTAATCTCTGCAGTTTGCAGACGTATCGTCCACATTTTTCTAAGTTTTCCTCTCAATGCCTTTGGCTTCTCTGCGAGAAGTTCACCTTTGTTCTCCAGCAGTAAATGGGTCTTGAGTTGCGGCCACCAGATGAGCTCTCCTCTGTAGCTTCGCTTCCAAATGTGCCGAAACATCAATGGTGACAAGCTGGGATGACCCTCTCCATACATGTTTCCATCTGCTGCTTCCCATGACATGGGGCGAATTGCTTTACTTGTCAACTTCCCACATGTCTGGTAAAATTCATCAGTGAATTGCATCACTCTTCATTGATGCAGGCTGATGGGAGTACCCTGAGGGGTGGAGTAGTTTGTAATGACAAGGAGAGATTTGATAGCAAAGCTGTAAAATTTAAGACCAAGCTCTTAGTTAACTACAAATCGATATCAGATGGTCAATGTAGGAGAGGATGATGAGAGAGGGTGCAAAGCTAGCAGAATTTTGGAAAAAATAAGTTAATTATGACAGAAGTATCTTCCCAAACGTAACCGTAGATTTAGCAATCAACGTAAAGATATATTCAAAGTATTAAGTGGAATCCAGTCTGGTCAAACCACAAACTCGGATGGAGAAGTAATTGACAAATATCAGAGGTGCACCCTTAACGCTGCTTCATCACATTATGTTGACATTGGAGCTACTTAAGCCAAGAATGTCACTGTGACAATATACTGACTAGGAGGCCAACACATTACAGGGACCACATGCTTGCTCTCTTCAATAAAATGATGAACAAGTTCAAATAGCGGGTGAAAGATTCTGGTATGTTTATGGCTCCACACAGCAGCAAGGTTATATCCCGAGGCTAGTTCCAAATGCATGGTACTTTATCTGGTTGAGAAAACTGTTGGAAGTTCGAAGCAGTGAATGTGTAAATATCAAGAGAATGTTGGAAATGTCTTGAGGAGTTAGTAAAATGGGGAAACAAGGGGGCCATTTTGCAAGTTAACTGTGTTGCTTCATCTGTCTGATTGTCCTTTAATTGTGCTAAATGAGGCAATGCTCCATTAATGTTCTATTTGAAAGGATGGACATGTAGATTCTGCAGATGGCAGTGAAGAAAGCAGCTGTGTGCTAATTGATTAATAAAGTACTATGCCAGCCTGGGTCAAAGATACTGCCATAACGCTGCAGCTTTCTTATAGCAAATAGAAAATTTACACCTCTGTGGAAGAATTTGACCCATTAAAAGAAAAATCCAAACTATTATCAACTTTCCTCCCAGTGTCTAAATGTGTAAAAAAAGCAAAACTCTCTTCCAGTCTTGCTCACTTTTCCCAAGGTATGAGAGTTTATTTTTCAAACTCTGGGAATCGATTGCAGAAAGCATCGCTTCCTTTAATTTCCTACTTTGTCGGCCAAAGCCTTGCCAAATTCATTGGAGGGCTTACACAGCCGAGCTGCTGTTGGTATAGAGTGAAATGCGAAAGTCTGCCAGATGCTGCAATTGTTGTGAAAACGCACAGTAAAGGCTGGAGGAACTCAGTCAGTCTCGCAGCATCCATAGGTGGTAAAGATTTATTACCAACGCTTCAGACCTGAGCCCTTCTTCAAGGTATAAGTAAAGAACAGGAAGGTGTCAGAATAAAGACTGAAGACTGGCAGAAGGAAGAGTCCAGTCCAACAAAAGGTGTTAATTGGATATGATAAGGGGAGAGGGGAGAGTTGATTTTGGCTTTGTGAAAGGAGAGAGAGGGAATCAGGGAGAGAGGGGGAAGGGGATAGAGATAGAGAGAGAGAGAGATGACAGGGGGAAAGGTGACAGGGGTAAAAAATAAAAGTAGGGGTGGGGTCTTTAAACAGAAACAGGAGAAGTCAATGTTAATGGCATCTGGTTAGAGGGTGCCCTGATGGAAGAAAGGTGTTGTTCCTCCAATTTGTGGGTGGTATCGTTCCACTCAGCATGTTTACGCAAATCTGATTTTTACCAGTGCAACTACGACAGAGGTGTTAACTTTAGTACAGCAAATAATGAGGGTTTTTTTTTACAACGTCTAGCTATTGATTGTATTTTCAACTCTAAACACTACAGACAATGAGCAGAAATAACTTGTGAGCCTGAAAATAATTGGTAAGCATGTGTCTGGTTGGGTGAATCATGGATAATGAAAACAGTTCTTGTTTCAGAATGAACGAGTGCAGTAACCTGCTTCCCACATGTCTGGTAAAATACACTGTCATTCATCTTAGATTCATTTTGCATTGGTATAGGGATATTTTTTGAGCATCTTCTGTCAATGCAGATAATGCCTTTTTTTTTGCTTTGAGCTATTGGTTGTTCAGTGTTAAAGTTGTGAAGGGTCTTGTCAGGCGATGAAGAATCAAAACTTAAACTATCCTACAACACAATCTTCCTCAATTTAACATGACAACTCCTCTTAAGTTAACTTCATTTACAGTGTGTGATGAACAATGTGTTGATTTGGGCTGAGAGTCAACTGCCATGTTTGCTTTGGGTGGGAGGGGATTGGTGGGGTGTGGATCATTAGGAATGTGGAAGGGGATGTGGGGTTGCGCCAGAAAATATGCCATCTGGGCCCTCTAACCGATCCCTCTGTACATTACAATCCTGGCTGATCTGCCCCATGCTTCACTTGTGCCAGTCACCCTTGAACCTCAATTCCCCAATCCACACATTGGAAGAGCTTTGGAATAGACTGAGATAAACCTCAAATTCATCCACATGAAAATGCATGATCTCCTTCTTCAAACTTAACAGACTTTGTACAGATGGGCCGAATGGGCATCAGTCTCCTCTCTACTGAGGACACCTACAAGAGGCAGAGTCTGAAAAAGACCATTCCAGGCGATGCCCTCTTCGCTCTGCTACCATCAGGAGGGGAGTACAGGAGTCTGAAGACAAGATCCCAGTGGCACAAAAACAGCTTCTTTTCCTCCACCATCAGATTTTTGAATGTACAATGAACCATAGACACTACCTCACTTTTCTTTTGCACTTATTTTTAAAAAAATGTAATTTATAGCAATGTTTGCACTGTACTGCTGTTTCAAAACAATGCATTCTGTGGCATTTTGATTACAATAAATTCTGATTCTGGCCTAATTATGGTGCTACGTTTTGTAGCAGTAAGGCGCATATGCTCGCTTTTGCTCTTTGAAAGAGCTTTGCATTTTACTTGCATTGATCTCCTTTGGATACCCTGCCACATGAGACTGGCTGCATTCTCAATGTGCAGACTCTGTGGGGTGGCAAAGTACAATCCTATCAAACTCGGACTCTTGGGAACACCGTCCACCTCATACCAGACATGGATATGGATGATTGGCTAAATTGACTGTCAAATCTGACTTGCAGAAACATTTAAAATATTAAAAAATATTTGAGGCAATGATGTCTGTGACTCCAGTCACAAGGCCCCTTGGACTGATCCAGAAGGGATGATCCATGGGATCAACAGTGAGTTGATAGTTCAGTTCCTGCATTGGGTTGTTAATTGTAGTGGTGGGAGAGTGCTGTTTTGACCGGAGGTCTGTGACCAGTGTGTGTTCTGCAGAGGTGTGTATGTGGCACGCTTGCGTGTGAGTTGAGCATGTGTGTGTATGTGTGTGGCATTTGGAAAAATAATGGACGAGAAAGTAAATGGGTGTGGGTTAGTAGGTTTGTAGATGACTCAAAGATTGATGGAGTTGTGAACAGAGCAGACGGCTATCAAAGAATAGATCAGTTGCAGATATAGGTACAGAATTTTGACAAACAGATACAGCACGATAACAGGCTCTTCCAGCCCACGAGCCCGTGATGCCCAAATATCCCAAATAACCTATGACCCTGGTAAATTTTGAAGGGTGGGAGGAAACCAGAGCACCCGGACAAACCCATGCAGACATGAGGAGAATGTACAATCTTCATGGATTCAAACATGGCTCTGTAATAGAGTTGCGTTAACCTCTGCATTAACCATGCTGCTTTTAATGGCAAATGGGGTTTCATCTGGCTCAATGTTGCCTCCTTTAAAGGATATGAGCTACAAAGAGAGATTGGAAAAACCAGGGTTGTTTTCTCTGAAGGCTAAGGAAAGATCTGATGCTTATAAAATTATGAAAGGTACAATGGACACTCAGAATATTTTCCCTTGTCACATACCAGAGGACTTGAATCTAAAGTAAGGGAGGAGGGGAAAGTTTAAAGGAGATGTGCGGGAAATTTTGTTTTATACAGAGCGCTAAGTGCCTGGTATGGGAGGGCAGTGGCTTCCAGATAGATACTTGAATATGCAGGGAATAGAGAAATATGTTTCATTAGCAAGTGGCAGGATTTTAGTTTAATTTGGCATTGTTTTCAGGACAGACATCACGGGTGAAGGGCCAATTCCTGTGCTTCACTGTTCTATGTAAACGCAACAGGCCAGGCAGCATCTATTGAGGGGAAATTTCAAGTTGAGACCCTGGTAATTTCCTGAAGAATCAAAATTGTTCTCTATGTTCTGTGAATTCAAGTGTGACATATTGTTTTAAAAAAAAAACTACTATTGGTATATGTTGAACGATTTCTCCATACCTGCATGTCCATAGGAAGCAGAAAATGCTGAAACAATCAATTAGTCACTCTCACCAGTGGAGAGAGAAACAGGATGAATGTTGGGAGTCGATGACCTTTCATTAAAGCTGAACTGAATTGGTTCTGATGAAGGAACCATGTAGCTGAAATGTTAACCCTTTTTACTTTCTATGTTTCCAGCACTTTATATTTATATTGCTCTTTTCCTGAGTTTGCAGTATACTGTTTTCAGTCATGCATTATTCAGTCCCTGATTGCCAGCTTTAATGCGTTGACATTTCAATAGTTGCTATGGCATGTGGAGTATTTTGCCCATGCTATTATTTATTTTATAACTTTCCATACTTTTTACTCATCATTATTATCCAGGTATGCAATGATTCACTACTTTATGGGTTATGAGTGGGTGAAATTTTAATCTTTTACCTCATTGGAATTGCATGCACATGTCCTCCAATTCTCTGTTCCTTGTCCAAGGTAATTAGATTCCTTTGGTTCATTCTTATTTTAGAAATCTGAAGAATGTCCTGTTCAATTTTCTTCACTTAAACTATTCACGATACACTATACCTTTTTTGCTTCATCAGTGCTAAGTAGAGGAAGGCTTCAATAGGGGGCACATCACACCCATTCTCAGTTGCGGTCTTTCAAAAAACTGGTGGCCATCTCTTGATCAGCCAAGGAAGAATGGCCATTGACATAACTGGTGCTTCAGGATCCGCATTCTATCGAGGAGACAATCCAGCAAAAGACACAATGTGCAACACCCTTCTGTTATAGGGTCTTACCAGATCGGCATTGTCTGTGTCAGTGGAAGGAGACTGTGGTTCAGCAGGAGAGGAGGAAGATCATAAGCTGTTATACTTCATGTCTCTCCACACTGAGCTGCTTTATAAGGCTTCTTTAAGCTGTTAATTCTCAGTGTTGGCTTTGCTCCCAGTTGTGGAATTTGCAAGATAAAATGTATCGACCAAACCACAAGCTCAATTGGCTAAAGGGGAAATAGATTGGAACCAATATAAAATGTCAGCGTATCTTCCATTAACATACAAGTAGTAACCTAGTACTCAGAGGAGGGTAGAGGCCATTAGGCACCATGAAGAGATAGAGCTGAAGGCATGGCTGAATTTTTTAACCTTTTCAACCTACTAGTGCAACTACTGTTTTCCTTCAAACCTGCCCCTGCCCATCCCACTCTTACATGATTATTCACTTGATTTAGAGATGGAGGATGTAATCCGGTGCCTCGAAACGAGTAGCCTCCAAATTTTGTGGCCTCGAGCAGAGCTTTGAGAGACTTCTCTATCAAGCTGCTTTGGAATCCTTCTGACAACTGGCAAGGCCTCGGCTTCAGCTTTGCCAGCTTTCAAGACTGTGACCTGGTGGAATCTGATGACTATATGGGATTATAATTAGATGCACATTATGTATGATATGACATTTTAAAAAGGGATAAACAGAGGGTAGTGGAAGGTTTCAAAGGGATATAGAGAAGTTCAAGGTGATTCATTTTGTCAATAAATACAAAGTGAGACCATATAGACACAAAGCTTGGATTTCAAAGTCCATACAGGAACAGTTAGGTCTCGATGTATAGGGGCATAAATCTCCAAAGGCTAGAAAATTGTGGGATCCTAGCCTTTATAAGTAGTGTGATGACAAAGGATTAGTTTAAATTGCGCATGGAAAGGTTTTTTTTAAAGAGAGAAAGGAGTTAAGACCCAATGCCAGAAAACTGGTATCCAGAAAATGAATGGGATAAAAGAGCCAGATATTATGGTTGTCCAAGTACTGGACAAGCATCAACTGAGGGATTCACGGAATGCAAAATTAGAATCAGGATTTATCGTCATGAACAAGTCATGAAATTCGGTGTTTTGTGGCAGCGTCACAGTGCAAACATTCACATTATAACCATCTTACAACATTACTAGAAAAAAATAAAAATAATGCATGAAAAGTAAGGCAATGTCTGGTTCATTGAATATTCAGGAATCTGATGGCAATGGGGAAGAAGCTGTCCTTGAGCCGTTGAGTGCTTGTCTTCAGGTTGATGAATATTTTTTCCAATGGTAGCAGAGTGAAGAGGGCATGGCCTGGGTGGTGGGGATCTTTGAAGATAGAGGCTGCTTTTTTAAGATACTGCCTCATGTAGATGTCCTCGATGGAGTGAAGTTTGGTGCCTGTGATGTCACAGGCCAAGTTAAGAACCCTGTGGAGTTTATTCTTGTCCTTAGAGCTGGCACCTCCATAACCAGGCAGAGATGCAACCAGCCAGAATGCTCTCCAGGTACACCAGTAGAAGCTTACGAGAGTCTTCGGTGTCATGCCAAATCTCTTTAGACATCTCACAAAGTGTAGCCGCTGGCGAGCCTTCTTTGTGATTGCATCAACATGGAGGCTCCAGGGCAGATCCTCAGAGGCGCTGACAGCCAGGAATTTGAATTTCTTGACCCTCTCCACTACTGATGAGGACTGGGCCGTGTTCCCCTGACTTCCTCCTGAATTCCACGATCATCTCCTTGATTTTGCTGACATTGAGTGCAAGGTGGTTGTCATTACACCATTCAATGAGCTGATCTATCCCCTTCCTGTACGCTGCAGAAAGTGGCAGGGTGGAATAGCTCATCACCTATTTAGCAAGGTTGCATAAATAAGGATAACTGATGTAGGAAATTTCACACTCTGATGCAGAGGTACCAGAATGGTTATTGATGCATTGGTTGGCGACAACTACTGTATGTTTGAGTGCTAGGTGCTGTGATCCTGACAACAACAAATTGTCATATTCTCAGTGAGAGTCGATGGAGTTAGTTAGCTTCACCAGATAAAATGAAATAAAATTTGCAAGTTTCTTTATTTATTGTTTATATTCATGTGTTTATTGTGAAATGGACTAGGTTGGATCTTTATACATTTGTATTCTGGAAACAAAGCATTCTTCTGGATATTTTGACAATATGTTTGATTAGGTTGATACAATTCAAATTCAAAGATTTTCTCTCTAACTTCTTTCATATCTTAAATGCCTTTGTAAGTTAATTTCCTCAAAGGCAGAACAAGTGTGTAGATCACCATCTCCCCTTCTTCCCCCACCCTGTGCACCATGGGTTCAGATGTGACTTCCACACTTCAGCAGCTGAAGATAACCTTGATTCTGATCTTTACCTTAACCACTGATTTAGATGCAAGCATTCTGTGTATGTTTGCCTGTGCTCCATTGGTACACTTTACCCCAGTGCACCTCCAAGCATGTTCCAAAATAATTGCAACTCTAATTTCATAGAGACATAACTAATGTAAAGATGCACCATGGAAACCAGCCCTTCAATCCACTGAGTACACACCCACCATCAGCCACCCATTTATACACCTTCCTGACGTTGATCCCATTTTTTATTCTCCTCGCATTCTCATCAATTGCCCTCAGATTACACCACATACTGGGGACAATTTTCAATAACCAATTAACCAACCAACTTGTGGGATGTGGGAAGAAACCAGAGTACCCAGAAGAAACCCATGAACATGCAAACTCCACAAAGGTCGTACCAGAGGTCAAATTCAAACTTGGATCACCATGCCACTTCAGGGTGATGATCACTTTTCACTGAATTCATATTCAGAGTTATTTTCAGACTACATACATCACATATAACCCTGAGATTCTTTTTCCTGCAGGCGAGGTATAATTACCATTTATTGGTAGTGCAATGAAAAACTATACACCATGTACTCATAGAAACAAATAAATAATTGTAAACAAACTGACTGTGCAATACAGAGAGGAAAAAAAAATCAATAAAGTACAAATGTAAGAGTCCAAGATTAAACTTGTCATTGAAGAATCTGATGGTGGAGGGGGTAGCAGCTGTTCCTAAGCCTGGAAGTATGAGCCTTGTGACACCAATACTTCTTTCTTGAAGGTAGCAGCGAGAACAGAGCATGTGCTAGGTGATGTGGATCTTTGATGATTGCTGCTGTTTACAATAAATTAAGTAATCAAAGCATATTAATAATGATAAAAATTACAACATTCCTTCATCCAAATCTGTCCAGTAAATCACCAGCAAGGGTGTCAAAAAGATGGGTGATTTTCCTATCGCTATAAAACTGCTATTGCTAGTTTGAGGAACATTCCAGCAGTTGGGAATCTAGCTCAGTCTGGAGTGAGGAACCAGCAGACATAATGGCATGGTTAGTGTAGCGGTTAGAGCAATGTTGTTAAAGCGCCAACAATCAGGTTCAAATTTCTCGCTGTCTGTGTGGAGTTTGTACATTCTCTCCATGTCTGTGTGTGTTTTCCGGGAGCTCTGGCTTCCTCCCAACCTTCAAAACATACCAGGAGTGTAGGTCAATCGGGTGTAATTGGGTGGCATGGGCTTATGGATCAAAAGGCCCTTTTACCATGCTGTATGTCTAAATTTAAAATGTAATAACATGTTGAAGGCTGTCAAGGGGTACAGTAGGATATTGATCAGCTCGAATTATAGGCAACAGTATGGCAGACGGAGTTTAATCAGAACAAGATGGAAGCGCTGAAATTTATTTCAATGCGAGGAATATATGGACAAGGCAGGTGGACTAAGTCTGGAGCAATGCATGGAATTATGATGTTGTGACCATTACATAATCCTGGCTCAGTGGGACAGCTCAATGTTCCTGTGTTTTAAACGTCATAGGGAAGTAAAAGGGGTGGAGAAGTTGCCTTACTGATCATGAAGAGTAACACAGCTGGACACAGAGAGGATATACTGGGGGATTGCCTACTGAGGCAATATGGGTGGAGCTCAACAATATGAAAGGTGCAATCAAACTGATGGGTTTATGAGATAGGCCTCCCGATAGCCACCAGGAGATAGATATGTAGACAGATTATGGAATGATGTAAATGTAACAGGATTGTCATAGTGGGTGATTTTAATTTTCCCAATATTGACTAGGACTTTCTTAATGCCAGGATCTTAGATGGGGTAGAATTTGCTAGGTACATCCTGAAGGGGTTTCTTGAAACAGGACATAGATAGTCCACCCAAAAAGTAGGCCATACTGAACATTGTTTTGGAAAAGGAGCCTGGCCAGATGATCAGAGGATCCACAAGAGACCATTTTGGGATTCATGATCACAACTTAAAAAGTCTATGAATAAGGATAAACCGGGACCTTCCAGGAAAGTTCTAAACAAGGGATGGTAAACTCAGATAATATTAGACAGGAGCTAGGGTGAGTTAATTGGAAGCTGCTGTTTTCAGGCAAGCCTACAACTGACGTATGGGAATTGCTTAAGGTCTAGGAGATTGGAGACAAGGACCAGCATGTTCCAGTGAGAGGGGTCAGGGGTAGCAAAGTAAGAAAACCTTGGATGAGGAATTTTGTCAAAAAGAAGATGGAAGCACATGATAGTTTTGAAAGGTAAAATCAGTTAGGACCTTTGAATAATACTGCATATAGATGGCAGGAGAGTTAAAGTAGGGCACTAGGAAGCCAAAAGGGGCCATGAAATGTCCTCAGTGAGTAGGAAAATAAAGAATCTCATGGCATTTTATATGTTTTAAAATAAAAGGATAACTCAAGGACAAGGAAATTTATGCTAGCAATCAGAAAATGTGGGAGAATCAGTTTCACCAAGGGGAAGGATGTGGAAGATGGTAAGAGTAATGGGAAGAATGTTAATGTGCTGGGGAATTTTGAAATCAGTTGGAAGTTGTGCTGAGTCTTTTGAAGAGCATGGATATATCCTAAGCAAGAGCTTTGATAGAGATGTGCACTCACTAGCAACAGGAGAGTAGCTAAGGTTGTACCTTTCATCAAGACGGTAAATAGAAACAACCCAAAAAATGATAGGCAGATGAGCCTCACATCAGTGGAAGGAAAGCTATGGGTGAGGATACATGTGGCTAGAATTTGCATGCATTTAGACAGGCCTAGATGATTACAGACAGTCAGTATGGCTATGTGCAGGACAGGTCTTATAAACTGAGGTTTTTGAGGAGGTGTTGAAGGTGGTTGGTGAGTACCAGGCATTGCAAGTGGTCTACCTGGACTTTAGTAAGGCATTAGACAATCTTCCTCATGCTAGGCTGATTCAGAAGGATCCATGGGATCCATGGTGAATTGATAGTTTTTTTTATTCCGGGTTGACCTGCACTGAGAGTTTTGGTTTAGAAATTCATGAAGGGCAGAGATAAGGTAAGAAATCACAGCCTTTTTTCCCAGGGTAGGGGATCTAAAACTGAGGACATATATTGTGTTGAGAGGGCCCTGAGGGATGCCTTCTTCACCTGCCAGAGGAAGTGGGAGAGGTAGGGGCAATTATGATTATATTTAGACAGCTCCGTGAAGGTACTGTTTTCTCAATTTCCATCATCCCCCTGATTCCCTTCCTCTAGCTCCACAGCCCGTTTCCTTCCTTTATTCTATCAAAGAACACCTTTTTTGGGCCTCTGCTTGCGGCTCTTGCTATCACCTCTCGACTCCTTCTCCCTCCCAGCCACATCTATAATCATCAGCTAGCCCATGCTCCTTCCATTCCCCACACCTACTTGTTGGCCGTTTGCCTGATTTTTGGCATTCAGGATCAAAACATTCCTTGCATATTGAATTCCATGGATACTGCATGGCCTCCTGAGTTTCCCCAGCAGAAACAAACTTGCGCCACACTATTGCAGAGCAAGTATCCCAGGTTTAAATCCAGTTCTGTTTGTAAGGAGTCTGCACATTCTCCCTGTGCCCTGCATGGGGTTTCTCAGGGTGTTTCAGTTTCCTCCCGCCCTCCAGATGTATGGGTTTCTAGTTTAATTGGGTGCAATTGGGGAGCATGGGTTTCATTGGCTGGAAGGGTCTTCTACCGTGCTATATCATTGAAAAGAATTAAAATAAACTTTTGTGTACTGTACTGGACAGGGACTTGGAAAGGTAAGGTTTGGAGAGGTATGGACCTAATGCAGGCAAATGGGGCAAGCTTGGTCCACATGCAGCAGGGTTAGCCTAGCCGTTAGCGCAATGCTATTACAGTGCTAGCGACCCAGATCTGTAAGGAGTTTATACATTTGCCCCGTGTCTGTGTGGGATTCCTCCAGGGGCTCTGGTTTCGTCTCACCCTTCCATAAATACTGGGGTTGCGGGTCAATTGGGGTACTTAGGCAGCATTGGCTCACGAAAGGGCCTCTTACCGCACTGAATGTCTAAATTATTAAATTAAAAGTTAAAATAAAAGTGGACAAGTGGTTCAAAATGCCTGTGGCTGGGTTGATCAAGTGGGATAACTCTTCAACTCTATGTTGGATTCAGGTGTTCCATATTGCCTGGATGGGAATTCTAGAAGGATGATTTCAAATGAGTCAAAATGAAGTTCTACTTCATCTTCTCAGAAGTAAAGACTGAGCATGTTAGAAATGTGAACTAAAATCAAAGTAGTTAACGCACATCCAGGTGAAATAATGGAGAATCATCCTTTATTTATTGCAAGTTCTTGGGTAGGTAGGTTTGCAAAATTCAGCACGGATCTGGCTTATATAGATTTGGACTAGCATCATTACATCAATTTATAATTCAACATACATATCCAACAATTTCAAAATACATTAGGCTGTCCATTATCCACTGATGAATAATGGAAATTGGGAGATAATTGTTAATCTCCAAAATGAGATCTTGACTGACATTTGTTGAAATGCTGTCCTCACAAAATTCAGTGCATCTAAAATGCAGTTGTCATAAACTGAATTTAATCTTCATTGGGAGCTGAGGAAGATTTATTGCACACACAAACAATTGGCTTTAAAAAGTGATTCTATGAACTGCCACCTCCCGTGAAAATACTGCAATATAATCATGAAAATGAACAATAGTAAAGATACCATCTCCATCCGATGATATTAAGATCTGGATCTTTCAGTCGTTCTGATGACAAAACTGACATCGTTCGCTGTTATTTCACTGTGAAACTCAGAGCAGCTCCCAGTTACTGTGGTTTAATGTGGAAATGGTGAAGTTTCTATCAGTGACTCACCCCTCCGAGTTTTGCAGCCTTCTCTGCCGAATCAAGAGAAATCTATTGAAGTGGAGAGAACCAAAGTAACTTATAAGCTTCAGACTCATGGTCCGGCTGCACATGTTGGACACCTGAAATAAATCCAGTAACTACTGGAAACACTCAGCATCTGAGACAGCATCAGTGGAAGGAGAAACAGAGGTTACATTTGAGGGCTGAGACCTTCCATTAGAACTGGGAATGGGATAGAAACAATATTCGTTTAAAATCACCAATTTCTCTTTCCCCATTTACAATTCTTGGGCTTGAAATGTTAGCCCTGTCTTCCTTTCAAAAGTTCAAAGTTCTGATTTATTGTCAGAATACGTACATGGCATCACATATAGCCCTGAGATTCTTTCTGTAGTGAGTCAGGCAAATTTTTTTACTTATCCGTAGTGCAAATAACTGTACTCAAGAAAGGATATGTATACAAAAGAGAGAAGTGTCAGCAAGAAGGAAGTGCAAAAAAACTGTTCAATACAGAACATTAATAATCAGTAATAAATTATTTTCAAAGTATGTCCTCATTTGAGTGTTTGATTGAGTTTGTTGTTGAGAAGTCTAATGGCGGAGGGGTGGCAGCTGTTCCTGAACCTGGTGGTACCAGTCTTGTGTCACCTATACCTCTTTCCTGATGATAGCAGCGAGACTAGAGCATGCCCTGGATAGTGAGGATCCTTGATGATTGTTGCTGCTCTCTGAAGACAGCATTCCACATAGATTTTCTCAACGGTGGGGAGAATGTTGCCTGCGATGTACTAAGCTGGTCCACTACCTTTTGCAGGTTATTCCGCTCAGAGGTAATGGTGCCCCTATACCAGGCCATGATACAGCCGGTCAGCACAATTTCCACTACACATCTATAGAGGTTTTCCAAGGTGTCCGATGTCATATCAAACCTCTGCAAACTCCTGAGGTGCTGACATGCTTTCTTCACCATGACTGGGCTTTCATATTCTAGTCTTGATGCCCTTTCTCTCCTCTGCAGAATGACGCTCTTCTACCTACTCACCATCCCACTTGCTGCATCTCCAGCCCTCCTTTACAACTGGTCAATGACTCCAGTATGTCCTATTCTCTTCTGCAAAGCACTTGACTGGTGAAGGTGAAAGATGTTTCATTTGAAAGGTCCAATAGCGCATGAGCAGTCACTAGGACCTTGAGTCAGGCCATGTCCTATGTACCACTACAATGCAGCCTTCTCCTGAATGAACCATTCAAATGAAAATCCATTCATCAACCTATCAAAAATGGAACGTTCTGTGCCAACATAAGGACCTTGGAAAACACAGACATTTCAAAAGAAGAGCAAGTCCTGAAGGATGGCTACAGCATGGTAAGTATAGGAAGATGGCTAAGTGGGATTGAAAAAGTGTTTTTTAGCTGGAGTGACAAGTGCATCAAGGATGGTAAATACAGGGAGATATACAGACCAATAAAAGGTGGCTGCAGTGTGCGCACAATCACTTCAAAATAACTTGAAGGAAGTATGATTATTGCATTCTGAAGAACACAATGTTAGAACTAGGAGCAAGAGTCAGCCTTCTGGTCTGCCAAGCTTGTTCCATGTTGTCAATCAGCTGGATGTAGCTTGGCACTCAGTAGTACGGTGTCTCTGTCAATGTAATGCACAGCATCTGCATATATGTGTTACTCTTATAGCCTGTCTGCATTTATGCAGGCCTCAGACAACACTTGCACAGCACCTGCTCTGAGCACATGCCCAGGCAGGCTTGAACTGATCAAAAGAGCTTTCTTTGTGGGCAATATACTAGTAGACCTAAAATATGACAGGAAATCACAAAAATAGGTTACATTTAAAGAACAGTATACAATTGGATCATTTTAAGGTCATTTTCATGCTCGGCATTCTAAAATCCATAAAGTACACCTATAAATGTTAAGGAAACAAAATACACATTGTTCAGTGATTGATGGATGCACGCAGATCCTGTTCGGCCAAATGTATGTTGCAAGGTAATATGATAAAATATACAAGTTATCTCCCCTCTACACTTTCAGTCCTAATGTAGTAGCTCAACTCTAAATATCAACCATCCCCTTGCCTCCCCAGATGCTCCTTGGCTCACTAACTTTTTCTAGCACTTTGGTTATTGTTCCAGATTCCAGCATCTGGAGCCCCTTATTTCTTCATGTGAAATACAATGATATGGTAAAAAATGCATTTTTATCTGGCAGTGCCAATTTAATATATTATCATTATAAAGCTTTTCCATGGTATAGTTCATGATCCATTTCTTTTGTTGTGTTTCTCATGTCCTCTTTGACATTCAACGACCCATTTCTTAGACTTAGAAATCAGATGGGAAGATTGCAATATATCAATATTTTCCACAGTAGTTTGATTCTGCATTTCCAATGCTGGTAAATATTTTGTGTAGCAGAAACAATTTAGTATCAATGATCCAATCACCTCGTTAAATCGAATCATGATGTTTATTCTTGGTGCTGATATCACCAAATGTTCACCTTGCTGGCTCCTCTATCTTAGAGTAACTGGGTGCAGAATGGGAAATCGCTTTGTTGAGCAATTCTGTATCTCTGTCCGTCACAAGAGTATAGCTCTCCCAGTAGTCACCCATTTCAATTCCCCGTCCCATTCCCTTGTCAACATGTCTGTGAATTATCTCATGCACTGAGACCACCTGCAAATTGGAGGAACAGCACTTCATCTTCCTTCTGGACACTCTCCAACTGGATAGGATTAACATCTACTTCTCTGTTAAACCCCCACCCCCACCTTCTTTCCCCCTGACACCTTGCCCCCAGCTCTCTCTTCCTTTTTCCCACAGAGCCAAAATCATTTCTCAACTCTCCTCTTATCATATCCAATTAACACCTTTTGTTGGCCTGAACTCCTTCCCCGGCCAGTCTTTAGTCTTTATTCTTACGTCTTCCTGATCTTTGCTTATTCCTTGAAGAAGGACTCAGGCCTGAAATGTTGATAATATATCTTTACCTTCTACGGACGCTGCGACGCTGGCTGTGTTCTTTCAGGATTTCCGCGTGATTGTTTTTTACAATCACAGTGTTTGCTGACTTTCACTCAAGCTAAGCTTACATTCCAGAGATGAATTTACTTCTGCAGAAAAGCCGAGGGCCAACTCTTTTGGAGACTGCATCCAAAAATCCAAGCCACCTTTCCATACAGACCTGATTTTCCCAGCTTGGCATTAATAGGCACACTTAACAACCATCCAAATCAGTGGTGGTATAAATCACAAGCTTACTCGATGCTGTTATCAAATCAAGGATAAGTATATAATTTCCTCATGATTGGTGATATTTCTAGAGGTGACATGAAACACAGTAGCATAATAAGTAACACAGTGTCTTGCATTTCACAGACATTTGTTCATATAGTTCAGGCACTTTCCTGTTTTGAAATTTGCAACATATGCATGAACTTACACAGTAACAGGCCCTTCCGGCCCATGAGCTCATGCCACCCATTTGAGCCCAATTCACCTTCAACCCCCCGTATGTTTTTGGATTATTAAGTTTATTATCATCCAATTGTATCACTGGACAAAACAGCATTCTTGAGTCCTTGGTGCAAAATAGACAAACATACAGACATAACACACATACAGGAAAATGATTCATATGGCAGCACCTATGTACATATACAAAAATAAATAAATATCGTTAAATAAATAGTAGAATCTTGAAGGGTTTGTATGAGTCGTTCAACATTCTCACTGCCTGGGAAGAAGCTGTTTCTCAACCTGATGTTTATGGTTCTGATACCCCCTGGATCTCTTTCCCAATGGGAGTTGCTGGAATACATGGCAAATCAACCTGTAATCAAGTACAACAGGGAGAGCACGATAAAACAGTAATGCAGAATGTAGACTTATCGTACAAATAGTTCAAGGGCCACAAGTCGTCAGGATTGCAAGATCAAAAGATTATCTTTTACATATGTGAGGTCTGTTCAAGAGTGCAGCAGCAGTAGGAAAGATGAGATTAATTGTGGGGATTGGAAATAATTTTTTCTATTGCCAAAATACAAGCTAAACAGGACAGACAACCAGAAAAAAGGAAATAATTTTGGGCCAATTGAAAATTTTATTCATAAAGCAAAGAACAAGAAAATGGTAGTGAGATTGATCTATTTGATTCACAGAGAGTAAAGATTTTTCCTAGAGAGAGGAGTACCTGAATGAATCACACAAGAGACAATAGAGGCAGCGGATTGGATAGATTGACTTCCTTGATCATTTTTTTCTATTTTCCCCGCAGTCTGGTTCAGGATAGAAATAGGGATTGTTGGACGTGGTCGATGTGGCATTAGAGACAAATGTCAGATTTCAAAATGACACAATAAATTCATTTAAATAGTTGTGTATTTCATTGGTTTGATTCAAGAAAGCAGATGACTGAAAATTGGGTGCAGAGAGGAGCATCGAGCAGAGTTGCAACCTCACAGCTTCAACAACCCGGCTTCAGATTCAGGTTTATTGTCAGAGTACAGACATGACATCATATACCACCCTGAGATTCTTTTCTCTGCAGACCAGGTAGAATTACCACTTAGTGGTCATGCAAAAAAACCGCACTCAACTTACACAAGCAAACAAATAAAGAAATGTAAACAAACTGACTGCGATACAGAGAGAGAAAAAATCATTACTTTGCAAAAGTAAGAGCCCTTAAATGAGTCCCTGATTGAGTTTGTAGTTGAGGAGTTTGATTGTGGAGGGGTAGCAGCTGTTCCTGAACCTGGTGGCACCTAGACCTCTTCCTTAAAGGCAGCAGCGAGAACAGAGACTCTGCTGGGTGATGTGGATCCTTGATGATTGCTGCTGCTCTCTGATGGCAGCGTTCCCTGTACGTCTTTCCTTATGATAGCAGAGATAATAGAGCATGTGCTTAGAGATGTGGACAGGTGCTTCTGTCTGATGGCAACGTTCCATGTTCTCAATGGGTTGGAAGATTTTACCCATGGTGTCCTGGGCTCTGTCCACTGCCCTTTTCAAGGCTTTATGCTGAGGGGTCTTGGTGCCCCCATACCAGGCCATGAAGCAGTCAGCACACTTTCCACCACACATCTGTAGAAATTGGTGGAATCAAGCATACCATTTTGTGGAGACATATAGCATGGACTGACACCCTTTGGTCCCCAGTATCAATCGCTGGTTTGTTTTACTTAGAGCAAAGGAGGCAGAAGGTGACCTTGTCCACTGAGTTTGGTTCCACATTGGAAGCTCAGACACAGTCAGAAGTGACCTGGCAAATTATTTGGTTGTAGAAACAATTGATCCTGAAGAAGTGAAACAAGAAAGTCTGTAGACACTGTTATTGTAGTAAATACACAAAAATGCTGGAGAAACTCAGCAGGTCCCGCAGCGTCCATCAGAGGTATAGATTTACAGCCAATGTTTCAGGCCTGAGCCCTTCATCAAGGTAGGTTTGTCACTTCCTGAGGGCAATAGGAAAGAAACCATAAATCTGGCTTTTCCCTCATTACCCATTACCTGAGAAATTTTTTTTAAACATTCCCTTAAAAATAAGTCAGGTGATAATTCCTCATTTTCTTCCAGGTCTCACGAGTCTTCCGTTCACAAATGTGCCTCAAGGTTTCCTGTCTTTTTAATTCTAAGGTATGGCACTCCTGTTTAAGTGGGAGCTTTCAATCTGGTAAATGCCGCAGGAACTGAGAGAAATTTATCATTACCACCTTGCCGCTTTAATGACATTCCTCCCCCCCCCCCCCACCATTGGAATTGTTTAATTGAAAGTCTCGTTATTTGCATTTGTTGCCAAGTTCAAGTTCTGGATCACAATCTTTTCCAATTTTCAGGCACTCTGCCTTTTTTCCCTTGTGTACTGTTCATCAGCAGACCTGTTGGCTGATACCACTGAATTATTGCTCAGCATCTAACATAAAATTAAGTTGAGGTTCCTGAATTGAAGGAATAAAAAAGGCATACATTACTAGCACTGCTCTGCTGTTTTACATCAAGAATACCTCAAAGGGTATTTAGACTGAGAAACACTGTCCCTTCTTCTATCCACAGATACGGTCTGACCTGCTGAGCCATTTTTCTTGTCGTTTAGAT
The DNA here is from genome assembly GCF_036971445.1 of Narcine bancroftii. Classification (NCBI taxonomy): domain Eukaryota; kingdom Metazoa; phylum Chordata; class Chondrichthyes; order Torpediniformes; family Narcinidae; genus Narcine; species Narcine bancroftii. Next base: position 20,461,220 of record NC_091478.1, read on the forward strand.
TACCAGCATGGCAATTTTATTTTTCATTCTTTGTAACTTTCCACAGTGAAGCCCGATCAATTACCAAAAGACTGAAGTTAAGGAACTGAAGGCTTTTATTAGCTGGAGATGGACAGCATCCCTTGTGTTGTTGGCTCACACTGACCCGGGCTCGAACTGGGGGCAGGGTTGTGGCATGACAGCCTTTATGGGGAATAAAGGGGAGGAGTCACGAGCCGGCCAGTGAGAGCAGGGTCAAACATATAAGGTCAAGGTATTTACATATGTAAGTGGTTTCACCACACGCAGTTAGACCATTAGGAGCAGAATTAGACCATTAACCCCATCAATTCTGCTTCATTATTTGAATCATGTATTTTTCTGCTCAACCCCATTCTCCTGCACATTCTCCCTGTAACCGTCGACTCTCTTGCTAATCAAAAACCTATCAACCTCCAATTTAAATCTACCCCATAACTTGATCTTCACAGCTGACTTCAGGATCAGAAATATTTCAAACGTCTTAAGTCAAGTCAAGTTTATTGCCATCTGATTGCTCAAGTACAACCCGATAAAACAATGTTCGCCGGTCCTTAGTGCAAAGATGCAGAACCAGACATAACACACAACCAGACAAACAGTACAGTAATAAAACTTACCTCTGACATCTCCCCAAATCTTTCCTCCACTCACCTTAAATAGATGTCCTCTGGTATTTACCCTGGGACAAAAAGTGTTGGGTGACCAGTGACAAACATGGTGAAAGGACATTGCAACCATGGAGAAGTGCTAGCAAGGCAACTGGAATCCATCAATGCTTGCCAACTATTGTTGGACAATGACATGAGAGGAATCAGATGCTGAGTACAAACAAAAATCAGTAACAAAACATTTTTAGGTCAGTTGAACTGATGCAATATGTCAGCATCATTATGCGATTAAACGTGCAATATTCAATAAAAATTAATTTAATGTTTCTTCAACTTCCTACCTGACCAAGTAGAAACTTTATCACAATACATTAACCATACATTTATACTTAAATACTGACCATTCTCTAAATCAGGGGTGTCAAACTCAAATTCACGGAGGGCCAAAATTAAAAACTTGGACTAAGTTGAGGGCCGAACTAAATATTTATTGAAAATTTTCAACAACATCTGCATGTTTTCTCTTCTTTCAACATATGTAATGTTAAACTTTTTCTTATTAAAATAAATGTTTAATAATAGTTTTGGATAAACTCTTTCCAGAAGCATTAACAAATGAGAAATAAAATATTCAATAAATAATATTTCTCTATAGAGGATTTGTCAAATGTTGCTAGTGTGCTGTCGAATAGTAAAATCTGAGGGCTATTGAGAATGTGGGAGAATAACATGATTCCTGAAACAATCAAATGGGTGACTGATTGTGGGCATGAACTCTAGCAGGGTTATTTGCCATGCCCTTTTTCCATTGGTACAGATACCCTTTGATTTACACACTTTTCAAGTTTTATGCCTAATGAGCTTGTATCCAGGTGCAGGACCATTTTTAACCAGGAATATATTTATCACTGGGACATGAAACTATTGGAAGATTGTTTTATCCTGAGATTAAAGTTCATAATACTTACTCAGGCCTGTGTGCGGGAGGGCGGGGTTTGCGGGCGATCGGGTTGGACAACGACAGTGCAGGGGTATCAGCTCTCACTGTAGGGCGGCATCTCGGCGGATCAGCGGCCCCGTCACCGTGAGTCGCGGATCGGCCTGCAGCAGGGAGGGGGAGTGGGCAACGGTCCTGGCGAGGTCAGGCCCGAGGCCTCCGGTTCCGGGTGCTGGGAAGCAGCCTTGGCTTCCCCTGACACCGGCCAGGCCCCAAAACCAGAGTCCACGGTGAGACCCTGCAACGTAAACAGAGGAGGTGGGGGCGATTAGCAGGCTGACGCCAATGCATTCTGGGATTTGTTGTATTATTGTGCATGAGCTATACTGGCGCGGCGGCCAGCGGGCCACCTCTAATACATTTTTGAAATGATCTTGCGGGCCAAATATAATTATATTTGGCCCGCGGGCCAGAGTTTGACAGGTGTGCCTCTGAACCTATTACCCCTTTATGGGAAGATCTTTCCTGCTAACCAGACTCACCCAGCTGAAAGCAAAGCCAGTAAGTTAGGAATCAGGAAGAGGCTGGAATGGACTTAGTAACGTCTTTGACAAGGTCCCACATGGTAAATTGGTTCATAATGTTCAGGCCCATAGAATCTGGGCAAGTTGGAAAACTGATTTCAAAATTGACCATCTGTCACAAAACCAAATCTGGTGTAGTAGCAGATGGCAAAGCTTCGCTTCCAGATGAACTCAATGTCTTCTACTCCTGATTTAACCACAGTAAATGTGAAGAACCACACCTCAGCACATCCACTTCCCCTGATGATCCCATCCTGTCCGTTTCTGAGGATGACGTGCATGCTGCCTTTAGGAGAGTGAATCTGAGGAAAGCATTCGGCTCAGACAGAGTACATGGCCGAGTATTAAACATCTGTGCTGACCAACTTCCCATTGTGTTCATAGATGACTTTATCATTTCAATCCGGCAGGTAGTGGAACCCAACTGTTTCAAACAGGCATCAATTGTACTGGTGGCCAGAAGAGCACAGTAACCTGCCTTAATGATTATCAACCAATGGCACTTACATCAATGGTGACAAAATGTTTTGAAAGGCTGGTGTTGAAGCTTATCAGCTCCAGTCTAAGCAGTGACAAGGATACATTCCAATTCACCTCTCATAGCAACAGGTCTACGGTGGATTCCATCTCACTGGCTTTATATAAAGTCAGTAAAGATGTATTCATCAGGATGCTCTTTAACAACCACAGTTCGGCATTTAACACCATGATCCCCTCAAAACATGACTATTGTTGGGGTTGTTGCTAGTGTTGAGGGTAGTGTTAGGACGCAGAGAGATGTCAATGCTTTGGTGAAATGAATCAAAAAATGAAAAATAGGAGTCGAATTCAAGCAGAATTGAATGATGCATTGTGGAAGTATTAATTTGTTCAGGACCATATGGACAGGGAGTACTGAGGAACAGATTTCCAGGAATACAAGTCCATGGATCCTTGAAAGTGGGAGAGCAGCTAGACCATGGGATACCGCCCTTCATTAACCAGGGCACTGAATTCAGAAGCAGCTGGAGTGCTGCATGCAGTCCTGGTCACAAAAGTATAGAAAGAGTGTGATGAGCAGATGCAAAGGAGTAGTGAATCCCACACCAATGGAATGCTATTGGATATATCATTGAACTATTATCCCATTGGCTCTGCCATGAGGATATGAGAGAGAATATTGTATGGTCTCTCTCTAATAGTGCCACAGTACTATTTCTGAGAAAAGGAGTTGTAAGGTAAGTGCCCACAATGAGTTTTTAACCCCTAATGGAATGCATGTCAGAGGGTAGGGGTGAAACATGCTCAAACAAGTGGCATCTGGCTAATTCCAAGGTTACTCTAAGGTTGTGCCCAACAATGCACAAATGAAGGAGTAGATTTTAAATTTTAAGTTTAATTTAAAAAACAATTTGGACATACAACACGTTAACAGGCCATTTCGGCCCTCGAGTCGGTGCCGCCCAATTTCCACCTCCATTATATTTCGGACAACTGTGAATGATGCCATGTGTATTTACAAATCTCACAGGAAAGGAATGGGCTAAAACCCATTAAAAGTCACAAATCAAGATTCAATTCATTGTCATATTAATAAAACAGTGTCATATTACATGAAATTTCATTTTGCCTGCTCGTGGCGAATTGCCTCTTACAGTTTTAAAGTCAGACATATAGTGAGAGAAAGAGAGAAGCAAAAGAGTCCCCTCAGAATCACTGAGTGTCTGTAGATTCGCCTCCAGTGCTCCCACAGCCTCTGCAGTTGCACAGAGTCCAGTCCAAATCGTTAGCAACACGAGATCCAGATCTGAACCTCTGACTCAGTCAGGAGCCCCTCAGTGCCCTCGGCACCTCCTTGCATCTGGTACCTCTCCAGTCAGTTTGAGCCGGTCTCCAGCTGTCCACAGTCTGGTGCGAGTCTCCCAAAGCAGTCTCCAGCAGCCCACAGCTTCCATGGGTTCCTCGCCTCAAGTCACCAGCAGCCTGCCATGTGCACTGGTCACTCAGCAGCAGAGCCCCCTTGGTCAGCTGCCATGGTCACCATCCCCGCGGGGTCATCTCCTCTGCTTCTCCTTCTCAGATGTCAACATGACGGGGTGGGGGGGGTTGTTGACTGTTACATATTTTTGACTGTAATAAGTACCTGCATCATTCGCATCATTGGGAGCTCGGATGGCTGGGACTGGGTCAGGTGGTAAGTCTGAGGTGCCATGATCTCAGATGGGCAGGCAGCCAAGGTGAGGATTCACGGTTGGGGCTTCGGGAGTCCAGTGGGTGGGCGAGCAGGGAGAGGATCTGCGGTCAGGGCATCCCGAGTTCGGATTGGCAGGCATTCAGAGCTGAGGTGGGAGGGCGGTTGGGGTAGCGGGAGCTCGGATGGCAGGTGGTCGGGGCCAAAAAATAGGAGGTCGACTTTGACATGGGATTGACTATTACATGAGTATATGCAGTAATTCTCAGGGGAGAATGAAAGGGATGATTACATACAGTACCATGGTTATGACATTTTCATGATTTAGAATAATCTTTACTAATTTGTTTCTGGAGAAATGCTGGTTCATACAAAGCTTTAATTTCATGTCTCCAAAGACCATATTTCGCCACTTCAGGCTGAGATTATGTGGTCAGGAATCGATGGAGTGTCAGCTAAAGCAAATTACTCTGCTTTCAGAATTAAAAAGCACCAGGAGAGTTGGTGGATGAAGTGAATCATGTGTCACTGCACTGATGACAGCTGAAAACAGGACATCTGTGATGCTAAAACCAATTGACATCCTCAGGCCAGTCCAATCCTTCAGAGACACTTCAAATAACAAGGGAATAACAAGGGACAGCTCTCCCTGAAACTGGATGTCCAGTATTTCTTTGACGCTTTCTAACGAGAGTTAAAAATCAGCCAAATATACACCAGCGGCATCTACAAGAAATATTAAATGTTGGTCCCTGAGTTTACTTCTTTCAATTTTCACCCATGTCTCCTGCCCAGGTTGACGTACCCTGGGCTGAAGGTGTCACTGTGCTCTCACCAAGTGTTGTCAAACTGGGAATGATTCTATTCGGGCATGTGTGCGCGCGCACACTCTTATTTTGGAGTTCCAATCAAGAAAAAAAAAGATAATAAGTTGCATTATTCTTACAGATAAAGCAACTTAATTAAAGGACAGGCAAGCACGAAGCACTTGCAAGTCTTGCAGCACGCAAACAAGCTCTTGTGTCGCTTTAGTTCAACAGCTGCTATTTCTTTGACTTAGGTCATTGGGGCTTGAATTTTCCCCTGCACGATCCTGAGCATAGAATCTGCAGTTGTATTCTGTTGCAGTAGTGAGGGAATGAGGGTAACAGATGTAACACTTATGTGGATCAGTTTTAAAAACAAGGACATATCTTGCTGGGAACAACAGAACTGGAGTAATTCTCCTAATACAGGGGCAGGGAGTCCTTTCTGTGGCAACACCAAGAAAAACAACTTTTATTTGCATATGGCCTTGGGGGAAAAAAAATACAAGCTCTTCCAATTTACCTAGTTTTGGCATTGTCAAGCAAAAAAAAAATCACTATCTAGATAAGAGGAAGAAAGGCAGCTGACCAAAATCTTGGTCAAAGAATCTTGAAGCAAACTTAGAGGCTGAGAGAACAAAGAGCATCCATGGAGAGAAATTATTGGTCGATGTTTTGAGTCAGGAGCCTTTCGATCCATGGGTGCTGTTTAACCTACTGAGTTCCTCCAGCTTTTCTTTATGCTCTTAAGATTCCAACTTCTACAGTTTCTGGGTGTCATTAGGAGGCTGAGGGTTTTAGGAAGAGAATTCCAGAGTCCTTGGCAATTGAAGATGTTGTTATCAATGGTGGATGGGTGGGTCTGAGCTGCATGAGGCCTAATTGGAAGAGCACGGAGAAGTATGGTTGAAGGGGTGAATCACGTGTTTGTAAAAGTGGGGGCTCTTTTCTGTATTCAACTCAAACAGATACATTACAATGTCATGGCTGTGATAGTACAGATTCTATCATCAATGTGTATATGCACATATGTACAGATGGTCGTGTAGGATGACTGTGATTGGCTGAGAGTGTAACCACACCTACTGGCAGGTCTTAAAGGATTGCTCCTAGCCAGACCAAATCATTCTGGACTGGTCGACCTACTTGTGATATGCTCCAGTCTTTTAGTTAATAAAAGCCTTGGTTTGGATCAACAAGTCTTTGGTTCATTCGACGTGCATTACAATTTTATTAACTAAAATAAATTTTGAAGGGATGGAGTGTATGCTACAGCTGGAACGCCTCGACATCGACCCACAGTCAGCTACAGCCTCGAATGACTTTAAGCACTGGGTGACGTGCTTTGAAACATACTTACAGCTCTGATTTTGCCGTGATAGAGGACAGTCGTCGACTACTAATATTAATGACTATGGTGTCCCCGAGAGTCTACCAGAGTGTCCAGAACGTGACCACTTACGCCGCAGCCATGAAGGTGCTGAAAGGGCTCTATGAGCGACCAGTGAACAGGCTCTATGCTCGGTACAAACTTGCTACAAGGAGGCAACAGCCCCGTGAGTCCTGTAGAGCTTATACTCAGGCACTAAGGGCAATGGGCAGGGAGTGTGCCTGCACAGACAGAACTGCTGCGGAGACCACAGACGATCTCATTCGGGATGCCTATGTGGCTGGGGTTCGATCGAATGAGGTGAGGCAGCGCCTGCTAGAGCATGCGGGAGAAAACCTAGAGGACGTGAACCGGATCGCAGAGACGATGGAGGCTGCGGTCTTAAGTATGGACATGTACTCTCGGGGCTGGACCCCACACTCTGATGTAAGTAGGATACCCTCCCTCTACTACTGCCACTACGCTGCCTGATGCAACCCCAAAGTGTTATTTCTGCAGGAAGAACAAGCACAGCAGGTCCCAGTGCCTGGTGAGAAAAGCCAGGTGCCAAAGTGCCTTAAAAATGGCCACTTTGATTGCAGTCTGTCGCTCCAAAATGGCCACCGTCAAACACAGAGCCTCATGTGAAGCCAAATCACCACTCTCCATTTCAAACACTTCTTCCTCAGAGCTCTCATCCAATGAGAACGAGGACTCCACAGCGCGGCAAAGCCTGACGTCATGGGGCAGACGCCGAGCACGGAAGGTACAACCCACCCTCGCCACAATGACGTTCACCCTAATGTCCGACCAGGCCCCCAGCCCCAACCTCAATGCCCGCAGCTGCTGCCGACCAGGGACCCGCTAACTCTGCCACCGCCGACCAGGGACCCGCCACCGCCACCACCTCCGACCAGGGAGCCGCCGCTGCTGACCAGGGACCCACTGCCACTACTGACCGGGAACACGCTGACGCTGCCGACCCGGTACCCGCCGACGCTGCCGACCGAGGACCCGACGCTGCCGTCCAGGGACCTGCCGTCGCTGACCACCCCCCCGCTGATCCCCCCCCCCCCCCCGCTGACCGCCCCACCACCGACGGCTGCAGGCAGCAACACTGCCTAATTGGAAGAGCACGGAGAAGTATGGTTGGAGGGGTGAATCACGTGTTTGTAAAAGTGGGAGCTCTCTTTTGTATTCAACTCAAACAGATACATTACAATGTCATGGTCAAGTGCAGTCAGGAAGCACAGTGAACATTCTAACACTTAATCACTTCTCCGTCACTCACATTCTCCAGCTCAAGGACAAAGTTATGGCTGTTTGCAAGAATTTTAGTGGGATATATGAAGCAGCCTTTTTATTAATCAACATCTTTTCCAGTACCATTATATCCATAAAACACTATAGCACAGAAGCATGCCCTTCAGCCCATCTCATCCATGTCAATATTATTCTGCCTAATTCCATTGACCTGTACTCAGACCATAGCCCTCCATATCCCTCCCATTCATGTACCTATCCAATTTTTTTTAAATGTTACCACTTCAGTTGGCAGATCATTGCAGACTCTCACCATTCCCCCTAACTACCTCACCTTTCACCCTTAACCTAAGTCCTCTAGTTCTTGTCTCACCTAACCTCTGGAAAAAGGCCTCCTTGCATTTACTCTATTTGGTGTAGATTGGATGGATGCCAGGAAACTATTCCCCATGGGATGGCTGTCTAAGACTAGCACACAAATGATTTAGTGAGGAATGAATGGTTTAAAGGGGATGTGGAAATGAATTTTCCAACCTGAATGTGAATGCACTGATTTAGGACATAGTGAAGATACAGCTTTTAGAAAACATCTGAATGAACACTGGTCTCTCCAAGGTTTTGTGGACTACAGACTTTGCTGGGAAATAGATCAGTGGCCCCAAACTTTATCAGACTGCTGCCCCCTTGGCCTCCAGGTCATATCCAGAGCAACTCACCCCCTCCCCCAATACAATGACGCTGTCGGGGGGTTGGGGGGGCTAGTGGCGGTGGCGCTGAGCAAGGGGGTAGTGTCAGCAGTACAAAATTGCGTCCACCAAGACCAGCTCTCGCAAGAATGCCTTGTCGCTGTTTATTTTCCTCACTACTGCCACCCTGAGTCTGGCCAGAAAATTACAGCACTGGTTTCTTCTTTAAACTTTGCAGCAGACTGAATGGTTACAAGACTGAAGGTTCGGAACACCCCCTATTCCCTCACCGTTCACAGAGTGGGGTGGCAGCACTCTCATTGGGAATCACTAGTATAGATGGTATGGACACGATGGGCCAAAGAGCCTCTTTCAGTTTTGTATGACTCTATGGTTCAATGGTCTGCACCTTTTTCTTATGAAGGTAAAATAATAGAAGTATAAGAAGTTAGAGTTAACAAAAGAGATACACAGAAGACCGCGGATGCTGCTATATGAACCTACACACAATCTACTGGAGGAACTCGACATGTGGGGGTAAATGGAATAGTCGATGATTTGAGCCGAAACCCTTCATTGAGACTGGGGTATGTGGAGAAAAGAAGGTAATATAAAGAGGACGGGGTGGGAGGGGTAGGACAGGGGCCCATATGGATTAGTGAATGAGGGAGAGGTGATGCATGACAGACAGAGACAGTAGTTTGGCAGATGTCAGGAGAAACAGAAGGATCAGATGAAGGAAGATGGATCACATGGGGTGGAGTGGCTGATAGGAAAAAGGCTGCCAGTGGTTAAATCTGGAATTTAACCATTGATTTCCTCCTTGATACAATCCTTGATAAAGGGCTCAAACCTGAAACGTTGGTTATGTATCTTTATCTTTGCTATATAAGGTTCACTGTTTGACCTGCTGAGTTTCTCCGGCTTTGTGTTTTTCTACTTGAATCACGGTGTCTGCAGATGTTCGTGTCTTACTACTAATTTTCTCCAGCAGGTTATGTTTAGAGTTAGTTTCTGCATGTGTAAGCCAACAGTGGTAGGTTATAGTTAACAAAATGAGAATGTGGTGGTCTGCAGTGAGAGTGAACAGAATAGTGAGGACAAACCAAATCTCTCCAGACCTTGAGAGGGATGAACTGAGGGGCATCCCGCTTCATACTAGAATGTAATTAAGATATGAATATTGTTAGAACCAACCATATGACAATGAGCAATGAGGGCAGAGATTGTGCAGGGCTCTCTGCTTTCATAAGGGAATATTACAGACTACAAGGCCCCTGGTGGAAGGTGAGTAGAGAGAGAGAGAGAGCCAATCATCTCTCAGTACATGGCTGAGTAGTAGATCCATTCCCCCAGCACATGAGCTGATAGAGGTAGGGGCTGCAAGGCCCAGGGTGATGTCAGCAGCTGCTGATCACGACCTTACCGTTACCTGCTTGCCTCAGTGCTGATTAGCTGTAGATTGGGTGATGCACCATTTGCTGATTGTGAGTAAAAAAAAATGTCACGCTCTGTACCATTGGAGAGAGTGTGTGGACCATACTTTAGTAAGGTGAACACAACTCTCCCCCACTTGCAAGTGTAAGTTTGATCATAATATATGTTCTTTTCCTCGTTCTGAGTGAATTATTCGGTCCACAACATTTAATTTAACATTGGAAGGCATGAGATTTATGTTTACCTGGACTTAATATGATGGTACATTATTTATTTTATGATTGGGGAATGAATCATGCTTCCTGGGAACTAATTGAGGGGAGACCTTCTTTTGTGCTGCTCTGCCATTGTCACGTACACTCAAGTTCAAGTTTATTGTCACAGGCATCGACATGCAATGACAGCATTTATTTTTGGAGCAGACCAGCAAGACACCTCATACATAGTGGGGCACAGCACAGAAGCACAAAAGAGCAGAGTTACAGAGAGATATCAGTTGAAATGGCACAAAGGCAAACTTGGGCTTCGTTTAGGCGTCCGATAATGTCAGGAAAGAAACTGTCCTTGATCTCGCGCTGGTGAACCACCTTTTGACAGGAGGAGGGGTGGAGAGAGTGAGTCTCGGATGAGACGTTGGCTGCTTTTCGAAGGCAGCGGGGGATCCAGATGGAGTTGATGGAAGTTGAGGAGGCGGGGGGTGGTCTGATGTCCACGACCCTCTGCAGTTCGTGATGCTCCCTGATAGGATGATTTCAATGATGCACCTGTAGAACGTTTTAACCACTATATATTTCCTGTGCCTTGAATGTGACAACAATAACAGCATTGAAATAACTGGAAATAATGTGTCTGTATCTTGCTGGGAGAGAGTGATTGACTTATAACCTTCCTCATGGAGCCTTGTCACAGTGGTAACAACTTTTCGCATATGCCTGTAGGACTCCAAAAAAAGGCAAGGTAGCTTATTACCAATGATTTCCCCACGATTCATCGTTCTTCCTTTCCGTTTTAATGCAGCTTCATCCTTTGCATGTGTTCAAATAACAACAGCCCTTCTCATTCATTCTAGCTAGCAGATTAAACCCAGGTGTGGGATGAAGATTATGCTGGCCTTGTGTGATTTGCGTTCACAAGGAATAATATTATTCTCTCAGTTACATACAGCACCGATTATCTGGTGTGTGGGTTCTAAGTGAGGTAAATGGCAGTGATTACGTGTGGTTGATTAATTGAGAAAATATTTCAGTGGATGATTTATGGCTCTGCTTTGGACTAAGCATTGCATCCGTGATGATTAGCTTGTAATATCTCGGTCTTTAGAAGCTTGAAATTAAAGCTTGAGCGGAAACATATTGAAGTGGCTTAGGTTGTTAAGAGGACATTTTTCAGATTAAGCCTGAGTGCACTTTATTCTTCCTGCAAAGAGATGAAACAATTTTTCTGCAACATCTACACATCATAAAACCTAGATCTGTGATTTGATGTGGCTGTGTCACTGTGGAGCTGTTGCCTTGTAGCTCCAGTGACTTGGATTCAATCCTGAAAACCCACCCCCAATGCTGATCGTGTGGAATTCTCACTGCGACCACGTGTAGCTTTCTCCCGTCTCTACTGGCTTCTGTCCACATCCTGGAAGTGTGCGGGTTGGTCGGTGAATTGTCCATTGTAAGTTGTTGGTTGTGTGTAGGTCAGGTGGTAGAGTCTGGATTGGGGGGTGAGGGTGGGGAGGGGTGGTGGTGGGGAATGAGGTCAATTGGAATGTTACAGGGAAAATTAGCAGGGAAATGGGCTGTGAGTTGGTAGGGACAAACTGGGCAGAATGGCCTGCTTATAAGCTATAAGGAACATAGCTTAGAGCCTCACAATTGTCCCAGTGAAGAGAAAGGCTGCTTGCGTACCAGTCCTGACTTGGATTAGGGCAGTTGGATGACTGCTAATCTCTACCTTGTGGGCTGCTACATGTCACTGGCTTAAACCACCCTTTGGGTTACACCAGCCAATAGCCAGCAATTCCCTGACCATCATTAACGTCTTCATCCCTGAACACCTTCCATCCTGAGCCAGAGGTTTCCATTTCTTGTTATTCTACCTCCTTTCCCTGATCCACCAGCAGGTTTCTCCTGTAGGAATTTGTTGTGTTTCAGCCCGTTCCCGTCAGCACCTTCATCAGCCACTCTTCTGTGGCCCTCCTCTGCTTTTTCTCATCTCCTGGTACCAACCATCATTCATTTCATTGTGCTCTCCTGAAGACATGAAGAAGGCCTCATCTCAGCCCATCGTGCAACGCCACCTCCTCCTCCTGACTGAATTCACTCTCACAGTGACCAACGTCTCATTTGATTCCACTCACTTACTCCATTTGATTTTGCTATTGGCTCCCATTTGTAAGCTGCACGCTGTTAGTACATCACAGGATGCAGTAAACCTTCTTTTTCTCCCTGCAATGTCTTTGACCTGACCCTATTTCCCTTTCCTGCACAACCTCATTCAACACACCCCTGCAGCCGACAAGGTTGTCATCCTTGGCGACTTCAACGCTCGCGTCGGCAAAGGCTCAGAAACCTGGCCAGGAATCCTGGGCAAGCATGGTGTCGGTAAGTGCAATGACAACAGGCGCCTCCTGATGGAGCTCTACGCAGCACAGTGGCTTGTCATTACAAACACCCTTTTTCAGCAGAGGGACAGCCTGAAGACTACCTGGATGCATCCCCGATCCAAACACTGGCAGCTCCTGGACTATGTCCTGGTGCGAGAAAGAGACAAACGAGATGTGCTCCACACCAGGGTCATGCCCAGCACGGAATGCCACACTGACCACTGGCTGGTTCGCTGCAAGTTCAACATTCACTTCAAGCCAAAGTCCAGGAACAGTAAAGTCCCCAGAAAGAGATTCAATGTTGGAAACTTGCAGTCAGACGAAGTGAGAGGAAACTTCCAGGCAAACCTCAAAGCAAAGCTCGAGGATGCCATCCGCCTCACGGACTTGTCCCCTGAAACCCTCTGGGATCAGCTGAAGACTACCATACTGCAATCCACTGAAGAGGTACTGGGCTTCTCCTCCAGGAAAAACAAGGACTGGTTCGATGAAAACAACCAGAAAATCCAGGAGCTGCTGGCAAAGAAGCGATCTGCCCACCAGGCTCACCTTGCAAAACCTTCCTGGCCAGAGAAGAAACGAGCCTTCCGTCGCGCATGCAGCCATCTTCAGCGCAAACTCCGGGAGATCCAAAATGAGTGGTGGACTAGCCTCGGCAAATGAACCCAGCTCAGCGCGGACATTGGCGACTTCAGGGGTTTTTACGAGGCTCTAAAGGCTGTGTATGGCCCCTCACCCCAAGTCCAAAGCCTGCTGCGCAGCTCAGACGGCAAAGTCCTCCTCAGCGACAAGATCTCCATCCTCAACCGATGGTCAGAACACTTCCAATCTCTTTTCAGTGCCAATCGCTCAGTCCAAGAATCCGCCCTGCTCCAGCTCCCTCAACAGCCCTTAAGGCTAGAGCTGGATGAGGTCCTCACCCAGGAAGAGACATATAATGCAATTGAACAACTGAAAAGTGGCAAAGCAGCAGGTATGGATGGAATCCCCCCCAGAGGTCTGGAACGCTGGCAGCAAAACTCTGTATGCCAAACTGCATGAGTTTTTAAAGCTCTGCTGGGACCAAGGAAAGCTGCCTCAGGACCTTCGTGATGCCATCATCATCACCCTGTACAAAAACAAAGGCGAGAAATCAGACTGCTCAAACTACAGGGGAATCACGCTGCTCTCCATTGCAGGCAAAATCTTCGCTAGGATTCTCCTAAATAGAATAATACCTAGTGTCGCCGAAAATGTTCTCCCAGAATCACAATGCGGCTTTCGTGCAAACAGAGGAACTACTGACATGGTCTTTGCCCTCAGACAGCTCCAAGAAAAGTGCAGAGAACAAAACAAAGGACTCTACATCACCTTTGTTGACCTCACCAAAGCCTTCAACACCGTGAGCAGGAAAGGGCTTTGGTAAATACTAGAGCACCTCGGATGCCCCCCAAAGTTCCTCAACATGGTTATCCAACTGCACAAAAACCCACAAGGTTGGGTCAGATACAGCAATGAGCTCTCTGAACCCTTCTCCATTAACAATGGCGTGAAGCAAGGCTGCGTTCTCGCACCAACCCTCTTTTCAATCTTCTTCAGCATGATGCTGAAACAAGCCATGAAAGACCTCAACAATGAAGAAGCTGTTTACATCCGGTACCGCACGGATGGCAGTCTCTTCAATCTGAGGTGCCTGCAAGCTCACACCAAGACACAAGAGCAACTTGTCCGTGAACTACTCTTTGCAGACAATGCCGCTTTAGTTGCCCATTCAGAGCCAGCTCTTCAGCGCTTGACATCCTGTTTTGCGGAAACTGCCAAAATGTTTGGCCTGGAAGTCAGCCTGAAGAAAACTGAGGTCTTCCATCAGCCAGCTCCCCACCATGACTACCAGCCCCCCCACATCTCCATCGGGCACACAAAACTCAAAACGGTCAACCAGTTTACCTATCCCGGCTGCACCATTTCATCGGATGCAAGGATCGACAACGAGATAGACAACAGACTTGCCAAGGCAAATAGCGCCTTTGGAAGACTACACAAAAGAGTCTGGAAAAACAACCAACTGAAAAACCTCACAAAGATTAGCGTATACAGAGCCATTGTCATACCCACACTCCTGTTCGGCTCCGAATCATGGGTCCTCTACCGGCATCACCTACGGCTCCTAGAACGCTTCCACCAGCGTTATCTCCGCTCCATCCTCAACATTCAGTGGAGCGACTTCATCTCCAACATCGAAGTACTTGAGATGGCAAAGGCCGACAGCATCGAATCCACGCTGCTGAAGACCCAACTGCGCTGGGTGGGTCACGTCTCCAGAATGGAGGAACATCGCCTTCCCAAGATCATGTTCTATGGCGAGCTCTCCACTGGCCACCGTGACAGAGGTGCACCAAAGAAGAGGTACAGGGACTGCCTAAAGAAATCTCTTGGTACCTGCCACATTGACCACCGCCAGTGGGCTGATATCACCTCAAACCGTGCATCTTGGCGCCTCACAGTTCGGCAGGCAGCAACCTCCTTTGAAGAAGACCGCAGAGTCCACCTCACTGACAAAAGACAAAGGAGGAAAAACCCAACACCCAACCCCAACCAACCAATTTTCCCTTGCAACCGCTGCAACCATGTCTGCCTGTCCCGCATCGGACTTGTCAGCCACAAACGAGCCTGCAGCTGACGTGGACATTACCCCTTCATAAATCTTCGTCCGCGAAGCCAAGCCAAAGAAAATTTCCCTTTCCACAGATAATACCTGGTTTGATTCCCTGGTCTGCTGGGTGTTTCAGCATTTCTTATTCTCTTTAACTCAATTTTTAATTTAGACATACAGTTCTGTAACAGGCTATTTTGGCCACGAGTCCATGCCATCCAATTTATACCCAATTAACCTACAACCCCTGGTACATTTTGAATGGTGGGAGTAAACTGGAGCCCCCGGGGAAAACCCATGCAGACACAACAAGAAAGTACAAACTCTCCGCAGACAGCGCCGGATTGGAACCCATGTCAACCGCTATGCCAACCATGCCGTTTTCTGATTTGCAATGTCTGCACTCTTTAGATTTTCAATCCTTGGAGCCCTCATGTTCAGGACACTCTCTTTCATCTCTTTTTCTGGGGTTGCTTCCAATTTGTATCCTTCCTTCACATGCTCCACTCCTCATCTTTTCTTCCATCTCTTTCGGGGACAAGAGATCTACAATAATCCCAATGATTGCCCCAACTTCCTTTAGTGGAGCTCTTCCAACTCTACCTCCATAAAGGATTACCTTCAACCTTCCGTTTCCCCTTCTTTATCTATTTTACCCACATCAAGGATATGGGTGGGGGGGGGGGATATTTTTATTGTTGATGAATGTGAAAGAATCCATTGTTATTAGACTGAATTATCCCATTGTGCTTTGGTCTCTCATGCCATGGTGAAAGAGATGCCATGGTCAACGCCATGTGGAATTTGCAACGTTTGCAAACTCCAGCAGATGGCGAGAAGCAACCTGTGATTCTGAGAACCTGTAAAACACAATGCTGGAAAAACTCAGCGGGTCACACAGCGTACTTTACACCGCAAAGATAAAAGATACATGGCCAATGTTTCAGGCTTGAGCCCTGCACTAAGGGCTGATAAATATGTACAGGTGCCTGAATAAAATGGTGGGGGAGGAGGAGGGCAAGAGAAAGAGCTCAGGCCCACAAGCAAGAGGTAATGGGTGGATGGGGGGGGAGGGAAAGGAGGGGACAACAAAAAACAGGGCAGGGGAGAGAGTTCTGTGAAAGGAGATGGAAGGGGTGGAGAGCTGGAGGAAATTAAACAAAAGGATAGGGAAGAGAAGGAGAACAGGGAACCTCCATTAGAAACTGGAGGTTTATGTTAATGCCAACTGGTTGGAGATTGTCCAGGCAGAATATTAAATTTGAATTTAGACATGCAGCACGGTAACAGGCCCTTTTCGGCCCATGAGCCTGTGCCGCCCAATTACACCCAATTCACCTACCACTTCTGGTACATTTTTAATGGTGGGAGAGGAGACTGGGACACCTGGAGGAAACTCAAGCAAATATGGGGAGAAGGTACCAACTTCTTACAGACACCATTGGATTCAAACCCAGTTTTCACAAAAAATTGGGCTCTGATTAGAGATTTGACATGGAAGGAAACATTGAAAACTTGGCACCACTTGAAACATTACTGGAGCGTATAGAGGCAATATTCACCAATCATTTTTCGTCAGACAATTGCTTGTCTGGAATGACTGATGTCTGATGAGTTCACCTGCTGTGGGTGAACTCCAGCAACAAACTTCAGTGATGCTCTGTCAACTTTGAGAGGTGAGTTTCTCACGGGCAATATTCAGTATGGTGAATTTACATTGTATTGGAATCAGGATAGAGTAACCCTGGACTGTCAGTGCCTTCCTTTCCATCACACACACCAAGAGCAATGGCAAATTGGTCAGTGCAGGTACTTCTCTATTTTAAATTTGTTGTCTAGCAACATCTTAATGCCAAAGGCAGGTGATAGCTTTACCAATAAGAGTAGACTCGAACAGACTTCAGGCCAATTCGTAAAGAGGAAATAAATCTTATGAAATAGCTTCATCGTCTCAATCACAGTTGCACAGGCAGATTGTATTATTAAACAGCCAATCTATGCATTTGTTCATCTGATTTATATTTCAAATAATTGCATTTTATTGCTTCTTGTCACCTGTATCAGGATTCAATGAAAAAATGTTTTGTGTTCTATCCAGGCAGGTCAACCTTTCCTTGAGAACAACATGTAGTGCAAGACAAATTATTTAATTTATATTCTATCTTAATATACATATGTTATTATTATGAGCTGTGTTTATGTGTGTGTGTGTGTGTGTGTGTGTGTACGTGTGCACGCGCTCATGTGCTTGTGTGGGTGTCTGTGTGTTTGTGTGGGCATGTGTATATGTGTACACGTGTATATGTGTATGTGTGCGCGTGTGTTCATGTGTCTGGCCGTGTGTGGGTGTGCATGTGTGCATGCATACCGTGGTTTGGAGAAACACTGTTTAGTCTGCTTCATGACGTACAGTCAGATTGATAATGAACTTGAACTTACTAGAAGTGCAGACCACAGTATTATAACAAAAGTTTCATTTCAGACAGTGCAAGGCACCATCCATTTTATAAATGAGAGCTCCATTCAACAGTTAGCAAGGAGGAAACTACCCTTGAAATAACACTGGAGAAGAAACTGCCCTTGGGATGATTTGTAAGCTGTAGAATACAGAGGGAAGCCTTTCACTTTATTGTGTCTCTGACATTCAGAAGTGGGTGATAATGATACTTGAATAGTTATCCCATTAGTCCCACTCCCTGCTGTTTCCACCTTACGCCCATAACTTCTTTGAATAACTTGTCTTCCAAAACTCTTATTTATGAATACCAAGACCTGACAATTCACTGTGCAAAAAATATTATCTCAATCTTCTTTCTGATCCATTTTTTTTCCAATCATTAAAATTGCTATTGCCTGGATATTCACTACTATGCCCAAGGAACAGATTTTCTCTATAATTACACTATCTGTCTTCCTCTTTGTCCTGGGGGCTGATATCAGCTTCTCCACTTGATTTTCCAAAATATATTATCTTTATAATAGATACAGTATTTTTCTTTATGCTTATTTTACCATCACACCTCTTACAATGGGGATGGCAAAGAGGTCTGAAAGGAAGGGACAGGCGAATGGTCACATTATGTTTTTTTTCACAGTAATCCCGCGATATTTCTGTCATGAAGACCCTCCGATATCACATAATTGGTCATTCTCACTGGAATAAGCAAAACCTGCAATTTTCCGGGTCAGTGCTCCTTTGTCCACAGCATGCCAGCATTGCAGTATCAAAAGAGGAGTGATGTGTAACTCCACTGCACCAACGTCGCCTTTGATGTATAACATACGCATCCGACATATCCTTCAAAACAAAACAAAATGGCAGTAGATTTTGATGTGTCTTTAGTGCTAGCAGTGACCTGGTATAGCACTTTTCGAGCCCTGGCTAATTTTCTGTGACCATGCATGAATTCATGATGTGCAGATGGACCCAGAATTTATGCAAGCAACATATTTGTGTGATCAATAATATATTGGAGGACAATTTGAAGAGAAGCAAGGGGCAGTTTGAGTCAGAAACGCATGTGGACCTTAAATGCCGTAGACGGAAATGTTTCCTTCTTGTGAGCCAATTTGCGCTGCTGTCCGATAGAAGAATGTGGAGGAGAGAGAGAGACCACATGGCCCCGTGTTCTGGTCTAATGTCCTAAATAATTTTGATGAGTGGAGAGCTCATTTCCATATGTTTTGGGAGACTTTTGACTTTGTGCAGGAACTCATTGAGCCACATCTGAGGCGCAAGACAAATTGGTGACAACCTCTGGATCCTTGGCTTAAACTCACAGTTGCTTTGTGGTGGCTTGCTACCCCATCCATATGAATATCGATCCATCAGTTGTATTTTAGGTGTCAGTACGGCCACGGTCTGTGTGTCGGTACGCCAAATTACAAGAGCATTGAAGGGGGCCCTATTTAAATGTTTTGTTGACCTGCCAAATGGTGCACGACTCCAGGAGACAATAGACGCATTTGCAGAACGGGGTATCCAATGTGTGCTGGTACCATTGATGGCACACATATTCCCATCAGAGCCCCTTGTGAGGACCCACTAGCCTACTACAATGGGAAAAGCTGGCATTCCATTGTTCTACAGGAGGTTGTAGACCACCACTACTGATAAGGATCATGCCCTGAGTTACAATTATTGCTCTTCATTAATTCATGTTTTTCAAATGTCTCTCTAAAGACAGACCTTGTTGTTCCAGCTTCATAGATATGTATGTGAGTTGGCCTGGACGCACCATGATGGTCGAGTTTTAGCCAACTCACCTATCTGCAGAAAGGCCAAGGAATAAGGCAGCTATCTCTTCACGGGTAAAGTAAGTTAATAGACCACACTATACAATAATTTATGTGTCGTTCTCAGAGGGTGCATAAGCCACTTATATATCTACATTGTTCGACCTACAGAAATCCAGAACTGTTAACGGTGTGGAAATTCCTGTGCATCTAATTGGACTCCCAGCATATCCACTGAGGAAGAGATTGATGAAGGGGTTCACTTAAATCAATGGCAGCGTAACTACAACTTCCATTTGATCTCGGCAAGGATTGTGGTGTAAAATGCATTTGGATGTTGTGGTGCGCTGTTAGACAGAATCAGACACACACAAGGTAAAGAATGAACAACAGGTTTTAATCCACAAAGACTTCCACAGAGCCAGGCTGGCTGTGGCTGCAGCAACTCAGAGTGAAGCCTCGGGAGGCCGGCCGCAGGCTTATATCCTGGAGGGTGATTGACACCCGACTGGGTGGGGCTTGATCCATTCAGGCCGACTGATTGGCAGCCGGCCAGGTGTTGTCCTGTCGCCTTACACTCCTGCAGGTACAGAGGGTACCCCCTACAGTAGGCCGGTGGTGTACCACCACAGATGTCTCAAAGGTCACTGGAGGTGCCTGGCCAAGTGACTTGATATTTGTACGACTTTTGTGTCAGGTGTCGTTGCTGCATGTTGTGTTCTACACAATATATGTGAGATCAACAAGGAACACCTCTTGCCTGAGTTGAACAATGATCTACCTGATCTCCCTGAGGAGCCTGAGTGGGTTGCTTATCAGGGTGAACAAGCCTGTCTCCAGGCAATTCGTGAAGCAATTATGTCCCTTCTGTAAGAAATTAAGCTAGTTAATGCAGCTTTTAGTAGATGTATCTAGTGCACTTGTCATTAGAATTGTAGTGAACAGGAGACATATAAATGAAAATAAAAACTTCTAATTCAACTGCATTTATCTACTTACAACTGTGCAATAAAATTATTCATTGACGACCACTTGCAAAAGTCACATTACTGCAGCAACTGGAGGAGGGAGGAATGCGAGGGTGATTGAAAAGACTCATATTGCCTCATCTGAGTGGTGTGTGGGGTCACTCCGCTGGGGTGCCTGATAGAAATACTGGCTATGGGGTTGACAAGTGTGGTGCTGTCACATGGGAGTTTGTGGCAGTGACATGGGAGGTTGATGCTGTCAAGCATTAGAGTCATCATGTCCCTCATGAGTGAGGCCTAGTTTTGCATTTCCGGCTGGAAATCTTTGAACATTTGTTCAAGCCCTGTCATGTCCTCTTAGCAGGTACATGTGTCCGCCTCACGTGCTGCCATCTCCGCCTCTCTCTCCATCCGCTCCTCACGAGCCCTCTGCACCTCCTGCCAAATACGCTCTCTCTCGACATCCTCATGGTCCATTGAGTACAGCATCTCCCTCATTACCTGTGCCTTGATAGGTTTCGGCCTCTTTTTAGGTGGCGGGCACCCTGGAAAGCAATGGAGCACAAACTAAAGTGATAAGACCACTCTTTATGGGCAGACACACTTACAAAGCACATGACAAAATTTGTTGAATGCGAGAAGAAATGGGTTTTTACCTAATTTCTCTTGAGACGCAGGTGGTGCATTGCTCGGCTCGGTTTCCAAGGCACTCAGAACCCCAGGATCAGGACTGCTGCTGGAGGAGGAAGATGCATCTGTTTCCATATCAGGAGATGATGGATCATTAGTGTTGCTCCTTAGTGCTACTGGGTATGCTGAATGGCTTGAATGCTCCAGATGGCATATCAAAGTTCAAAATACGGCCAGTCCAATCACCCCCTGCCACTCGCCCATGGTGGTCATTTGCCTGATGGTTCTTCCTATGAAAGCATTTAAGGGAATGTCATAATTAAACACACTTTCTCTCATTTCTAATGCTACCTGATCCATCCCTCACCAGGCCCATTATCTGGCGGTTTATTTAATTCTCCGCATGGATGATGAGGAGCTCTTGGATCTCAGAATCACTTCAGTTGACAAACATCATGGTCCTTGGATGCTGTGAAATGACTGTTAGCTGTTCGATGCAGATAATTGATTGACTGATGGCTTCAAATTTTGGAATCTCGTGCCGAAACGTCACACACATTGCGCGTTTTCAAACGTCATAGCGACATCATATTAATTAGCTGAGTTGGTCCTGGAATGACTGAAGTGCAATTTACACTGCAGGCATTCTGGGAATTCTACTAGGTCCCTTTGCGGTAAAATGACGGGACTAGAATGACACTCCCGTTTTGTTTCCGTGCTTTTTACACAGAACATGTTCTGGAAAAAAGAAGAAAATGTCCTGGAAATAAGTGGCTGTGTAAACAGCATAAGCGAGGCTGATGTGGTTATTTTAATAAGAGGAGGATTATTCAAGTTTAATTTATTATTATCTGATGGCACAAGTACAAACTGATGAAATGTTCTTCGGTCCTCTGTGTAAAACATGTAGGCATACAACCAGATCTAGCACACAGACAATAAACACACAGAGCAAATAGACATAGGAATAAATAAACAAATAGATAGATATTGTTTAGTAAAGATTAGAGTCTCGGATGGTTAGTGTGAGCAGTTCCTTTGGTCGTTCAGCATTCTCACTGCCTGCAGGAAGAACTTGTTCACATCCTGGTGGTGCTGGCTCTGACACTCCTGTATCTCTTTCCCGACAGGAGCAGTTAAGAGAAGCTGAGTGCGGGGTAGTGGGGGTCTTCAATGATTTTGTATGCCAACTTCAGACAACGATCCTGGTAGGTCAGGTTGATGAGGGGGGGAAGGGAGACCCCAATGATCCTCTCTGTTACTCTTAAGTGTCTGTGGATTAACCTCCAATCTAATTCTCTACAGCAACTGTATTACACTGTAATGTAGCTGGCCAGGCTGCTCACAATAGAGCTCCTGCACAAGATTGACAGGATGGTGGCTGGTAGTCTTGCCTGCTTCAGGCTTCTCAGAAAGCGTAGTCACTGTTGCACCTTCCTGAGAAATGAGGAGATGTTTTAAGTAAGTAATAAGTAAGGTCTTGGAGGACTGAAGAGTAGCCATTGTTGTTACATAATAGGTCACTTATTAAAGGGACTCCAAGGAACTTGGTGCTCTCTACTCTCTCCACTTCTGAGTTATTGATGTGCAGTGGAGGTAATTGATTGAAGTAAAATAGATGAATTTAGAGCCTGGATCAGTACTTGGAATTATAATGTTCTGGCCATTACAGATACTTGACTGCAATCACGAAGGGAGACATTCTAAACCTTGAAATGGGGACATAAGTCTGGCCAGGTGAGGGAGAGTTTTTCAGGAATACTGATCACCATTCGTTAATATCAAGATAGTGATGAATATGGATGAGCTTAGACTTTGTGGGAGTGTACGACATTGGCAGAGGTAAACTGTGTCATTATTGGGAACGAGCTAGGGGGGAGTTAATTGGGAGCAACTTCCGATTGGGTCATTCACTGAACCCACACCTGAAATGGGAGTTGTTTAACGACCAATTAATTAGAGTGCAGGACTGCATGGTTCAGTGTGAATGAAGGACATGACTGATAAGGTAAGTAAAGCTTGAATGATACCAGAGGTTTTGAATTTAATGAGAAAGAAAAATAAGGTATTTTTAAAGTTTAGGAAGATTCTGAAAGACAGGGCCCTGCAGAAATGTAAAGATTGCAGGATAGAGCTTAAGGAAAGACACTAGGAAGACCAAAGGGGCCATGAATTATCCTTGGTGAATAGGATTGAAGAAGTTCCCAAGGCCTTTTATACTTGCATTAAAAATGAGAGGAAGACGAGTGAGAGGATAGGACCGCTCAAGAACAAAGGAGAGAATTTATGCTTGGAGTCAGAAGAAGTGTGTGAGGTCCTAAAAGATAAGTTTGCTTTGGGATTCACCAAGGAGAAGGACCTGGAGGATAGTGATACAGAGCGAAATATGGAGCATACTAATGTGTTTGAGCATTTTGTGGTCAAGATGGAGGTGGTGCTGGGGCTTTTGAGAAGCCAGGGCCTGATGGGTTCTATCCCAGGTTATTGGAAAGGCCAAGTAAGGAGATTGCTGGGGACTTGACAAAAATCTTTGCATCCTTGCTAATAAGTAAGGTCCTGGAGGATTGAAGAGTAGCCAATGTTGTACCTTGTTCAAGAACAGATATGGGGATAAACCAGGAAATTATACACTGGTGAACCTCACATCAGTGGTAGGGAAATTATTGAAAAGGATACTTGGGGATTATGATTTGTGCAATGATCATTGGATTGTACACCTCTGGTTTTCCCTTCCTGAAGTCAACAATCTGCTCCTTGGTTTTGCGATCAGCTGATCAGTGCCAGCCACTCATCCGCATGACATCGGCTCAATCCTGATAGCTGGTGCTGCCTTTGTGGTGTTGATGTGCTCTTTGTGACCATGTAGGTTTCTTCTGGATGGTAAATTCTGTTCCTGATCCCAAAGACATGCAGATTGATACATTTAGTTGGCCTCTGTTAGTTGCCATGAGTATGTAATAAAATGAGGAGTCAGGGAAAAATGAAATGTCATTAGCATGGACTCAATATTCCAAAAGACCTGTTTTCATGTTTTATGTCTCTTCTTGGCCACTGGAAGCTTCCTAATCACTTTGGGGGGGGGTGGGGGGGTCTCAATCAGGGGTCAAGGAGGAGACTTGGATGCCTCGAGCTCCGGTTCACTGCTGGGCCAGTCAGGAGGCAGTGGAGCTATAGGGGTATTGGGAGTATGAGGTGGCGGGTTCAGGAGAGGTGTTGGGATCCATGGACTCTCGATGACTCTGAAGGGTCATTTTTTTTGCTTCTCTCTCTTGTCTTGATAGTGATGCTGTACTGGTGCCTTTATGGGTCAAACAAAGGAAAAAGAAATGGTGCAAATAAATAAATGGAATCTCTAAATTTAAATATAGACATCCAGCATGGTAACAGGCCCTATTGGCCCTGGAGTCCGTACCACCCAAATACACCAATTGACCTACAATCCCCACATGTTTTTGACGGGTGAGAGAAAACAAGAGCACCCAGAGGAAATCCACACAGACACAGGGAGAAGGTACAAACCGTGTACAGACACCGCCAGATTGGAACCCAGGTCACTAACTGCTATGTTGACCGTGCCGCCCATAATCTCGAGCAATAAATCAGGGCAATTCCAGCAATTTCTCACAAGGAGTCACAAACTGATGACCAGCATTTCAATTTGCAGCTAATCTACCCTTCGGCTCACCAGAAATTGTGCTAAGCAGGAACTGCAGAGAGAAAGTCTGCTGCCCTGTTGTCTCACCACCCCCCCCCCCCCCCCAGTTGATTAAAATATGCACTGATCGCAGTAAATGGTGAGGGGGGTGGGTGTTTGGGTGGGGGGAGAGAACTTGTGTGGAACTGGTGCTGCGGCCCCAGCTGAGAGAACCATCACTTCGCTGAGGGTGATGTATAATCCTTAAAACAATAATCACTGCCTTTTCAATCTTTACTCGTTTCAATGATGATGAAACTGTGTAAACTTAGATTAATTGCAAGATGTTAATGTATACCCGTCAGATCGTGAAATATATTGCAATCAATGTTTTGTGCAGCGTTTTCTACAATTTGATACATAGCACCTTTGCAAATCAGATTCCTCATAAATAATGTAGAGCAATGCAATGACCCAGCCACAACTAATATTAATCAAGTAATTTTTCTGGTATGTTTGGAAGGTGGGGGGTTGGGGGGGGGGTGGCAGTTGTTTGTACAGCTTGATGACATGTGATTTACAGTGTGAATGTGAAAAGTATAATCACAACCTTATTTATGCAGAAGGTTTCCCTAACAGACTTCACAGAGCTGAGAAGATTCATAGTTTAAAGGGGTAAATTATAAATGTGTGTCTTATAAGGGGCAAAGGGAAGTGTGATGTTCAAACTGGTCCCTCTCTATAACTCTGCACTGTGTTTAATGGCCATCCTACCTATGGGATGATCACTTGGACTACTCACAGAGCAAATATTCCCACTGTGCTGTGGTACAATTTTTCTATACATGTACAGAACAAAAGATGTTTTAAATTTAAGAAAATTTCATTCATTACATGATGGTTATAACCCCTCACCACCCCCCCCCCCCCACATATTCTGCAACCACAGAGGTTTATGCCCAAGATAGTGGTGCCTGTGCTGGGCAGTGTACCACGAGGGGTTGCAGGCACTGGAGGAGCAGGGTGTTGAAAACAGGGAGAACACCCCCTACGAAGTGAGAAGGAGAAGCAGAGGATGTGACCCTGCAGGGTTGTGACCACAGCAGCAGACCAGTGAGGGAATAATGGCTGAAGGACCCATGCAGGCTGCGGGCTGCTGGAGACCTGACTTACACATCGGAATCAGGTATCAGAGCTGGGATTTGAGAGGGTAATGAAAATGAGAAGAGCTTCTGATGGGCCTTGGGTGCTGAAGGGCTTCCTGATCGTGTCAGAGGTTTGGACCTGGAGCTTGGGTTGCCAATGGATCGAACAGGAGTATATATGGTTGTAGAGGCTGTAGGAACGCTGGAGCCAAATCCACAGACGCTACATTTCTCTGAAGGGACTCTTTTTCTTCTCTTTCTCCTATTGTAAGAGACGCTGGGCAATGCTCATGGTGGCTCTTTGCTTTATGGCGGACAAAGGTTGAAGTATAGCATGTATATTATATTTTTAATAATTATTACGTGACAATAAAAGGAACCTCTGAACCTTTTTTTTCTCACAGATCACAACACTGAGCTCTTGCCAATGAGAACGATGCACTGATTTCATGATTTGATTTGTCTTGTTATATTAAACAACAGGTTACATACCCATAAAATAGTTCAACAATAAAGCAGGCAGGTTTTATTGAGATATTACATGCACAATTCCTGCTTTGAATATTGCCACATAGAATGATACTAGGTACCATAAATTTATTGAAAGTTGTTTTCTAGACATCTCACCAGTAAACATAGTAAAAAGGTGAATTGAATAATAAACATGAATTCAGTAAAATGTACTCCAGTCACAAGAAAGAGCAAGATGGCATTCAACTTCTTGACCTGTGTTCACCGTTCCTAAAGATCATGGCTGGTCTTTCGCCCCAAGACTACTTTCATCATGGCTGGTCTTTCGCCCCAAGACTACTTTCATCATGGCTGGTCTTTCGTCCCAAGACTACTTTCATCATGGCTGGTCTTTCGTCCCAAGACTACCTTCCTGCACCGTTCACATTCCCTTTGATTCCTCGAACATTCAGAACCTTGATCTCAGTCTTGATCGAAAGCAATGACTGAACCACTACAACCCTCCAAGGTACAGAATTCCAAAGTTTATTTAAAAATATATCTCCTCTGATTTCGGACACCACAACTAGGGGAAAGATTCTCCTTGCATCTAATTTGTCAGACCTCTTCTTCTAAACTTCCGAGACCGTGGGCCTAGTCTACACGACATCTTCTGATGCAGCAAATTTACAAGGTCTGGAACCAGCAGAGTGTCTGGAGGCAGACTGGGAGATCACTTCACTGAGCACCTTCACTCTGTCTGTATCAGTGACAGGGATCTCCCAATGGCCAACCATTTCCTTTCTGTGCACCACTCCCATACTAACATGTCTGTTCATGGCCTCATGCACTGCCAAACCAAGGCCATGTGCAAATTGGAGGAGCAACACTGAATTTTATGTCTGGGCACTGTCTGACTGGATGGCATTAATATTGACTTCTCCAGTTTCTACTAGACCATTCCCCATTCTCCATCTCTACCTCTATTCCCTTTCCTACAGCTCTCCACTTTCTTCCCTCTCCATTTATAGAGCTATCCCCCCTGCCCCAGTTTTATCTTGAGCCTTCCCTCCCTTCTCCACCTATTACCTCTTGCCTGTGGGATGTGCTCTGCCTGCCCCTCACCCTCCACCATTTTGTATGGGCACCTGCCTTAATTTTGCTCATACCTTGACAAGGGGCTGAAGCCTAAAACATTGGTTTGGTTTCTTTATCTTTGGTATATAAAGCAAGCAGTTTGACCTGCTGAGATTATCCACCATTGTGTTTTTATTTCAATCTCTGAGTCTGCAGACTTCTGTGTCTTACTCAATGAATCTTCATTTTACTCATTCTCTGGCAAGCTGCTTCTCTGACATTAGGAGACCAAGACTGCACCAACTAGTCCAGGTGTGGTCTCGGCAACCTAATCCCTAGACTTAAATTCCCTTGTGTTAAAGGATAGCATTTCTAATACCTTCCAGTACTTGCATGTTAGTTTTGAAAAATGCCTAAGCTGCTTTTGAATATCAACACTAAATGATCCATCACCATTTAAATAATGTTTTTCACACCAAAGAGGATAGCCTCACATTTTTCCACATGATATTCCACGGTCAATGTTCTGGCTTGCTCACTCAGCCATCCTGCATCTCCTTGAAGCCTCCTTGCATTTTCATCCATGCTCACATTCTCCAATAGTTCAGCCTCATCGTCAGCTAAATTGTAGATTATGAACAGCTGAGACTCGAGCTCCAGTCTCTGTGACACCACTCTCATCGTGGACTGGTCATCTCAGAAGACCACCACTCATTTCTCAACCTTCTTTCTTTCCACTCGCATACCACTGTAAGTAATCCCTAACTATTCGCTATGCCATCGGTGCTCTATAATTAGTAAGGGATTGCTTAAGGTGGTATGTGGGTGGGAAGGGAAGGTTGAGAATCACTGCTCGAGACCCAATTGATAGTGAAATGTTTTGCTTGAGAAAAATTGTCATTGGCCCATTTCCTTTAGAGTTCTGAAGCCATGCTCATAACAAGTCAATTAGGTACGATTAAAACAGTGGTTTTCAAACTTTTTCTTTTCAACACTTTAAGTAATCCCTTACTAATCACGGAGCACCAATGGCATAGCGAATAGTTAAAGTGGTATGTGAGTGGAAAGAAAAAAGGTTGAGAACCGTTGGTTTAGATGGATTTGGGCCAAATATCAGGCCTAGAATGTTAACTTGGTTCCGTTCTAAAAGCTTTTTCTGTGTTGTGTGGTTTGAAGACTCTGGATTCTGCTCGGTAACAAATTCTTAATCCGTGTCACTATATTACCTCAACTCCATTTGTTTGAGGTTGATAATCAAGCCCTTGTGTAAGGGGGGAAAAAAAGCATTTGGAAATTTAAAACATGAAACCAACCAGTCCCTCCCTTATCTATTTTATGTCATATCTTCATAGAACTCTGATAAATTTCATTTTCATTCATCCATGTTGACTCTATCCAATCCTACTTTCTATATGGGCGTTCAGCGATTATATCCCTTTAACTTGATTTGATTTAAATTTAGACATACATACAGCATGATAACAGGCTCTTCCAGCCCACGAGTCTCAGCTGCTCAATTACACCAATTAATCTGCAACCCCTATATGTTTTGAGGGGTGGGAGGATACAGACATGGGGAGAATGGACAAGCTCCTCAGACAGTGCCAGATTTAATTAAAGTGACATTATTTTTACTATTAATTTAACAAAAACTACTAAATTAATGTGCACTGTTGCAGTTGGATTTTTTTTTAATGAAGTACCTGTTTGGTGCATGTGATAATAAGCGTTACCATTCTATATTCAATGATTTTCCTGCTGACATTGTGTTATCAGAATACCTGCTTAGTAAGACTCATTAAGTATATTAGTAAGGTTTTATCTGGAAGCTTAGGGGATGGGGAGGTTAATTATCCATAATGTTATTGTTCGCTTTTTGGGCAGAGATGGTTAAATGTTTTTAAAGAATGTGACTGAAAATAAAGTAAAATTCTTCATGCAAGTGAAGTTTGTTCAGAGCAAGTACAGTATAGTATTTTTTGTCTTTTTTAAAATTGTTTATTCTTAATCCAAGTGTATTAGTTATTATAAGAGTGAGTCTCAAGCAACCAGAAAACTTGCTTATCCGGTATCAACTAATCTACAGAGGTGCCGGATACCAGGGGTTTTACTGTATCTTCATTTACTGAAATAATAATTCTACTTCTCCAATTTACATGTTCTTTATCCTGTCTTCAATTCCATTACTTGTCCAATTTCTCCCTGTTTTACCCTGCGGTGTCATCATGTTCTCTTATTTAATTTCCTCTTGACCCCAAAACACAGACTTTACCTTTTCTCCTCTCGCTACTTCCCTTTATCTCTTTGACTCAAAGCCTGCCTCAGCCTGACATTTTTCCCATTTTCCCTCACTGCAGACGCTGCCTGAGTATTTCCTGTGTTTGTGCTTTAATTTCAGGTTCCTTTCACTTAACTTTTGATTCTCAGTGGGGCAGTGAATTGGTTGCTCCACATAGCAGGAAATTTGGAGCCATAGAGGTCTACAGCTGAGAAACAGTCCCTTCAACCCAGCTTGTCTCTGCTGATCAAGCTAGTCCCATTTCCTTGTGTTCGTCCCATATCCTTCTAAAGATGGTATGGATGTGCTATGGAAGCCAATTTGACACTGATAATAGGTGTGGTTGATTTGAGTTGTATTACAGATACCAATTTAACTTTGGCACTTGTGTAGCAGGTTCTGAGATTCACCTTGTTTTTACTGACAGCTCTCTCTTGTTTTTAATCAAGAGAAAAAGAATTACTGGTACTGCTGTTTACAATGTTGTTTCCAAATGTGACATTATCTTTCTGCTAATTATTTCATGAGGGCGGCACAGTTTATGTACTGGTTAGCACAGGATCACATGATAAAGGAGCAGAAGTGGGCCCTTTGGCCCATCAAGTCTGCTCCTCCATTCTAATCACGAGCTGATTCATCCTCCCACTCAGCCCCACCTCCTGGCCTTCTCTCCATAACCCTTGATGCCCTGACTAATCAAATACTTGTCAATCTCTGCCTTAAATACATCCAATGACCTCCCAATTCCACTGATTTACAAACCTCTGACTAAATGTATATTTTTTGCATCTTGGTTTTGAATGGACACCTTTTTATCCTGAAGCCCTCTTGTCCTAGACTCCCCTACCATGGGGGAACATTCTTGCCACATCTCTGAAGCACACACTATTACAGTGCCAGTGACCGGGGTTTGAATCTGGCACTGTCTGTAAGGAATGTGTACATTTTTCGCTTGTCTGTGTGGGATTCCTCTGGGTGCTCTGGTTTCCTCCCACATTCTAAAGACGTGTGGGGTTAGTAGGTTAATTGGTTGCGAGGGTGTACTTGGGCGGTGAAGGCTTGTGGGCCGGAAGGGTCTGTTACTGTGCTGTACTTCTAAATTAAATAAATAATATAAAGTTCAGAGTTTTCTGGAAGGGAATATTTTTCATGCTCAACACTGCATGCTGAAGATGGGGTGATATGAGGCTACATTAAGTAGCTTCTTAGCACTCACAGAGTGCTGTTGTTCAGTGATTTTTAAATCCAATTATACTGCTGCTTTTGGGTTATTGGTACGCTAAAACCACTTCAAAACAATGAGGTGTAACAGCATTTTTGCAAATTACATTCCCAATGGAAATGTCTGAAATAAACCCTTGCTCATTTCACAAATGCAAATGTATCCATCGATGCAATCCTTTCGAATAACCTGCACGATACATTCAAATACAATTCTTTCAATTCAAATTCCATTTTTATCGTGACTATTTTTTTTAAAATTGCCTCACGGAGAGCCGATTCAACATAAGAGGTGCTTCTTTGATAAGAGGGAATGAAAAGTCCCTTCTGTGAGTGCAGGAAGCTAAGATATAAAATCAGCCACTAAAAGGATTGCTGAAGGAACTTTGCGGGTCAGGTGGCATCAAATAGAAATTGGTAATGTTTTTTGGTGGAGGCTGAGAGTGGAGATGGAAGATAACTGGTTCAATGGATTCTTCATTGACAGAACCCTGCTCTCAGATCGTTAACATGGGCACCCCAAGGCTGTGTGCTTTGTCCCTTGCTCCCTGTATGCTCGTGACTCCGTTACCAGTTCAGCTTCATCTTTGGAAGTTGCAACAAGACTGCATCAGTATTGACCTATTTCTGTTTAAGCCCCCCTCCCCAGTCTCGCTCCTTTCCTCCAGTTCCACTCTTCCTTGCTTCTATCAGGGAGTTACCCTCCTTTGGCCTTTTCCCCATATCATTCTGCTTCCTTCTCTTCTACACTCCCACCTGTTGCCTCTTACTTCTTAGCCTGTACTCTTTTTCCCCCTGTCCCTTCCCCCCCCCCACGCTTCCTTTCCCCCCCCCCCTTTTTATTCTGGAGCTTCCCTGGTTTTCCACATTTCCAACAAAGGGCTCAGCCCGAAACTTTGACAGCCTTCTACTTCCTGTATGACCCGGTGAGTTTCTCCAGCATCTTTGATCATTGCAGTAGACCCAAGCATCTGCAGATTTTCTTGCTTAATACCCATAGGTGATAGGTGGACAATGCAATGTCAATTTTATCCACTTTTGTAGGAATATTGATGCAGTTGCAAAGAAACTGATAGGCTTTTATTCATGACAGAATGGATGTCCATCCATGCTGGTCAATCCATGCTGGTCGACTGCTCTATGCTGCCGGCGGTGGCACAGTCGTCTTTATTCAGGGGTGAGTGGGAGGAATCTCCGGCACTGTCAGCAAGGCGCGTGTCCTAGCACATCTAAACGCATATATGGAATTTTTTTTTTTAAATTGGGACATCGATGACCTTTACAAATCATTCAAACTTGATATGTAGCTGCACTTTGGATAAGAAATGACATCTTAGCCTTCAATAAAAGATAACCAGAGTACAAGAGTAAAGAAATCCTAATCCAGTGATGCAGACCTTGGTTCTGCTTTCCTTGTCTAAGGCCGGAGGCAAAACAATCTGCTGGAGGAACTCGGTGGGTCAAGCAGTTTATATTCCCAGTATATTTCTGTTTGAGGAGACAAATGATAACACGAGAGGAGCAGGGAGAGGGGATGCAGTCAGGAAGTCCTTGCAATATCTGCTGGTGGATGAAACCATGAGTAACTGGTCATTTATTTCAACACTGCTTTTAAGAGCTTGCTGCACACAAACTTGTCTACAGTTTTGTTTTGGAATGATGCACTTTACAGAGAGTTGATTGTTTGCTCCAAAATGCTAAAAATGATGCAAAATATTGACCCATATTTTGCTCTGAGAGAGTCCATTAGTGCTAGGGTGGTCATAGGTACACACGCACACACCATTTGTTGTTTTAGTAATACCTGTTTAAATTTTATATATATATTTTCTATTTGAAACACACTGTATATATGGTAACCATGACTATGTCATCCTTTTTGGAAATTTTGAAATAGCCACCCTAATCTTTTGTGCACCTGTGAACCCAGAAGTGCATCAGGGTGTGGGGGTGTGGGGGTGTGGGTGTGGGTGTGGGCGCGCGCCGGCGTGGGCGGGGGGCGCATGCATTGTTTGTGCATGTGTGCGTGCATGTGCCTGTGTGATGTAGATTGGACCTGACATAACTATGCCCAGGTGAGTAGTTTGCCAACATTCAGCATAAAACCTCAGATAATCACTGGGCTGCGATCACAGCAGCGATAGCATCTGCAGAATTTTATCCTGACATATGTCTGCCTGCTTGTCAGAGAAACTTTGCCGAATGGAAGAAATAAACAAAAGGGCTATAATTTTATAGTTTAAGATTTCTTGCATTTGATGTGGAAATTTAGAGAACTTTAAACTCTCAAAAGATCTCTTCACAGAAAGGCTGGGATTTTATTCTTGAGTGTTGGAACTGGTTTCTGTGCTGTAGCAAGTTCTTCCCCTGATAGCTCGTGTAAATGTCCACGGGTTTGGATGAGTTTTGGTCAGCTCATAATTCTGCTGGTTCTTCACTGAGGTTGGCAGATTCGCAAAAATAACAACTAGGTCTTAAAACTGACCTATAGCTTGCCTAACGAGGGCCATTCAGCTGAAATGTTGGCCTTCTTTCTTTCTTTCTAACAGATGCTAGTGGATCTGCTAAGCATTTTGCAGTGTTCTCTTGAAGATATCCGTCTGGCTGTGATGCCTTTCAAAGCTTCCAAAGATTGGCAATACTTTTGAGTATCATTGGCATTAAAAAGCTAAAAATTAAATAACCAAGTTAATTAAATTTGAATGAAGTATAACCTTCTAATAACATTGCAGTAAAGAATAACTAAAATCATAATTTTTTTAGTAAAATGCAAAAGTCTGTAGACATCGTGGTTGAAATAAGAACCCAATGCTGGACAAATTCAGTTGGTCAAGCACTGTGCTTGAAACAGGACCATAGAAAACTACAATACAGAAAACAAACCATTTGGCCCTTCTAGTCTGTGCCAAAACACTAACATTATATAGGTGAAGCATGAATCAAAGCTCTCATGACTGGAGGGAGAACAAATGCTTTTATTAGCTTTCAACCAAGGCTAGGGTCTCACCGTAGTCTTCAGAAGGGTTCTGGGTTTAGGTGGGAAACCAGGGTAATAAGTGAGCAGATGGGGCGGAGGCAGGACCAGCCATCAGCTGCATTAGGCTTCATGCTAACACACAACAGTATGGTGCAGGAACAGGCTCTTCTGTGCAAGACATGTTGCTTGGGCATGATGTGCATTGTTTGTGTTTTTTTTTCCCCCTGCGCATTCATGCTTCTATCTAGAACCCTACTATTGTATCTGCTTTCACCACAACTCCGGACAGCCTGCTTCAGGCACCCACCACTCTCTGTCTTTATAAAAAAACTTGCTTCACCCATTTCCTTTAAACGTTCCACTTTAAACATGTTTTTACCCTGGAAAAGGGTTCTGACAGTCTAACTATGCCTCACGTAATTCTATAACTTTCTGTCGAGTCTCCATGTATGCATCTGAAAGTAAACTGTACCTACTGAGGGGATCGTATGGAAACCAAAGTTAATAGGGTCGGCAATTGGAATTAACTCAGTAAAATTGAAATCTGGGCATAATATTGAACCCTGTATTAAGAAAACACTGAGCTAATTACACTGGACAATAAAGATCTTGCTTCCTGAACACTATCACAAACCACTTTTTCTAGATATAATCTATTTTTGTGATTTCCTGTCATATTTTAATTCTATCAGAGGTAGACAAAACTGTGGTGTTACACCATCGGGCTACTGCAGGGGGAAACCTCTGTACCTGCAGGAGAGTAAGGGGACAGGACAACACCTGGCTGGCTGTCAATCAGTCGGCCTGAAGGGATCAAGCCCCACCCGGTTGGGTGTCAATCACCCTCCGGGATATAAGCCTGCGTCGGCCTCCCGAGGTCTCACTCAGAGTTGCTGCAGCCACAGCCAGCCTGGGTCTGTGGAAGTCTTTGTGGATTAAAGCCTTTTGTACAGTCTTTATCTTTGTGTGTGTCTGATTCTGGCTAACAGGGCAGCACAAAAACCATGAAGCGCAGTTTGTCATTGAAAATTTATTTTCTACATTCACACTTGGACACTTCCCTGCTGATCTTGGTGCAGTCAGTGACAAAAATGGTGAAAGGTTTCACCAGGACATTGTGACCATGGAAAAGCAGTATCAGGACAACTGGAATCCGTCAATGCTGGCTGACTATTGTTGGTCACTGACACAAGAGGCATCAGATGCTGAGTACAAATGAAAATCAGCATCAAATCACTTTTAGGTCAGTTGAACTAACACTACGTGTCGGCATCATTGTGCGATTAAACATGCTGAATTCAATAAAAGATCATTTAATGTTTCTCCAACTTCCTACATGATACAGCAAATCTGAAAATCATCTTTGTTTAGCGAGAAGTTGTCTATCATAATCCCCAGGTTTTTTTTCAAGAAACAAATCTTTTGAAAATATTTCTTGTCCAGTGTATCGCAATGTACAACACTTGCCGCCTTCCTGGCAGGATTTTGAACATCTATAGATCTCGGAAGAAAAGGAAAATTGAGAACATTGGGGGTTTTCCACAAACTGACACTGCCCCTCTGTAAGGCAGTCCAAAATTCAATTCCCTCTGGAAAATGAGAACCCTTTCAAGTATGTTTTCTTGTGAAGACTTTTATCTTTTTTCCCCCCATTAGACCACCAGTGATGTGGGTATTGCAAACCCAGATGCTAAGCTCAATTTTCAAATGGTAGGTCCATACTTATCAAAGGATAAGAACCCCAGGCTATAAATGTGTAATCTTTAATTTCTCCAACAAACTGGAGAATGCTGAAAATATGTTTTTGAAATGTTCCTGTCATATTCAGCTTCACAGTTTTATTGCACTTGCAATCCTATAAGCACGGGTGTGATGTTACAGCTTGCATGCATAATACATTGGGATGCAATTACTTTGTCAATAGTTTGAAGACAAGCACTTTAAAATGAAGCTTTTTCGCAGGGATGCTCGTGAGTCAACATCACACAATATAATTTTTGGTTATGTGGCTTTGTTATGAAGCAAGTAGGTGGGGATGATTAATATCATTATCTGCTGACAACGCTGTTTTCTACCATTGATTACCTCCTAGTTCTTATCTGAGTTGGAACCATGCCTGTTCCGAGTTTGCTGTCATCTGTAACCTCTTCCACCTCGAAAAAGGTGCAACTTTGTCCCAGCAACAGTTCTTCTGCTGTGAAAACTCCATCCAAGTCTTTATTCTCTCTCTGGCCTTTCTTTCAACCTGATGGTTCAAGAACAGTTTTTTCCATCAGCTTTCAGGATCTTAAAGCTCCCCACACTACCTTCAGCTGAACACTCCTGCAAGACCATCAATGACCTTTCTGCATTGAAACAACACATATTGTTTGAACTACTGGTACTGTTGATTATCATTTCGTTATCCTTTTTCTATATATCTTTTTTCTCTCTTGTGGCGATTATGATAATTTAACCTTCCATTGGTATGTTTAATGTAGCTGCAGCATGCAAGAATTTCAGTGCATTTGTACATTGTAGTTATCTGTATGACAATAAGCTCTTATCACCTTATTTCTTGACTATCCTATTGTAGTTCTACCCTGCTCCTCTGGTTCTAGGGCAGAGAACAGAAATCTACAGCACAGTTCAACCCATTCGGCCTGTTGTGCTGACCTAATAACCTACTCCACCGACTGCCTAGAATTTCCCAATTTCATGACCCACCATATTTCTCAGTTCAATGTACCTATCTAATTGTCTCTTAAAAGATCCTATTGTACCTGCCTCCATCAACCTATCTCTTGAATCGCATCTGTACTTACTCCCATGTACCTTGAAACTATGCCCCCTCATGTTAGCCATTTCAGCCTCGGGGGAAGTCTCTGGCCAGCCACACGATCAATGCCTCTCATCATCTTGTGTACCTCTATCAGATCACTCCTCATCCTCTCCTGCACCAAGGAGAGAAAAAAATGCACTCAACCTATCCTCACAATGCAGGCAATATCCCTTTTTAACTCCTCTGCACCCTCTCTGCAGCCCCCACATTTGAGGTGACCAGAAGGAAACACAATATTCCAAGCGGGGACTAACCAAGGACCTATTTTTCCTGCTCACTGTACATTCCCACACTGCAATTATTGTTAGTCTATGGAGTAACATGATCTGACACAAAATGAAGCATATTCCGAGTCTTGTCTGTAGGTGCCACTAGTGTGCTTTGTACTTGAACTTCTATCATATACTTACGAATGGAGCTGATCACTCCAAATGATATTGAGGCACCGTTAGTTTTGTGTATGATCTTTGTTGTGAACAACTGTGTGTATATGTGGTTTACATGTATGTGTGGTGTGGATGTGTGTGTATGAGAATGTGTGGTGTGTGTGCATGGTGTGTGTGTGTATGTAAGTGTGTGTGTAAGTGTGTGTGTAAGTGTGTGTGTGTAAGTGTGTGTAAGTGTGTGTAAGTGTGTGTAAGTGTGTGTGTGTGTGTGTGTGTGTAAGTGCGTGCGTGTGTGTAAGTGCGTGCGTGTGTGTAAGTGCGTGCGTGTGTGTAAGTGCGTGCGTGTGTGTAAGTGCGTGCGTGTGTGTAAGTGCGTGCGTGTGTGTAAGTGCGTGCGTGTGTGTAAGTGCGTGCGTGTGTGTAAGTGCGTGCGTGTGTGTAAGTGCGTGCGTGTGTGTAAGTGCGTGCGTGTGTGTAAGTGCGTGCGTGTGTGTAAGTGCGTGCGTGTGTGTAAGTGCGTGCGTGTGTGTAAGTGCGTGCGTGTGTGTAAGTGCGTGCGTGTGTGTAAGTGCGTGCGTGTGTGTAAGTGCGTGCGTGTGTGTAAGTGCGTGCGTGTGTGTAAGTGCGTGCGTGTGTGTAAGTGCGTGCGTGTGTGTAAGTGCGTGCGTGTGTGTAAGTGCGTGCGTGTGTGTAAGTGCGTGCGTGTGTGTAAGTGCGTGCGTGTGTGTAAGTGCGTGCGTGTGTGTAAGTGCGTGCGTGTGTGTAAGTGCGTGCGTGTGTGTAAGTGCGTGCGTGTGTGTAAGTGCGTGCGTGTGTGTAAGTGCGTGCGTGTGTGAGTGCGTGCGTGTGTGAGTGCGTGCGTGTGTGAGTGCGTGCGTGTGTGAGTGCGTGCGTGTGTGAGTGCGTGCGTGTGTGAGTGCGTGCGTGTGTGTAAGTGCGTGCGTGTGTGTAAGTGCGTGCGTGTGTGAGTGTGCGTGTGTGAGTGTGCGTGTGTGAGTGTGCGTGTGTGAGTGTGCGTGTGTGAGTGTGCGTGTGTGAGTGTGCGTGTGTGAGTGTGCGTGTGTGAGTGTGCGTGTGTGAGTGTGCGTGTGTGAGTGTGCGTGTGTGAGTGTGCGTGTGTGAGTGTGCGTGTGTGAGTGTGCGTGTGTGAGTGTGCGTGTGTGAGTGTAAGTGCGCGCGTGTGTAAGAGTGCGCGCGTGTGTAAGAGTGCGCGCGTGTGTAAGAGTGCGCGCGTGTGTAAGAGTGCGCGCGTGTGCAAGTGCGTGCGCGCGTGCGCGCGTGCGTAAGTGTGTGAGTGAGTGTAGGCATACTTGCACTGTCAGATGGCCTCTCCCCTAGGACAGCAAATTTGGGAAATTAGATATTTGTCACCTATGCACTGTTCATTGTTGGTGAGGAACTGATCTTTAGAGATAACGGTCATTTGTCCAACATGAGCTCATCATGGCAAAGATCTCCAAACAATCTTGCCAAGTCAGGTACATCTGACAGTGCAAGTTATGCCTAGCATCAATCTCCTCCTTCACCCAATCCCCCTCGGTAATCTCTCGCCCCATCAAAATGTGAGACCACTGCCATCTCTGCACACACTTGAAACTTCCACTCTCTTCTTTCAGTCCCGTCGCCAAATATTTCACACTTCACTTCTGGAATCGGACTAATATGGGAGGAGCACCAGATTGAAACCAAACACAAATTCATTTCAATTAAGGCTCAAGGAGTTGGCATTCATACCATCTGCTCAGGCTTGGACTCACAACAAATTCTCAAGGAAATGATGAGACAGATGGGCATCATCGCACGCCTTCCTGCTCATCTAAACCTTGAAAATTTTAAATTCTCTAATAAAACTGTTTGTAGAATGTTTCATGGTGGACACTTGTACACTCCAATTATTCAGCACCCCACCAGGTCCTTTCCTCTTGATGTGAGAGTCTATCTTAATCTGGAAAGTCTTTCATAGAATAACTTGACCTCATTCTCATGAATTCCCAGGCTGATTGCATGACATTGCAGGGTTTAACAAAAAAGCAGAAAATTAGCGTAGCGGTTAGTACAACACTATTACATTGTCGGCGGCCTAGGATCTAATCTGGCGCTGTCTGTAAGGAGCTTGTACCTTCTTCCCTTGTCCTTCAGGTGCTATGGTTTCTTCGCACCCTTCAAAACATAGAGGGTTGCAGGCTAATTGGGGTATTTGGGTGGTCCAGGCTTATGGGCTGGAAAGGCCTGTTACCGTGCTGTATATTTAGATTTATCGCTTTTCACATTCTGTAATATACAGTAAAGTCCCTGTTATCCAGAATTCAAGCAATTGGCAAAAAAAATTACAGAAAATAAATAGGTAAAAAATGCAGAAGTTTAAAATTGGCACGCCTCGCTGTTAGTTCACCAATCATGCAACAAAATCTCAAGCAACCAGAAGATTCACTTATCCGGAATTTACCAATTTCCCATAGGTGATGGATTCCATGGGTTTTACTGTACTGTATCCTCCTCAAAGCTTGTCAGTGATAGCCCTGCATTTTTATCCAGTTATAATGTTCAGCAGGCATTGTGTTATCTAATCCCCCATGTTCAGATACATTTGCTTGGATCGAGGGAACTCCATGACATTCAGATAGCTTGACACAATCAAAGACAGATTAGTTGGACAGCCTAGCATTAAATACAGAACGCCAAGAGTTCTTCAGCACCATATTGCCAATACCTGATGCAATTATCTCAGGTGCGTGCAGGAAAGTTTAGAGGAAATGTTAAGGAAAGGTGGATTCCTGGAATGCATTGCCGGTGGTGGAGACTGGTAGAATAGGGACATTTTAAAGACTTGAATAGTCACATGGATGTAAG
Source organism: Narcine bancroftii (assembly GCF_036971445.1). Lineage (NCBI taxonomy): Eukaryota > Metazoa > Chordata > Chondrichthyes > Torpediniformes > Narcinidae > Narcine > Narcine bancroftii. The sequence goes on from NC_091478.1 coordinate 20,501,002, forward strand.
AAAATTAGAGGGTTCCTGGTGTAACGAGTGAAGGATTAGATTGTCGTGAAGTTGGCTTCCATAGGTCAGCGCAACATCAGGGCCTGTACATGGCTGTAATGTTCTCTGTTCCAAGTACCATCTCCAGAATCAGGGGGGGGGGGGGGTCAATGCCTGTAATTGCAATGTGTGGTTGGTCAGCAGATTGATGATGGGTTCATTCTTGTGATGTTCCGAAGCGGGTTCATTCCAATGCCCGCTCTTTCACTCTCACTGGCAGTTTAGTGTGCAAAAAGAAATGGCATAGCTCTGAGACCATATCCAGGAGAGTCATCAACAGGGAGAGCGCGACCAGGGAGGAGGAAGGTGAAGGAGCAAGCTGATAAATCAGAGGATCAGAGCAGGCTGATCTACCTACTCTCCTGTGCTGACGATTTCCCCCAATATCCAAAGACCTGTCAGTCTCTAACATTATTGTCGTGGAGCTGGTGATGGGGCCAGGAGCTGGTGATGGTGGGGTGATTTGGTGAAAGATCGGTTTCTGCACTCTATATTGTACAAGTCAAGCACCCCTTCTCCAAAATGCATGGGACCAGAAGTGTTTCAGATTTTGGAATTTTTCAGATTTTGGAACACTATTTTTAAAAAATGCACTCATTCACTCGGGCTTAAAGATGCATGTATTCACATCACAATACAAATATTTACATGTGCACAAATTAACTGAAGTAGACATACGCTGGTATATTGAAAAATCTACACTCAATAATGCACTACTTATGTCCGCTACATTCTGTTCTACGATCGGAATTTCTGAACTCTATTACGTATTACCTTATGGGACCACGGACGAAAAAAGTGTCTGATTTTTGGAGGATTTTGGCTTTCGGAACTTTGTATAATGGGTACTCGCTTTAGTCTTAAATATAGCCCACCCCTGTTTAAAAAAAAGCACAAAGAGAACACGGCAGGAGGAGTATCATTAATAACCTCAGGGCCTGCATATCTAACATTCCACAGGAATTTGTGACAACACTAAATTTCCACAGTGAACTCTTCTATTAAAACTAGTCTAAAAGAACTAATAAATCTCACTGCAACTGCAAATTGCTATATGCTGCACTTGATGGCAAGGCTTTAAATTCTACATCATTGGTACATTTTTTTTATTTTCCATGGCCTTTGGATTCAGTGTAAAGTGAGATTTGATTGATGGGCTGACAGGACAGGCCCCTTGCACAGGGATGATAAGTTTCACCAGTTGCCGTGGCGCCAAACAGGTTTGGTCCAAGTATTCATTTGCAGCTAGCTGATGTCTGGATTGATGAGGTAGCTGGGCAATTAGCCCTGGCTTGGTTCAATTAGTATTGAGCCACATCTCCAATTCTGAAAACTGTTAGTTCATAAAGTGTGGATCTGAGTGTGAAATTTGGGCCATCAGTTCAGAACAGTTCAATGACAAGCAATCTTGTTTTTTTTTTAAATGATATGCAAAATTATGAGGGGAATAGATAGAGTAAATAGAAGTGGGTATTTTTCCCACCGAGATTGAATGAGACAACAACTAGAGGACGTATGTTAAGGATGAAATGGTAAACATTCCAAGGGAATATTAGGGAGAACTTCACACAGAGTGTGGAATGAGCTGCCAGATGAAGTGGTGAAAACAGGTTCTATATGGATTTTTAAGAAAAATTGGATGGGTACATAGATGGGAAGTGTATGGAGAGCTATGGTCTGTCTTCAGGCCAATGGAACTAGGTAGAATAAGAGATCAGCATGGACTAGACTAGCCAAAGGTCCTGTTTAGTGCTGTAGAGATCTATGGTTCCATAGCCAAGGCCCTTCCAGCCCATGAAACCCGTGCAGTCAAATTAACCTACCAAACCTTGCATGTTGTGGATGTTGGGAAGAAATCCGAGCACCTGGGAGAATGTTGAATGTGGTTTCCCGCCTAAACCCAGAACCCCTCTGCAGCCTGTTTGTGAACCCTACCTGAGTTGTAACCTAATAAAAGTGTTTGTTCTCCCTCCAGACGACTGTGAGCTTTTATCTACGCCACAACCAGCAAACGTGCCCCAGAGTTGACACCAATAACCAGGACAATATTTTCAGTAGGTTGCATGTCCCTTTAAGACCACATTGATGTTAACCACAGTCATACTCCCGTCAACTAAGGTGTTGCACCCGTGTTTTCTGCCTGCTGTAGAGCATGTCCACACATTACAAATGGACGCTTTTGTGGCTTAAAAAATTTCTCAAGTGTGAGGTGGAAATATAAGTTTATGAAGGAGGAGCATCTGTTGGCTGACATTTGGGAAATGTTTGCATCTGCAAAAACTTTATCACAGGCAGATGCTTTATAACTTTCAAACTCCATTCTTGCGATATTATTTCCAATCAGTAAAATTGAGCGATGCGTAGAACCTTTACATAACGGTGGGGTGGGGGGGCAGTTATTAATACATGTTCATTCTGGAATCCATCTGCTGTTGCAGCCAATAAAACTAGACCTCAGTTCAAACAGTGAATGAAGCAGAGCAGCCTTCTGTCTAAATATCTACACAATTTAAGTGCCGGCTTAGAAATAGGAATTCTCTGCAAATGTGGTATTAATAATGTCACTTCAATAAACATTTTAATCATTAGATTAAATTTACAAAGTGCTTTTTTTTTTAAAAAAAAGTTCATTTAGGTCTCCTTTTCATTTTTTAATATGGATAATGGAACAGTTAATGTCTTTGGGCAACTGTGAATAAATAATACAACTTTTGATAAAAAAAATTCTTGCAGAATGATAAGAGAAGAAAAGAAAATTGTATACTTTTTGATATATATAAAAATAAATTTCTAATTTTAACTTCGTTTTTCCTTTCTTTTGGGTTGGGACTTTTTTTTTCTTGCTCAATGTTATATTTTACTACACTATTACCAACGTTGGTCTTTTGAATCATGTTCATATTTGAAACCTTTTTCCTATATTTTAAATGTATTGCACATTGTATAATTGTATCATTCAGTTATTTATATATTAAATACCAATAATTTTTTTTAAAAAGTGCTATTCCAATTGATAATTATTGAAAAGTGTAATATGTATCCCAGCCACATTTATAAGATTATGATTAACCTATTTTCTGAATTGTCCCAACCTAAATTTTCATTGCCCCACTAGCATTACTTGTCCCCAGCTGAGTGTGACTGTCAATTACCTACTGTCTGCACCTGCCACCATCGATACATTGGTAAAAACATGAAACTCTGCAGACGCCGTGGTTGAAGTAAAAACACAATGCTTTTGCATGCTTGAATTAATCTTAAAATATGACAGGAAATCACAAAAATAGGTTATAGCTTAAAAAATATGATAGGAAATTTTTAAGGTGATTTTTGTAATGAGTTGCCCAAAATCCATAAAATACATCCAAAAGTGTTCAGGAAGCAAAAATCTTTTTTGTCCAGTGTAATCACAGCATTGAAACAGACTCTTTGGCCCATTGAGTCTGCACCAAATACCAACCACCCATTTATACAAATCCTGAATTATTCTTCTCACCTTTCCGTAACTCTCTCCAGGTTCTCATCAACGTGCTCAGGTCAATGTAAAATGGGTGATTAAATCACTGACCCATATGTTTAGAATTCACGAGGAGGTAGGGACAACCTGCAAGCTCCACACAGACAGCACTGAAGAGCAGGATTGAAACCAGGGGGATAGAGGCAACTGTTCTGCTGCTGCGCCACCCACATCTTTAGAACTGTTGTCCGAGGGATAAAATTCAAGCAATAAGGATAAAACTTCTGCTCACTTTGGTAAAATGCCAGGGTTCACTCTAGACCATCGTAGTGAGAGCAGATAGAACCTTCTCTTAATATCCTACCAGGCAGAGGGCATTTTTGACAGTGCATTGCTGCTTTGGTAAATTGATCAATAAATTTACAATAATTTCCAGTGAAAATGCTCAATAAGAGATAGCTTAAGGAATAGTTCAGTTAGCATCAATGTATGACGACACAAAAGTAGTCAAATGATCAAAGTGCACCTTTAACAGACCAGATTGAAGCAAAGGCAGCCTGATGTACTTGAGCATCTTCCATATCTGTTATATCTTGGATCCTCCGAACTGAGGAGTTTTAGCAAGTTGCTGGTTTCTCTGTGACTCTTTGTAGTTTTTTTTGACAATAGGCCTGCAACTATCTCCGTATCCATCCTCCATGCACATAGGGTTAAAGAAGTCTTGGTTTCAAAGGATGTCCCAGATGAAAAGGGATCTCCTAGTGGTCGACCATTTCAATTCTGTGCTCCACTCCTGCGCTGATATGTCTGACTATGGCAGTGGTTCCCAACCCTTTTCTTTCCACTCACATACCACTTTAAGTATTCCCTACACCATCGGTGCTCTGTGATTAGTGAGGGATTGCTTAAGGTGGAAAGAAAAAGTTTGAAAACTACTGTTTTAATTGTACCTAATTGACTCGTTATGTGCACGGTTTCATAACTCCAAAGGAAATGGGCCAATGACAATTTTTCTGAAGCAAAATATTTCAGTAACAATTGGGTCTAGAGCAGTGGTTCTCAACCTTCCCTTCCCACCCTCATCCCACTTTAAGGAATCCCTTACTAATCACAGCGCACCGATGGCATAGGGATTCCTTAAAGTGGTATGTGAGTGGAACAGGAGTGTTCGGCTCCGAATCATGGGTCCTCTACCAGCATCACCTACGGCTCCTAGAACGCTTCCACCAGCGTTGTCTCCGCTCCATCCTCAACATCCATTGGAGCGCTTTCATCCCTAACGTCGAAGTACTCGAGATGGCAGAGGTCGACAGCATCGAGTCCACGCTGCTGAAGATCCAGCTGTGCTGGATGGGTCACGTCTCCAGAATGGAGGACCATCGCCTTCCCAAGATCGTGTTATATGGCGAGCTCTCCACTGGCCACCGTGACAGAGGTGCACCAAAGAAAAGGTACAAGGACTGCCTAAAGAAATCTCTTGGTGCCTGCCACACTGACCATCGCCAGTGGGCTGATATCGCCTCAAACCGTGCATCTTGGCGCCTCACAGTTTGGCGGGCAGCAACCTCCTTTGAAGAAGACCGCAGAGCCCACCTCACTGACAAAAGGCAAAGGAGGAAAAACCCAACACCCAACCCCAACCAACCAATTTTCCCCTGCAGCCGCTGCAACCGTGTCTGCCTGTCCCGCATCGGACTTGTCAGCCACAAACGAGCCTGCAGCTGACGTGGACTTTTACCCCCTCCATAAATCTTCGTCCGCGAAGCCAAGCCAAAGAAAGAAAGAAAGAAGAAGAAGATGTGAGTGGAAAGAAAAAGGTTGAGAACCACTGATCTGCGGCCAAACTGAGACCAGCCATAAATTGGAGGACCAAGACCTAATATTCTGTCTGGGCCCTCTCCAAATGGATGGAATTAACATGGACTTCTCCGGTTTCTGCTGGGCCACTTGTTGTTCTTCCTCTCTTCCTTATCCCTCTTTCTCCTTTCCTCCAGCTCACCCACCCCTTCTCTCTCCATTCACAGTGACCTCTCTTATCCACCTATTACCTCCTGCCTGCGGGACTGAGCTCCTCACCCTGCCATTTTGTTCAGGTGCCTGCCTGCATTATGAAGGCTTCAACCCGGAACTTTGGTCATGCATTTTTATTGTTGTTACATAAAGTATGATGCTCAACCTGCTGAGTTTCTCCAGCATTCTTTTTCTTCCCTTCAATCATGGCATCTGCAGACTTTTGAGTTTTAGCCAAGATAAATAAGGCTGCTTTAAAAATAGTTGCCTTCTCATTTTAGCTGACCTTGCAAAATTGTATTTCTTGACAAGATCTAAAGGAACCCCGCTGACGTCTTACTCTTTCAACTTCGCGTGATCATTGAACATCTCTGTCCAGCTAACATTTTCCTTTGACAAAAAAGAAGAAAGAGAGATGGCAAATCTAGAGCAAAAAACAATCTGCTGGAGGAACACAGCGGGTTGAGCAGCATAAATGGGTGGGGACTGTTCATGAAAGCGGAGTGTGTGTGCTTAAACCACTGTGTGGCATATACTTGTCTGGCCATGTGCACCCATTGGCTGACTGTACCTGTGGCCCCTCCCCACAGGCTCCTAGATAAAGGTGACTGTTCCATAGCTCCCTCCTCATGCGCAGGTCGTTCGAGCAGTAGGGATGTGCCTTTGTTCTTCTGTGAATAAAAGCCTATTGGTTTCTCAACCGCAGTGGCTCAAGTAATTGATGGGTGCACCAGTGTGGAAGAGAGAGAGGCACTGCAATGATGACATGGTGCGGGTGGAGGGGTTATAGATAAATGTAATGAGAATAAGCCTTCAATGGATAATTGCACATCCTGGCCCAACTATGTACTTCTGGTGTCTCCCCAGAATAAAAGTTGAAGAGAAAGATGAATAAAGATCTGTTATAAAATGCATTGCTCTTTCCCATGCCCTGAATTAATGTAAGAGTGCTCCAAGGGTGCTCAAAGCATTCATTAAGAGAAAACATTCACAAATCTGCCAAGTTGAATTTTTTTTAATGGACTGGCAAATTTATTGCTGAGGTATGTTCCTCCAAACAGACACGCATTAACCTACGTATTGAAGCTGCTGAACTTATTTTACATTTCACCAAACATCAGGAGAGCTTGCTATTTATTTATTTTTCAATTTACAGGCCCAATTTGCAACAGTGAAAAACTGAGTGATTTTTTTTAAACAGCCTTGTTCCCCCAACCAAAAAAAGAAAAATAAAATTGTCTGTTATAGTGTTTCAGTTCACCTCTTTTGTAACCCTGGGCTTTGCTGTTTTATTTAATTTGGACAAAAAATTCTATTGAACCAATTAAATTGCCATCTCTGGAACCCATGTCGTAGATATTTCTGAAAACTATGTATGATTTTTCCTATCACTTGCATTTATTTCTACAGTTCAATGATTTGCCGCCTTTTCCCGAGGAAAGGGTGACTTTGCTGGGGTAAAAGAATAGAACACTACAGCACAAAAGGAGACCCTTCTATTCTATGCCAAACTGTTATTCTGTTGAGCCCCACTGACCTATTCCTGGACCATAAACCCTCCATACCCCTCCCAGCCATATACTTGTCCAAATTTTTCTTAAATGTCAAAATGGAGCCTACGTTTGCAAATTCAGCTGGCAGCACATTCCACTCTCAGAGTGTGGGGGGGAAAAAAATTCCCCCTAATATTCCCTTTAGAACATTAAAGCACAGTACAGGGCCTATGGCCCTCGATGTTGTGCCGACCTATATATTCCTATCAAAAAATACTAAATCCTTCCTACCTCGTATCCCTCTAGCTTTCTTAAAACCATGTGCTGTGTCAGAGTTCTTAAATGCCCCTAATATTTCATCTTCCAACACCACGTCTCGCAAGGGATTCCAGGCACACACAACTTTTGTTGTTTTTTTTAAAAAAAAAACTTGCCTTGATGTATCCCCTAAACTTCCATTCCTTCACTTTGTACAGATGTTCTCTAGTGTTTGCTATTCCCGCCCTGGTAAAAAGGCACAGCCTTATCTGTGCCTCTCAGAATCATGTAGACCTCTGAGTCGTCGCTCCTCCTTTGTCGCTCCAAAGAGAAATGTCCTAGCTCTGATAACCTTGCCTCACAAGACTTATTTTCCAATCCAGACACTATCCTGGTAAATATCCTCTTCATCCTCTCCAGAACTGAACACAAAACTCAAAGACCTTTTATTAGTGAAAATTAGCGATTTGCCTTGAAGACGCTTCACTTACCTGCATAAGAGGTCCAAAGGTGGATTGGTGGGTCCAGTGACATCCAGGTTCTCTCTGCCAAGGGTGGTAGTGTCAGAGGTGGAGCCACTAAAAGTGGCTTCAAACAGGAAAATAAGATGATTGACTACGGTGACAGCCTCATTGCCCCGCTGCGCTGTCACAGAGAGGCTGGTGGAGCTGTCAGGCTGCAATCACTCTGCCTGCTCCCTCATGCAGCTGCCCCGTCCCCTCACATCGCCCTGCTCGCAGCGAGGCTTTTCTGTCAGGCAACGAGGCTGTGGGATCAGTTTGCGGCTGACTGGGGCAAGAGGAAGGGGGGATAGAAGAGAGAAGGAGGGGGTTGGGAGGGAGGGGAATGGAGGAGGAAGGGAGTAGGGTGGGAGGGCTGTCACAAGACGGCTGCTGCTATGCTACACATCCTGCCCCCTTTTGCCCTGGGAAGCCAGTGTGCTGATCTGGGCTAAATAAAAGGACTGCACTATCCACCTCTTCAGTTCTCAGTATAAATGGTAAATATGCCTTTTTTTGAAATGTGAGCAGGCAATAATGTGGCTTTTGTGCATAAAAGCCCCTTAAATGTGGCCTCACCAGTGATTTGTAGAGTGGCAACGTAACTCTTGATTCTTGAACTCAATGGCCAGGCAAATGAAGCCCAGAATCCCAAAGGCCTTCTTAACTATCCTACCAGCCTGTATGGATTAGGACCCTGGCACCCCTCTGTTGCTACACACTGTTAAATATCCAACCATTAACCCTGCACTCAGCTTTCAGGTTTGACCCTCCAAAATGCATCAGCTCACACTTGTCCAGATTGAACTCCATCTGCCACTTTTCCACCCAACTCTGCATCCTGTCTATATTCTTTCGTAACCTATTACAATCTTCAATATTATCTCTTTTTAAAATATTTTTATTGGTATTTAATAAACATTTTAACAGAACAATTATACAATGTGCTACAAACCTAGAAAAAAAATTACAAATATGATCCTAATTAAGAAATCCAGAGCACATTATTAATAATGAAATAATACATAACAAAAAAAACAAGGAAAAAAAGGGAAAAAAATTCAAAACCTCTAAGCAAGGTTGAACATTGACATGTATGAATCAATTAACACCTTGGAGACATACAAGATTCCTGAACAACATTAAATATTAGAATTATGATAGTCGTCCATAAATGAGCCCCATGTCTTTGAGAATTTAATATTTGAATCCTTGATAGCCACTACTCCTTTAACCTTTGTATCATCTGCAAAATTATTGACCATCCAGGTCATTTATAAAAATCACAAGGAGCAGTGGTCCCAGAACAGATCCCTGCACAACTCCACTTGTCACTGATCTCCAGGCAGAATATTTCCTGTCCAGTATTACTCTCTGCTTTCTGCAGGCAAGCCCACTTTTAATCCACAAAGCTGAGGTTCTATGCCTCATGGCTTTCTGAAGGAATCTCTCATGGGCGAACTTGTCAAATGCTTTACTAAAATCCACATCTACTGCCCGACTTGATCAATTATTTTTTTGTTGCCTACTCAAAAAAATGTACTCAGTTTGGCTTGTGAGGCCTCTGGTTTCAATGCCTTTGGTTATCATCAGAGCTGTTGCTACTTAGTAGTACGCCCAGCCAGGTAGACAACAGAGGACAAGAGAATTACATTCAAACCTTGTTGGGAAACTCCTCCTGTTCGTAATGTGGAGAACCAATCTCATTGTTAAGGATATGAATACCATAGACCATAAGATATAGGAGGCAGTAGACCATTCAGCCTACCATTCCACCATTCCATCATGAGCTAATCCATTCTCCCACTCAGCCCAACTGCCCACGCCTTCTCTTATGAGGCAAGATGCTAAATGTCTCTTTCCTTTAGCTGGGGAATTGAGGTTTGGGGTCAAGATCAACTGGTCAGGACTGAGGGAAGGAATACATTCATCACACGAAAAGCCAGAGATCTTTGCAATTCTCTGACCCAAGGGCTGAGAATGCTCAGTTATTTCAAGGATGAGATGGATTTTCAGATTCATTGATGGGCACTGTAGTGACTTAGTGATTTATGACAGAGGAGTAGACCCATTACAACCAGGGCAAGGTGTTTTTGACGAAGATTTGTACCATCTTTGGAATCTGAAATGAGAAGGGTAATTGCTGAGGCAAGGTTGGCTCTTAGCATTGGTGCATTATGGGAGTTAGTCACTTGTTTTGATGTCAATGCCTGGTTCCTCCCCTCAGATGGAAGGGGACAGAAATGACTGCAGTGAGTCTCTCATCGACAGGCATCAGACTGAGCAACAATAACCTCTGCCTTGCTTTGTGCAAAGGTTAATCTTCTTTTGATTTCCTGAGCCAATGTCATTCTATGAATTTAAAATTCCTTGGCAATCCAACATGCTGCCCATACGAGATCTTTTTAAAAAAACAAAACCCATCTGGCTCAGTATTTCTAAAGGGTGATTAAATATCTGACCATGGAAATGGTGCATGGAGTTTGCACATTCTCCCATGATCATACATGTGCCCTTAGGGTGCTCTGGTTTCAAGGGGGAATCATTTAGGGCTGAGGCAGGGAGAAATTTCTTTGTTCGAGTTGTGATCTGTAGAGGTTGAGACCAATTCATGAGTTATATTCAAAAGAGAGTTGGATGTGGCACTATTGGCTAAAGGCGACAAGGAATATGGAGAGAAAGCAGGAATAGGAGACTAAGGTTGCATTTTCAACAATCTGTCACTGCCTGCAATCAATCCACTGTCCCTGCAGGGAGGTAACCTGGGAGCCTGGCTCCACCTACTACCTGCCAATCACTGACCCTATATAAAGGCTCACACTGGCCCTTGGACAAGAGTAGAGCACACGGAGCCAGAAGGGATACTGAACCTTGTGTGCAGGTTTTAAGCTAATTAAAGCCGGAAGTACAGCCTTTGTAGTTTGAGCTTCTTTGTTTGCACTGCAGCGCATCACAACATTGAATGGTAGAGCAGGGCTGAATAGCCTTTTCCTGCTCCTATTTTTTCTGGTGGTCAGGACTAATGAATGTCTAGTCAGTACCGTGTAAATCCACGGATACTTGGGGCTCTCAGTAACTTTGAAGGGACTGCCATTTGCTTTTTCTCTTTGACTGTAAGAGATGCTAGGCAATACTAATGGCAACTCTTTGTCTGCCTTTCAGCAGGCAAAACTACCTATGTTTTTAATGTATTATTACATGAAAATAGAAGCAATTGAACCTTGGGGAGAAAATGTAATTGGTCACTCCTTCAAACGAGGTTCAGATGTGCTGATGTTGGAGAGAGTTTAAAGGAGGATTAATTCCAAGAATGAAAGGTTATCATCGGAGGAGCATTTGACAGCTCTTGGCCTGTATTCATTGGAATTCAGGAGAATTGGGGGCGGAGGGAACTGATTGAAACACTTTGAATGTTGAAAGACATGGACAGAATAGAGGTAGAAAGGATTTCCCCACAGCGGGAAAGTCTAGGACAAGAGGGCACAACTTTGGGATTGAAGGGCATCTGCTTATTACAGAAATGCGTAGGAATTTCTTCAGCCAGAGGGTGGTAAATCTGTGGAATTTGTTGCCACAGGAAGTTGTGGAGGTCAAGTCATTGGCTGCATTTAAGACCGATTGATTCTTGATTGGCCAGGGCATCAAAGGTTATGGGGAGAATGCCAGGCAGTGAGGTTGAGAGGGAAAATGTTTCAGCTCATGATTGAATGGCAGGGTAGACTCGATGGGCTGAATAGCCTATTTCTGTTCTTCCTCCCATGGCCAAAGTAGTACAAACTGGTTCATTAATTATTTTATTTTTATTTAAATGTACAGCACAGTAACAGGCCCTTTCAGCCCATGAGCCAATGCTGCCCAATTAACCTCCACCCCCTGTACATTTTGAAGGGTGGGAGGAAACCAGAGCACCTGAAGGAAACCCACTCAGACATGGGGAGAACATACAAACTCCTTACAGATAGCATGTATTTAAACCCAGGTGCAGTAATAGAGTTGTGCTAACATTTGCAAAATTTTTACCGACTGCAAACTGTCCCAGCTGTGGGCAGATGATAAGAATGTGGAAAGATTAAAAGAAAATAGGATTAATGTAGGATGAATATAAATGGGTAGTCTATTGTTGGCAGTAACTCAATGGGCCAAAGGGCCTTTTTCGATGCTGGTTCTTTATGACACTATTCTCCTGAAAAATGGACAGAATATCAGATTTTGTTCAAAGCCCTGTTAAACCCCTTAGAAAGTCCTAGGGCACAACAAAATAAAACCAAAATTTGACGTTTCATCAAAGTGCAAAGCACTTTCCACTGATAATACAATAAACATGGCAGTAAAGTTGTAGATCAAAGTCACAGAATACATGAATGATGCCAGAATTTCCCTCTTTACCTTAGAACGATGGTTTTTCAGTGACCTCCCAGGCATGCAGGTCGTGAAAACTGCTGTCAACCATCAATATGTTGTCCGGTAAGCTGCCATCATTCGTGTATGCAGTGGCGAGCTGCTATTCTTCATTCAAACAGAACCAGGTAACTTGCAATCATTCATTCACACAGAGCAGAGTCAACTGCTGATGTTCATTCCTGCGGAGTCAGGGAACCTGTTGCTATCATGTTAGCTGTAAAGTCATTTGGAGCCCCCGGAGCCATGAATAGAACTAGGTCTTCTTATTCAGTTAGCATAACTCAAAGGTAGATTGATGGATAAATCTCCATGGGATTGACTGCCCTTCAAAATAACGCTATTTCCAATGAGAGTAGGTGGCCATGAGATATCCCATGATCCTATGCATGATTGAGATAAATCTGTCTGTGCTTCACTGCTGCCAAGTGCTTTAATACTAAAATGTCAATGGTTCCAATGTCCAGCACATGAATCATTTCTTTACTGTATTGATGGGTGTTCTCATGCTCCAGGGAAACCCCATACCTCTCCCTATCTTGAGCTTATCCACATGAAGCAGCTTGGACCTGTGCTGTGTCTCTCAAGGAGATGATTGAAAGTCCCTTGTCTCTTTCGCTGCTGTCAAGATGGCCCATTTTCAAGGTCATTTCAAAAGCTTTCTTTTCCAATATTGGACAAATATATAACATTGAGCAACCAATCATTGTCTTGTACAAGTTAAACCAGAGAGTCTGCAGATGCTAGGGTTGAGTGCAATTTACAAATGTGCTGGAGAAACTCAGCAGGTCTCGCAGCATCCATAGGAAGGTTGACAAAGGGCCCAGGCCTGAAACATTGGTTATCATTTACTTCCTATGGATGTTGTGTGACCAGCTATGTTTCTCCAGCACATTTGTCTATTGCTATTGTCTTGTGTGTGTGTGTGTGTGTGTGTGTGTGTGTGTGTGTGTGTGTGTGTGTGTGTGTGTGTGTGTGTGTGTGTGTGTGTGTGTGTGTGTGTGTGTGTGTGTGTGTGTGTGTGTGTGTGTGTGTGTGTGTGTATATATATATATGTGTGTGTGTGTGTGTGTGTGTGTGTATATATATATGTGTGTGTGTGTGTGTGTGTGTGTGTGTGTATATATATATGTATGTGTGTGTATGTATATGTATGTGTGTGTGTATATATATGTATGTGTGTGTATATATATATATATGTATGTGTGTATAGATATGCCTGTGTATAGATAGCATTGGGTTTGATCGAAGAAGTAGTATTTGCACAACATTTTTCTAGGCAGAGTACAGCAAATGTTTCCACATATAAAGCAATATAAAGGCATTTCACAAGTTATAAGGGATTCAGGATCTGAGTAGGAGTTCTTTTGCTTTTGTAGTTGTTCTTATTAAAATCATTTGTTTCTGCCAAATTTGGAATATTGTTCCTGAGATTTATCTGATTTAACCATTATAATCATCTTTAAAAATAAATGCACCAACCTACTCCCTAATAATGAAATATGTTCTGGTCAATATGCAGGCGTATTCTTTGGCTATATTAATAAAAAAAACCATCAGATCTGTTCTCAATTTCTTTAATGGAATTTGGTGAAAAGCAAAAGTAAAACCCCTGGTATCTCGAAATCTTGCAGCCAGCAACCTCAAGTAACCAGCAAAAAAATAAATTTAAAATGTAAAAAAGAATAAACTAACAGGTAAAAATACATATGTTTAAAATTGTAAAAGTAAATGTTCTCTGAAGTAACACTTAAACCTTTGGTGAAGATGAGAGCAAATCTTCAGCCAGTGGAGGGCCTTGGTCATGCTTTGCTTGTAGCAGCTGTTTGAATAAAGTTGTGTTTGAATAAAATGGCATCACCCAGGATGAAGAGCTGGTTGATGCCACTCACTGTTAAAAGTGTCTCCTTATTCCTGCTTAGCAAGAATCACCCTGGTTAGAGACTTTATCTGTAAACTTATGGGGCAGAATTAATTATCTATAATGTTATTGTCCATTTTTCAGGAGACTCTGTGGAGGGGAGGAACCTACAGATGCAGCAACAGTTAACACTCTCTCTCTCTCTCTCTCTCTCTCTACACATTTTATATAGAGATAGATATATGAACAAATAAACCTATGAATTCAGCAACTCCTCTGTCAACTATCAAACTCGTATTTCCTCAACTCCTACATATACTAGTTCCATACAGATTCCATTTTTGTATCCCCTCATTTCCATCAATTGCTCCCAGATTCTACCACTTATTTACATAAATGGAGCAACATAGAACAGGCCTCTGAACTTCAACCTGGAATCCCTTGGGATGTGGTTGGCAAACCGGACACATGTAGGAAACACAGCCAGTCACATGGAGAGAGTGAAAACACTTTGCGGGCTGCTCTGAAGGGCAGAATACAATCCAGCTCACTAGAACTGTAAGGCAGCAGCTCTACCCTCATTGTAGAGTCATGTCACAGAGAAACAAGCCTTTTGACCCACTGAGTGTGAGCCAACTATCAGGAATCCATCCACAATAATCCAACGCTAATTCTATTTTATTTAGGGCACTGGCAGAGATCCTGGTTAAAAGAAAGCCTCCTGGAAACTGCAGAACCTATCACATCTGGCCCCAGGCCTGATCCACAGACTTTTTTTCTGCACTCCTCTCTGACTTATGGGCTCACACTTAGGGCTGGGTGGCCACAATGACTATATAACTTGCTTATTTGTAAAAAGCAGATGGAATGGAAAACAAAGACAGACATATCTTTCTACAGATGTTCTGTATGTCTGAATTATTGTCACTGCATCCTTCTGAACAATGGAAAGAATTGGCATGAAATTGACCTCTGTCTGTTCAATGGATGGGAAAATCAACAAACAATGAAGCCAAGGTATTTTGAAAGTGAGCGGGTCTAATGAGCCATCGTTCAATCAATATCAAACTGAGAGTCTCACCAGTGGTGTAACAGCTGATTGATTTATCTGAAATCAGCAGATTTTTAAAAAAATAGGTAAGCAAAAAAAAAACCAGAACATTACAGCACAGTTCAGGCCCTTCAACCCACAATGTTGTGCTGACCTATTTAAACGTACTCCACAACAGTCTAATCCTTCCCTACCTCACACCCATAACCTGCTAAATTTCTTACACCCATGTGCTTATCTAAGCATCTTTTAAATATTCCTATTGTACCAGCCTCCACCATGACACCTGGCAAAGCATTCCAGGCACCCATCACGATCTGAGTGAAAGACTTACCCTTGAGATCCCTCCTAAACTTTCCTCCACTCACCTTAAGAAACCCTTTAACTCCACTCCTACATATACAAGCCTATACTGATCCCATTTTATACTCTCCACATTCCCAGCAATTGCTCCCAGATTCTACCACTCTGGTACAGTATTTGCTATTGTCATTCCAAGGAAAAGGTATTGGCTGTTTATTCTGTCTGGGCCCCCTCGTCATCTTGTTTTCTTTCATCCTTCGATTCTCTGAAGTGAAAAGCTCTGCCAACCTTGCTTCATATGACATGTTCTCCAATTCAGGCAACATCCTTGCTTTTTTTAAAAAAAATATATGATGCCGTTACTGAATTGGGCAAAAAATATTAACACCACCTTAGTTATGCTTATTGTAATGACAAATATATATATATTTGCCCATCGGTGTGGGCAGTCCATTGTTTTGAGCACAGAGCATGTAAATGGAGTCTAGTCTAGTGGAACTGGGAACTGCTCATTCTTGAGGGAACCATGAACGATTTACTACTTGAATATAATGGCTCTCAATATTCAGGCTTGGGCATATCAACTCATTCCAAATTTATAATGTTGAATGCAACACATTCATTGCTGAGGAAGGGCTCAAATCGTCGATTGTTTTCTCCCACTGACACTGTTCCACCCACTGTTCCCACAGTAGATAATATTTCCTTAACACTACTTCTTTGTATAATTCACAAGTAACGGGGGAGGTAATGAATTCCTACTCCCAATCTGTCTGCTTTTCACCAGATTCAAATGGAACAAGGAGAATAGATTTGATTATTTGGGGGAAAAAAATCTAAATTATAAGCTTGTGTATTTAACAGAACATCTTTTGTTGTCGAGGAGTAGGTTGGTGCAATTATTTTCAAAAGAATATTTATGGTTAAATAAGATGCACAAAGAAATCAGTTAGATCAAGTACGATATTCCAAATTTCACCTAGCGGTAAATTATGTTCTTAAAAATGGCTCCAAAATCAAAACCCTTCCTGCTTGGATTTTGACCTCCCATTTTTGAAATGCTTCAGGATGTGTGGCTTTATTAGTGAAATCGTGTGTCGCCGTCTGGAATCTTCCTCGATCCTTAGAACTCAATGCAGATGGTTCATTCTCAATAAGCAACTCTGTCCTCTTAGCTACTGAAGATGCAGACGCAAAGAGTTGTCAGCTAGGATAAATGATATACAAACTACAAACTTCTTGTTGCCTAATGAGGCTGAAAAGAAGTCACTTTGTCATGATGTCCAAGAACCAGAATATATCTCCCATACTTAATGGATGCAACCAGGCAGAAACGAACATATGTGCTTCACAATTAGTTCCTTGTTTACCCTTATAATTATTTTTATTAAATGCATTTGTCTAAGGACATTTCAGAATAGATGTGTAAATCTCTTCCCAGTGTAGCCATGAATCTCCTTTTGATAATGTGTTGCCAATCTCTTGCTGTTAATTAAATGTGCCAAATGTGCAAACTTTGTATCTTAAATGATCTTTTACAATTTATAAATTTAGACCTGCAGCATAGCCACAGGCCCTAGTGGCCCATGGGACTGTGGCACCCAAATGCCCCAATAAACTTACAACTCCCGTATATATGAAGGGTGAGAGGAAACCAGAATGCCCGGGGGAAAACCCATGCAGAGACAGGGTGAGCGTACAAACTTTACCTGTTGGATTTTTAGATCAGAATTTATTGTCATGGGCAAGTCACGAATTTTGTTGCTTTGCAGCAGCGTCACACAATGACGACAAAAATTTTTTAACAAGTACACAAAAAGTAAGGCAGTGTCTTTGGTTCATTGATCATTCAGGAATCTGATGGCAGCGGGGAAGAAGCTGTCCTTGTGCCGCTGAGTGCTCATCTTTACGCTCCTGTACCTTTTCCCTGATAGTAGCAGAGTGAAAATGGCATGGCCTGGGTGGTGGGGGTTTTTGAGGCTGCTTTTTTAAGGCACCGCATCTTATCGATGTCCTCTGGTTTTTTTTCTGGTCCCGAGAGTTGGCATCTCCATTCCAGGCAGTGATGCAACCAGTCAAAATGCTCTCCACGGTACACCTGTAGAGGTTTTCAAGAATCTTTGGTGACAAACCGAATCTCCTCAAACACCTCAAAGTATTGCCTTTTTCATGATTGCATCGACATGGAGGCTCCATCTCCATCCTTGGAGATGTTGACATCCAGGAAATTGAAGTTGTTGACCCTCTTCACTGCTGAGCCCTCAATGAGGACTGGGTCATGTTCCCCTGACTTCCTCCTGAAGTCCAGCTGTCATCTCCTTGGCTTTGCTAATGTTGAGCACAAGGTTGTTGGCGTGACACCACTCAATCAGGTGATTTATCTCCTTCCTGTACACTTCCTCATTGCTGTTTGTGATTCGGCCGACAATTGTGGTGTCATTGGCAAATTTGTAGATAGCTTTGGAATTGTGCCTGGCCCCACAGTTATAGGTGTAAAATGAGCTAAGCATGCATACTTGAGGTATGCCTGTGTTGATAGTCAGTGAGGAGGAGACACTGTTTCCAATTCATTCTGACTGTGGTTTTCTAATGAAGAAGTCAAGAATCCATTTCAGAGAGGGATGTGGAAGCCCAGTGTTTGTAGCTTCTTGACCAGCACTGAGGGAATAATAATGTTGAAGACTGAGCTGTAGTCGATAAAGAGCAGCCATATGTATGAGTTGCTGTTTTCGAGGTGATCCAGAGCTGAGTGGAGAGCCAGTGATATTGCATCTACTGTGGAGCGATTGTGACGATAGGCGAATTGCAATGGGACCAGACCTTTGCTTAGGTGCACGTTAATTCTGGCCATAACCAGCCTCTCAAAGCATTTCATCAGTAGATGTTAGTGCTTCTGGGTGATAGTCGTTGAGGTAGCTCACTCTACTCTTTTTGGGCACTGGGATGATTGATGCCCTTTTGAAGCAGGTGGGAACCTTTGACTGTAGCAATGAGAGGCTGAAAATGTCCATGACTACTCCTGCTAGTTGGTTGGTGCAGTGTTTCAGTACCCATTCAGGGCCTGATGCCTTCCGAGTGTTCACCTTCTTGAATGATGTTCTGACTTTGTCCTCGGAGACGTATCACAAGGTCCTCAACCTTTTCAGTGATTCTAGTAGGCACTGTTTGGTTCTCTTTCTCAAAGTGGGCATTTTTATGGTGAGCCTACCCTGTAAAAAAAAATATGGTGTGAGACAGTTTAAGTGTTGCCATATGTATTAGTTGTGCATTCAACTTAGGTTTGGAAACGGGCTTGGGGTAACTCTGATCTAGGCAAAACGAGGATTTTAAAAGTTGGGTAGGTCTGTGCCCTGAAGTACAACTAATTGTAAAATCATCTGTGGGCCAGCACATTTGAGAAATGTTTTTGAAGATAATATTTCAGTACTTTGGATTAAAACTGTACAAATGAGAGGAGTTATCCATAATGGCTTCTAGAGGCTGTGACACCTGTCTGTAGGATGATGGCTGAATTGTACTTCAATATTTTAACATTCATGATTTCCTTGATGCCCATGTTATTATTCATGCCAGTTGGTATGACTGAGCAGCCACAATTCAATGAAGAAACTCTCTTCTGAGCCCTTAAACCATGAGCTCGTGGATCTCCATCCTTAGGAAACGATCTTTCCATATTTACATTTTCAAACCCACTGTTAGAAGAAGATTCCTTCTAATTTTTTTCTAAACTCTAATTTATTGGCCTATTGCATGCATTTTCTTCTCCTCTCACTTCAGGAATCAATGTGGTGAATATTGCATGCCTCTGAGAAAATTATTTAAAGATGGTAAATCGATGTAGCTTTAAAAACACTTTGTTAAAAATAACCATTGTATACAGAGTATCTAGTCCATTAGACAGGTGTAAAATAACTGAAAATGATTTGAGAAAACAATTCTCTGATAATTTTGTTACACTAATCTTACTGAAAATACTACTCTGATCTTTATCCTTGTGTCAATTTTCTTTAGTGTTTGTATGTTCATCTCTGCTTCTGAGATTCAGTTCTGTTGAAGTCAATAAAATTGTAGCCTCTGTCTGTAAAACTTTGGTGTAGAATTTCATTCATCCCATTAGAGAAAGGATGTGGAGTCCTTGGAAAAGACTCAAAATATTTTATTGTCTGGATTAAAAATCAGACAGAAATGCCGGAGGATCTCAGCTGGTTTAGGTTTAGGAGGTAAAGATACATCACTGACGTTTTGGGCCTGAGTCCTTCTTCAAGGAATGAGCAAAAAGAAGGTAGGCGCCGGAATCAAAGCACTGGGGAGGGGATGAGGGGACGACCAATCTGCAAACTGGAGGAACTAGATGTGTGGGACAATTTTATTTTATATACAGGGAGTGGTGGGTGCCTGAAATGAACTGGGGGGGGGGGGGGGGTCATGGTGGAAGCAGATACAATAGTAAAGTTTGAGTTTGATACTTCCAGTAGCATTCCAGTGTCAACTGAGTTGACAGGGAGGATAGACAACCCCTAATGCCCCCAGTGCTTATTCCAGGCTGCATACAGTTGGGGCAGGGGATGGAGGGCACAACTTTGAAAGTCCTGCAAGGCTTGAAGAGTAGTTTCTAATGTTATTACCACTTCCAGGACTTGGTGAAATCGCTCGCTATTCTCACTTCCAGTGTACTTTCACCCATCATCCAGTGATCTTGCCAAGACATCGTTCTGAGGGCCAAGAAGATGGGCAGAAATAAAACAACCCTCAACCATCTTGTATTTCCAATGTACAGCATTAGTGTTGAGAAATAACAGTTTATGTGCCCTACAAATCCATGAATCTGAATCCCGTGACAATGCATAGGAGTTGATTAGAAATATATAGTGGCATAACTTTTTTTCTGTGTTATTAGTGCACCGATATTCCTAGATAACATAATCTTGAGGCCAGGACTCATAATATTCAAAGTTCAAATTCATAGCCTGAGATTCTTTATCTATGGGCTAGGCAGAAATTTTAGTTATCGGTCAGTAACTGTAAGCTGCACTCGAGAAATATGTATATAATGAAAGAAATGTAAACAAACTGTCCAAGTCCAGAAAATATAGTCAGTAATAAATAATGTGCAAAATACAAGTCATAACATAACATAACAATTACAGCATGGAAACAGGCCATTAGGCCCTTCTAGTCCTTAAATGAGTTTCTGATTGAGTCGGTGTTAAGGAGTTTGATGGTTGAAGGCCAGCTACTGTTCCTGAACTTGATGGTACGAGTCTTGAAGTACCTGTACCTCTTCCCTGATGGCAAGTCAGAACAGAGCATGTCCTAGGTGGCATGGATCCTTCACTACTGCTGCTGCTCTCTGATGGCAGCGTTCCACATAGTTGTTTTTGATGGTGTGGAGGGTTTTGCCTGTGATGCCCTGAACTGTGCCCACTAGCAGGGCTTTCCACTGCGAGGTATTGGTGCTCCCATACCAGGCTGTGAGGCAGTCTGTCGGCACACATTCCACTACATATTTAGAAATTTGCCAAGGTTTCCACTGTCATACCGATCCTTTGTAAACTCCTGAGGAAGTAGATTTGCTGATGTCCTTCAAGATACTGGCTCCTAGAAATTTAAATTAGCTCATCCTCTCAACCTCTGATTTCCCCCAATGTTGACTGGGTCATGAGATGAGGCGGGTTCAAATTCCACAACTGCTTCTTCTATTCATTTACTCAACTTCAGTTACTTTGGATTTAAATTCATTTACTTAAACAAATATGATAGTAAGAGATTAGCATCGGTGAAGGTTATGTTCTGATCTGGCCTGTATATGCATCCAGGAATATGATTGAATCCCAAACTATAATAACCACACCATTGTATCAAAATGGCCATGTTGAATGTCTGTCACGTGGAACTCCGAGGAGATTAAAGGTAACTGGCATTATCAGTTGTTCTCTCATCTAATGAATGAATTCATCGCAGCTCACCCGACTATGCTGTGGCTAAGTTTGTGTTTTAGACCTGCTTCTCATGCTGGCCATGCCGTTGCATTACTTTCCAACACACATTGCCATGTAGTTGTTAAATTTTGCTTTTAAGCTTGGCCATTCGATTTATTTTTGCCAAATGAGATTCAGAAATAGATCTACTTCCATGAAGCTTTGGGGCAGGCATGGTCATTCATCTTCCAGGAAGAAAAAAAAAGTGACTCTAGGTTTGGAAGGCAAAATAAAGCAAATCAAGGGACTTGTCTCTTAAAGGTGCACACAGAGCTCGAGGGTTGATTAATTGGCTTCGACTGAGAGAGTTTGAGAAATAGGCCATTGTCATGCTCAGGAAGGTGTTTATAATGTGTATGTTACATTACCTTCCTTTCTTTCTTCATTCAGTGAACACAAAGAATGATGTGTTACAAGAACAACTTCTACTGATGTTGCAAACAGCAAATATGTCCCAAGCCACTTCTGAGAAAGATTGGCAACAAAGAAGTGATGCCAAGTTATTAGATCTATTTAATCCATGCTGCTTTTGTGGGTGAGGCCTTATATAAAAAAAAAGGGAGATGGTGAGAGTTCAGGGTCAGTATATCCCTGTAATGGTGAGACACAGGAAGTTGAGGGACACTGGTTAATGAAGGACATTGAAGGTTAAATCCGGGAAAAGGAAGAATATATTCAGATATAGGAAATTGTTATACAAAGAGTCACTCTGAGGTCTAAAAGGGATTTAGGAGAAAGTCTAGGAAAGAAAGTAGGAGGTCACCAAATGGCCTTGGCAAATAGAAAAAGAGAATCCTAAAACCTTTTAAGTATAACAGAAGGAAGGAATAGGTCCCCTCATGGATGAGAGGGATAACCTATGTGTGAATCACAAGATAGGAGCCACATCCTAAATGAATACTTCTCATCGGTGTTCATTGGAAGAAGGAAATGGACACTAGAGAGTTAATGGAGGAGTTTCCCAATATTCTGGAATACATCTGTAACAGGAAGAGCTAAAAATGCTGGAGCACTTTAATGTGGAAAAATCACCATGGTAAGACAGGATCTATTCCAGGATGTCATGGCAAGTAAGAGCTGGGGCTTTGATGGCAATGTTTTCCATTTTTGGATGGTTAAAAAAGAAAAATGGCTTGTGCTGCCAGGGCTACAGAGTGGAGAGAGGGGAGAGGAGACCGAGCACTCCTGCACAGGATTCAACCACCCAGTCCAACCACTGAAGGCTCCATACAGGCTTACCCAGTCTATTAAAGGAGCCGATGATGATTTATTTTAAAATCCTGCAACTGCTGGATCTGGGCCCAAGATGGTGGTGCCAGTGTTCTGCAGCCTCAAGGGGTTGCAGAATCTGGGGAAGCAGGGGACTGGCACAGGACATTAGAAAATGGGGAGAATACCCCCTGCTTGAGAAGGAGAAGCAGAAGAGATGACCCTATGGGACAATAACCAGGGTGGCGGGACAGGCGAGGGGCTTTGTAGTGGAAGAACATACAGGCAGAGGGAAGTTGGTGACGAGGTGAGGCTGGGTTACAGGCTGCTGGTGAATGCAAAGGACTCTCACCAGGCTGCGAACTACTGGAGACTACCTGAAGGGTTACCAGGTATTGGAACCAAATGCAAGAGGATGGGGCGAGTGCTGAAGGCTTCCTGATTGCGTCTGCAGTTCGATTCTGGAGCTTGGGTTGCCGATGGTTTGAACCAGAGTTTGTGTGGTTGCATAGGCTGTGGGAAGGCTGGAGATGAATCCACGGAAACTCGCTATCTCCGGAGGGAGCCTCTTTCTCTGACTGTCAGAGGTGCCTGGCAATTTCTGCAGATGGTGAATCTATTTTATGGCAGACAAAACCAAATTTTGTGTAATGTTGCACCTATTTTCTAACATAACAATAAATGAATCTTGAATCTATTAGAAGATTGAAGGGAAGCTAACGTTACACCCATATTCAAACTGTGTGGTAGGGATAAGTCTGGAAACTGAATCTTGTATCAGTTGTTGAAGATCTTGAGTGACAGGATTTAAGTTCATTTGGAAAGATGAGGAGAAGACGGTTCTCTTTGCAGGGAGATCATTCCTCACAAATCTGACTTGTTTTTTTGAGTAGGTAGCCAAGAATATCAATGAAGACAGGACAGATTTTGATGCTATGGACTTTAGACAAGTTCCACATAGTATGTTAGACCAGTGGTTAATGTACAGGGGATCTGAGACATGTTGGTGAACTGGAGCCAGAATTGGCTGGATGATAGGAGTTCTGAGTGTAGTGGAGGATGGATGTGGATTCTGTCTGGAAATAAGTAACAAGTGGTGTACCACATGAATTAGTGCTGAGACCTTTGTTGTTTGAAATAAGCAGACATGATTTGGAGGAAAATGTCGGGGATATGTTTGAGAGCCTTTGGAGACAAAAAAATTGGTTTAAGGATACAGCAGGACATAGATCAGATGGAAGTTTGCCAGAGTGATGGCAGGTCGAATTTAATCCAGACAAGTGCAATGTAATTCACTTTGGGAGGTCACATCCTTGTAAGACATGTGCAGTAAATGGCAGGGACCTGGGAGGGATAATGCACAGTTCCCTGAAAGCCATGATACAGCAGACCACAATTGGCGAGGTTTGGAAACAACACCTCCTCCATGATCACCCTCAACACAGTGCCCTGTAAAATTACGTACTCAGCTCCCTGTACACCCACAATTGTGTGACCAAACACTGCTCCAGTTCCATCTACACATTCACAGATGACCCTGCCACAGTTTGCCAGAACATAAACAATGACCAGTATTGGACTCTGGGGAAGATGACTTGTGCTCACTCCCTTCTCTGCACCAAGAGCAGTGAGGTGGATATAGTAGACAGCTTTAAACCTTGGGCATTAATATCTCAAGTAACCTATTCTGGTCCAACTACATCAACACAATGGTTAAGTGCCCCAATGCCTCTTCTTTCTCAGAAGCCAGCCAGTGAGCCAACTGCTGCTACCCCCCCCCCCCAAAAAAAGTATCTGAAGAGGTATTCCTATCAAGAAAACCCGACACTGTCTGCTTGCTCCCCTTCCTTCTCCAAGTGATTACCCATCTGTCAGTCAGTTGCCCCTGAGGTGTGGCCACTTCAGTGAAGGTCTCATCTATAATGCTCTCCTGGAGCCCTTAATAAAAGAGTTTGTAACAAACAGAAGTAATAACGATATTCTCCTGTTCTATTGCATTATCATTCATTGGGCCACCATGAAAAGTTGTTGCCTTGATTAAATGGGTACATTTAGATGAGGGATGGGGTTGGTTTGGTTGTGGCCTTGGTAGGTACAAAACTGCACAATATGTGAATTCATTTTTTCCAGAACTGAGATTAAGGCAAATAACTGCATTTTCATCCTGCCTCAGAGATCCATTACTGCCACTGAAACCTGCTGTATCGAACTTTAATTGTTGCTTTATCATGTATGCTCATGCCAAGGCCGAGAGGGACCGTGCATATCCAATGGCATTTGATCAATTGATGCAAGAGTTGAATTTAAAAAAAAAACAATTTAAAAGTCAGTTCATACAAGGGAAAATATCATTTTAATAGCCAACTTAGCCCCCTTTGGGAATGAAGTTGTCAAAAAATAGGGGAACAGTCAGGGCGTGGGTTTGGACCATTTTAATTTGGATATACAGCATGATAACAGGCCCTTCCGGCTCATGAGCCCATGTTCCCCAATACACCAATTAACCTACAATCCCTGTACATTATTGAAGGGTGGGAGGAAACTGGAGCACTTGAGGGGGAACTTATGCAGACACAAGGAGAACATACAAACTGCTTACTGACACAGCCGGATTTGAACTCTGGTCGCTGACACGGTAATAGCATTATGCTAATCGCTACACTGACCATGCTGCCCTTTTAAGTTCCACCTACAGTTGGAGTGAACAAAGAGAAGGTGGACGGATACAATGGGTCAGGCCACATCAATGATTAGAAACGGTCGTTCAACATTTTGCGTCAGCTCACAACCAGAATTGGAGTTGACATTTTAGAGGGCAGATCAACTATAACACTTTGGGTTTATTAGGCCAGACTCAGCAAATATCCCTCCCAGAAAGACATTGGTAAAGATAGGTTTTCCATTGGCAATATAGAATTGGGTAGCCCACCAGCTGTTTCTATATCTCCGAATGATGCCAACCGAAAGGACCTTTCTCTTTGAGTAGAAGGTGCATTCTTCTCATTCAACTTTGATGACATAGCAATTAAAATGAGTATGACAGCACTGAAGAACTTTTGTCTTCAACCCTCACACTCCCAGCTTTTACTCGACCCACAACATTAAAACAGGTTTGAAAATGTCTTTCACTTCCCTCCATTGACTGCCATAAAATTACTTTTAAAATGCAGCAACCAATTTATGCACAGCAAGTTCCCACAAGAATGTGATAGCGATCGGTCAGCCTTGATTCACTGATTGTTAATGGAGTAGTAAATAATTGCCCAGAACACTCGGGAACTCTCTTTACCAAACAATATCGAGGGATTGAGCAGTAAGGTCATTTTTTTTTCCTTTTAACCTTATTTTTATTGAATTTTATCAGAAAAACAAGCAAAAAAAGCAGTAAATTAATTTCAATGAAACCTTTGCAGATTTACAAATAATAACATATGGTACAGTAGCAATGTGACTTAATTCTAAATCTAATAAACTGTAATACTTTCAATATTGTAAGAGGTAAGGAAAAAAAATTAAAACACACAACAATCAAGGTTAAAATTCATATTGTAAGTCGTGTTAAATCCAAACAAGTGGCCTCAGGTGATCCAAACCAGCACGCCCAACCAGTAAGGTCATCTTAAAAGCATTTTTAAAAATACGTTACTTACCTCTTCAGAGCCGGGAGATTTGCACCAAACAGAAAGCGTGTAGGGCTTACATGGTCACGTTAATTGATTAATTAAGTCATACAATCAGCACCTAAGTGATTTGCAGAGGTGCAGGTGTGTGGACCTGTCGATCACTCATCGTGAGATTCCTGCCCCCCCCACCCCAAGACATGAAGAAAATGAGAGATTAATTAAACAGTAATTCAGCATTGTGCCAGTTTGTCAAGTTTCTTACACGGGGGATCCATCACTTCATGATGAGCTAAATGTCAGCAGAAGGAGAAAGATGAGATTAAGAATTAAATCAGGACCACTCGATGCTAATATAGATTAGCAAACAATTTACAAAGCAAACAAGCAGTGAGATGAGAGAATGTGTCATTCCAAATGATTTATTTATTAGAGTTGTCCTCTTTAAAGAGGTGTGTTCTGAACGGATCATTATAATTACTATCTAAAATATCAATAAGAGCAGACTCTCAAAGTCATTATTATCTGCACATATTTCCATAAATACTGCTTGTACTAAAGGACATGTCCTTTGTTGTTACATTAAGTGTACACAAATGTATTCTTTAGATACTGATCTAGTCTGTTATGATCATAAGGTGCAGTCATACCTACGTGTAGACCTGATGCAAAAAATAAACTACTGGAGGAATTCAACAAGTTGAGCGGCATCTGCGGGGATGGGAAAGCAAATGTCAACATTTTGGGTCGAGACCCTACTTCAGCGTTGAGGGTGCAGAGGGAAAGAGCTGAAACGGGGGTCAATAGGTGAACTGAGGAAGGAAGAAGGGCTCAGGGCCGAAACGTCGGTAATATATCTTTACCTTTTATGGATGCTGCGAGACTGGCTGAGATTCCCCAGCATTTACTGTGTGCATTTATTACTATCACGGGGTCTGCAGACTTCACGCTAAGCAGGGACGAAGGATCGATGTAGACAGGTCGGGGAGGGTTGGAGCTGAGAGCCCAGTTGAATTTAACTCATCCTGCCAGGTTGGGATGTTTCACACCGCGCAATTACTGGGTACAGACCCAGTAAATTATGCAGTTCAACCCACATGTAATCAGTAGTGTGACGGGGTGGAAGCGGACAAGGAGGAAGTACTTTGGAGCAAAAGCAATGCATGTTTTAGTCCTCTATAGTATTATATAAATGCAGTTTTTAATTATTCTGGTGAAGTCAACATGAAGCATAAAATTAATGTTAACTGTAGCCTGTTTATAGTAAGTATAAATTACTCAGCACGCTACAATCCACTGATTCGGAGCTTCACCTCCCTATGTGGCAATGTATACATTTTAATTAGACTGCAAGGATTTGCGAGTCATCACTCAGAATTATGCACACCGTTTTTTTAATGATCAATAAGATTCCAAAGTAGATGTATGACTCTGTGTGAATAACTAAAGTCTATTTCAGAATAAATAGCATTTTTTAATGCTTTGCAAGTAAATGTATTCACTGATTCAAGATGGTAACTATTTAAGTGTAGGAGAGCACAGAAAGCCTCATTAACCCGAGTAGCTTGGTTCGACTGTCCTGACTCACTAAAAGACCTATTTTCATCTGTTAAAGAACCACGCCTGCTTCAAACTGCTGTAAAATAACTAGTGTGGAAAGGATCATTTTCACAAAAATCCTTGGTATCTTCAGGGAAATTTTCAAGCAATTTTATAGAGAAAAAATAATGGGAACTGAGATCAGAATTGGAGGATTGGAGAGTTGAGAATTTAGTAATTGACACATGGGTTTGCTGTTTTCTCCAGCCCTCATCTGATAATAATTACATAAAACCCTTGGTATTCAAGGTGTCGGCAAAAGTTGGCAACTGCGCAGGAAGGCATCCGAAGCTTCCTGCTGCATGTCATTGGAACACCCTTTCCCAGTCAGACTGTGTCCTCTGCCAGGGTGAGGCCCAACGCAAACTAGAAGAATGTATTGCACTAGAAGTGGAGTACCCTCCACCACGTGAATACATCTTTTCATCACACATTTATCTATGTACCTTGGTCTTGCCCTTGCAGCCAACATCATAAAGGGACCCTCCCCCCCATCACCTTGGTCACAGAAGACACAGGAGCTTGAAGACCAGCACCTCTAGGTTCAACAGTTTCTTTCCAACAGTGACAGGCTCTTGAACCTCCTCTTGTACTAACCAAGGACTGCCCTGACACCACTAAAGAAAGGTTTACATTATTGCGAGGTCACTTTTTAGGATGAGGATAATTGTGAATATTTATCTATCTACTCGAAGCGCATCATCAAGTTCCCTGATGACACGACCGCGGAGGGCCTGATCAGCAAGAATGAGGAGTCCGTATATAGATCTGAGCTGCAGTCGCTAACGGACTAGTGCAGAGCCAACAACCTGTACCTGAATGCTTTTTTAAAAATAAAATAAAATAAAAGCGATGTTGTGAACTTCAGGAGGGCCCAGGGGGACCTTGCTCTACTGAACATTGATGGTTCCACCATTGAGGTTGTCAAAAGTATCAAGTTCCTTGGAGTGCACTTGGTGGAGAATCTCACCTGCTCCTTTAACACAAGGTCCATAGCCAAGAAAGCCCAGCAGAGCCTCTACTTCCTGCGAAAGCTGAGCAAAGTCCATCTCTCACCCTCCATCCTCACTACAGTCTACAGAGGATGGATCGAGAGCATCCTGTGCCACTGCATCACCGCCTCGTTTGGAAGTTGTACTTCCTCAGACTGCAAGACCCTGCAGAGAATAGTGAAGATAGCAGAAAAGATCATTGGGGGCTCTCTTCCTACCATGAAGGGCATTTACCACACTTGATGCACACACCCCTCAAGTAATCTGTTCATCCTTTTCCCATCTAGTGGGAGGTACTACAGCATTTGGGGCCTTGCGTCCAGATTGGGCACCCAGCCCATTAGACTCCTGAATTCCCAGAACATGTTTATAGAGTACCTTGGTTCTGGGGACTCTTACAGTATACGTCTTCATATTTAATATTTTGTGTTTAACTTCTATTTTAACTTGTATTTGTGTAAATAAGCTCCATGGTGCTAGAGAAATGCTATCTTGTCTTTACTGTGTGAGCATGGCATGAATGATTAAATAAAGGTGATTTATCTATCTATGTATCCATCCGTCTCTAAATCTATCCATTGTATTTATCGTCTCTTTTTAATACAATTAATGATACTGTTGCAGTTGTAATTTTTCCAAGTACCTGTTCAGCTACAGCAAGTAAGAATGTTGGTGCAGATATACCTTGTACAATGTACATGAAAATAATCATAAATATTATCATTGTTTTACCTTTCTCGTTGTTTCCCTGTCTTTTTCATTTGCTTTGTCTTGTTTCACCTATCATCCTCTGTCTCCACCCTTCCGTCTCCCCTCCCCCCCTTTCTGGGGGTCATTGACGTCACTCCTGAGGGTCTGCAGTGAAAGAAATGTAGGGGATGGCTTTGGTGGAAGCAAGATCCGAAACATAACCTTGCCAGGAGATTCGTTAAAAGTTCAAACTGAATCAATTTGTATATTGCATGATAATAAAATAAATACTTTATTTGACTCTGAAAAGAATATTATCTTGAATCATGACCAGCATAAATATTTAGGATCCTTCATTGATTATGTTTTATCTTCTTAATCTGGATGCATTTCACTGAAAACAGATGGAAATAAAATTGTTTTTTTAAGCAACACATTTCTTTTGCTGTATCGTCAACAAACATATTTTATACATCAGTGAACCTCATTGTGTTCTAGGGTGGATACAGGGCTGCAGAGCTGATTTGTACAGCTGAAATGTTTTGTTGGCTCAGTGAATACTGAGTGGAACAAACTTTTGGGTTGTTTGGGGTTTCCGGAAGCTTGAAAATGGTTGAGAGCGATTAACGAATGGGATGAATAATTGTCTAGAGTTGCCCTGAGGTTTCTTCCCAACTTAGAAAGCATCATGTCTGGACGCCCCACTGCTTGGGTGAGAGAACGGCTCTGCCCAAAATAGCAAGAAATCGCAGAGAGGAAGAAAGCCGAGGCTGATGATGCAAGGTGGTATTTTTGACTGGAGGCCTGTGAGTAGTGGTGTGCCACAGGGGTTAGGCACGGTTAGCGTAGGGGTTGCTGCAGTGTTGTTACATTATTAGCATCCGGGCTTCAAATCCGCCGCTGTTTGTAAAGAGTTTGTATGTTCTCCCCGTGCTTGCATGGGTTTCCTACAGGTGGTCCTCCACCATTCATAATGTACCAGGGTTGGCAGCCAATGGGGTTTAATTGGGTAGCACAGGCTGATGGGCCAAAAAGGCTTGTGACCATGCTGTATGTCTGTATGGATGGTTTGGTGCTGAGCCCATTGCAGTTTGTCATCTATATCGATGATTTAGATGAAAACTTGCATGGCATTATTTGAAAGTTTGAAGAAGGCACTGAAATGCCTGGTATTGTAGATAGTGAAGGCATTTGCCAAAAATTGCTGCAGGAAATTGACTAGTTGGGCAGAGGAATGATTGATGGAAATTAAATCCGAGAAATGTGGTGCAGCATTTTGGAAGATCGAATGCAGTGGTTTTCAACCTTTTATTTACCACTCACATCATCATGGCTTGGGTTTGTGAACGAAGATTTAGGAAGGCGGCTGTCCACGTCTGCTGCAGGCTTGCTGGTCGCCGACGAGGCCAATGCGGGACAGGCGTGCCTGGCTGCAGTGGCTACGAGGGAAATTCTGTTCTGGATTTGATGCTGCTATGTCACGGTTCTTCCTCCATGTCCTCCAGGCCAGCCCTGCATGTGTTCTTGAAGGATGAGACGGACTGGTGAATGGTGTGTCACCAGGCCACATGATTGGAGACTAGAGCTGACCAATGGTGATGGTCAATGTGACAGGCACCAAGGGCTTTCTTCAGAGAGTCCTTGCACCTCTTTTTTTTGGTTCCCCTCTCTCACAGTAGCCGGTGGTGAGTTCGCCATACAGCACAATCTTGGGCCAGCGATGATCCTCCATCCCAGAGACGTGCACTGCCCAGTGTAGCTGAATCTTCAACAGCTTGGTCACGAAGCTGGTAACCTCTGCCTGGTGACGAAGTCACTCCAGGGGATGTTGAGGATGGTGAGGAAGCAGCCGGGTGGAAGCGGTCGAGGAGTTGTAGGTGGTGATGGTAGGTGACCCACGACTCTTGAGCCGTACAGGAGGGTGGTCTGTAACAGCTCTGAACGCACTGATCCTTGTGTCTTTCTTCAGATGCTCGTTGTCCCACACTCTTTTGTACAGGCTGAATGCTCTGTTGTCAATCTCTTCGATGATCTTGCATCTGATGAGATGGTTCACCCCAGGTAGCTGAACTGCATGACTGGTATAGGGGCTCCATGGTTAATAAAGGATTATTGAAGGTGGTGAGTGGAAAGCAAAAGGTTTAGAACCATCAGTCTAACATAACCTCCACTGCAGTATATAATACCTTGAAAGTGAAATCACAGGTAGATAGAGTGGTTAAAAAGGCTTTTGGCATTTTGGCTTTCATTAGAATATTGAGTATAGAATTTGAGGCATCTTCTAGGATTTATATAAGACATTGGTGAGGCCCCATTTGGAGTATTGCATTCCGTTTTGATCACCGTGTTATAGGAAAGATGTTGTCAACCTGGAAGATAAATGAGGATGTTGCCCAGACTCAGGGGTCTGAGCTACTGGGAGAGGTTCAGCAAGCTAGGGCTTTTACCTTGGTATGCAGGAGGATAAGGGTGATTTCATAGATGCGTACAACATGATGAGAGGAATAGATTGGGTGAGCACAGAGAGTTTAGGGGAATTGGTGACCAGATAGGTTTAAGGTGAAGGGGGAAAGATTTAACAGGAACATAATGGGTAACTTCTTTTATGCACAGTGGTGTATGCATTGGGCTGCCAGAGGTGGTGGTTGAGGCAGGTGATATGCCAATGTTTAGAGGGATATGGACCAAGCAAAGGCAGGTGGATGAGTGTGGGTGGGACATTTTGGTCAGCTTGGGGCAATTGGGCCAAACAGCCTGTTTCTATGCTGTATGACTCTATAACTACATGACTATGCTATTCTGTTAGGCAGGAGAGCCACATTACATGCATGGCCCGTACCAATCCAACAGTGACACTGATTGGATGAAGCAGGCCGTAACAGGAGCTTGAGGACAGCATACAACAAGTGTTCTGCTTTGCAGATAATCCGTTAATCCTTTTGATGTATCTACAAGTGCCTTAATGTGAAGAACAAAAACAAAATCAAAGTCCCATAGTTCATAAAGTTTGCAAAGGAGGAATTTGCCTCTGGGTCACTGACTGCAGTAACAAGCGAGAGTGCTAATTTCAGGTTATCCCCATTTCCTGGTTTTCTGATCCAATTAAATCAATGGAAGCAAATATGTAAGTTAGTCCAATCAAAATTCATTGCATAGCTTTGCAATGCACTGGGCAATGATTTTTTTTTCCAGAAGGTTTGCTTCCTGAAAAAAAAAGTGGGGATTATGTTCAACAACTTCAAGCTGAACACAAAGATCATTTCAGATTTGGTGCATCACGTTGGAAGTTGGAGAAACATTAAATTATCTTTTATTGATTTTGTATTTTCTAATCGCACAATGATGTTGACACATTGCGTGAGTTCCACTGTCCTAAAAATGTTTTGCTGTTGATTTTCATTTGTTCTCGGCATTTGATACCCCTCGTGTTAGTGTCCAATAATAGTTGGCCAGCATTAATGGATTCCAGTTGCCCAGATGCTGCTTTTCTATGGTCACAATGTCCTAGTGAACATGTTCGTCACTGACTGCACAACAATCAGTCCAAGTGTGATTGCAGAGAAGGAATTTTTGATAACATGTTTCACTTCATGGTTTTGTATGCTTGAAGTAGACTTAAAATACATATGACAGGAAATCATAAAAATGGGTTATGTCAAAAAATGGTACATGATAGTGTTACAAGCCCAGAGGACCCCAAAACCTCGCAGCAACAGAAATTCACCAAGACCAATGGTTACTTAAACAAAAGTTGCTTTTAATTATCATTAAACATGAAAACAGGATCAGAAAAGTTATTTGATTCACAGTCCAATCTCACTTCTTACTCCTCCAAGTTCACTAGCTGCAGGCAATTCTTATACTGTGCACAGAATTTAACATTTAGGAATTTCACCAGGCTTTGGTGCTTGAAATGTAAACGGTTACCACTCAGAAAGGTACTTGTCGGGTTTCACAGAGAGATTTGTTGTTCGCTGGACACAAACTGTTTCCTTCTAATCAGCCATGTCAGTATCTTGCCAAAGAAACTTGCCCCCTCAGGGTTCTCCAGATGATAACCTTTCTTTCAGGTCACCACAGAGTTCCTTTTTGTTTCAAGTGAAATATTAGACAGCCAGACTTCTCCTCTTGTTCGGACCACAAGGTCGTTGAGCAGGCTGAACTAAGCACTCACAACCTGTCTTCAAAATGGGAGGTTTTCCACAAACTTCCAGCTTGTCCTGTTCCAGTCCCAACTGTTGCTGCTGACTGTAGAACTAAATTTTCTCTCTCTCTCTCACAGAAAAAAAGCCTGTTTTTCTTTCTCTGCTTGAAAAGCCACATGACCCCCTTAGAATAGCGACCTGCACTCAGACAGACTGCGGCTTCGAACCTAATCCTCCGAGTTCTTTCATCTGTTGCTTTTCAAAACAACAATCCATTAGTGAAGTCTCTATAGGCACTCCCAAAAGCTTTTGCAAAGGCTCCTGGAGCCGGGCCTGTCTGGATTGAGCAGAGCTCCAGTATTTTAAATGAGATTTGTTTTGAAGTGTTTGTATGTGACCTACCCCAAAAAGAAAACCTGCCTCAATTTATCTCCTTTAAAACATATCTATAATCAATATAAAATACAACATAATCTGTCACAATAGTTACATTTTAACACTATTTTCATGATCAGCAGTCCAAAGTCTATCTTTGGCTTGGCTTCGCGGACGAAGATTTATGGAGGGGTATGTCCACGTCTGCTACAGGCTCGTTGGTGACTGACAAGTCCGATGCGGGACAGGCAGGCACGGTTCCAGTGGTTGCAAAGGAAAATTGGTTGGTTGGGGTTGGGTGTTGGGTTTTTCCTCCTTTTGTCTTTTGTCAGTGAGGTGGGCTCTGCGGTCTTCTTCAAAGGAGGTTGCTGCCCGCCGAACTGTGAGGCGCCAAGATGCACGGTTGGAGGCGAGATCAGCCCACTGGCGGTGGTCAATGTGGCAGGCACCAAGAGATTTCTTTAATCAGTCCTTGTACCTCTTCTTTGGTGCACCTCTGTCTCGGTGGCCAGTGGAGAGCTCGCCATAGAACACGATCTGCCTTCATTGATATCAGAGGTAGATTTCTCCTGCTATTGAAACTGAAGTGTTCTGATTTGGTAGGTGGGGGGTAGTTGTAGACTTCAGAAGGATCGGGTGATCCAAAGATTTTTTTTCACTCAAGAAATTGCTCAGAATGCTTGACTTCAAAAAGTTCTGAAAGCTAAATACCATAAATAGCTAAGGAAGTGGGCCTTACGGATTAGGCATTTGGAGGATTAAAGACAAAGTACACAGACTCTGGGATTCATTGTCACCCCTTACCTAAAAGCCAACATCAGTACGATGGGTAAATGCGGAAGGTAAAGGAAAGATGGAAGCAGCATAGCCAGAAAGGAGTGGATGTCAAAACAAGCCAAGTTTATTGTTATCTGAATGGACAAGTACAACCTGACGAAACAGTGCTTTCTGGTCCTCGGTGCAAAACATGCAGATACACAACCAGACATAACACACGTGAATGGAGTCTCGTGAATGGAGTCAGGGTGTTACCAGAAATTAGAAAATTCAATGCTCATGTCATTGGGTTTTAAGCAGGGGCGTAGCCAGGTTCTAACAATAGGGGGAGTGAGTACATTAAAAAAGGCGCCCCGACCACGGTCCCCTCAAAGCTGTCCGCATGTGGCTCGCAACCAGTGCAGAAAGGAAATAAATGTGCGTACAAAAGGTTAGTTCCCTAAAATAATGTAATTCAAAGTACAGACTAAAATCTTAACTAAATACATTATTTTGTAGAATACAATCATACTTTTATGATATTAAAACAAGCCAATACAATTTTATTAGCCATGGGAGATGGTTGTTCCAAAATTTATCTTGAAACAACTTCAAGATTACATTTGCACAAGCCTTCAGAGCGCACATACTTTTGTCACAGGAAAAAAAATTGCGCAAATAGTTTACTTCTAAGATGCTGTGTGATCCATTGAGTTTCTCCAGCGCTTTTGTGCACTACCCCCAGACGCCATTTGTGTGGTTTCTTTCCTTCACTTGGAGTTAGTGGTAGCTCCATTGTGAACGGGTGAGGTGGGTGGCTGAGGGGTAGGAAACGTGAAGGATGCGAACATGGGCCAATCAGGAGAAAATCAAGCATTTACTGGAAACAACCTCACCCAATCAATCAAAGCTAACATCATTGCAATAGAGTTCAGCCCATGCAACTTTGAAAGTAATTATGGGCTACTGCAAATTTCAAGGCCAATGGGTCTCAGTCTTCGGTTGGGATCAGTCATTGAGCAATGGTTCTTGTACTAATGCAATGGAAAAAAGTGTTTTAATAAAGTTTTTTTCCAGAGAGTGTGGGAGCATGAGCCACTTTTAATGGCGAAAATTACGCATGTATGCTCCATTTATTGTGTTTTGGTTTTTTTTGCTACTGACTTGGACAAATAAAATGCAAACCAAAGTGAGGTTTTGGGTTCTGCCCTCAGGAAAAGCAGGCAAGCTGGCTGAATGTCTATAGCTAATGTCTCCTAGCGATGGAGCAGAGAGCGACTCCACTGTGAATGTGATGCACTGGTGGGCCACCAGCACATCACAGGAGACTGAGCCATGAGCCCACAGCTCAAAAAAGGCAGCACTTTCTCCCTGCATTTTCTTTCCACCCACCCCCCTCCTCCCCCTTCAATCCCCCCAATTATGCCACTGGTCTTCTGCTCCCCAGGTGGGATATGTGTTGTTTTTCAAGTTTACATTTGGCCTCACCTTGGCCACGGATGAGGCCTCTAATCCTTATGCCTAACAAACTAAATACTTCATCAGTTTTAAAGAAATAAATATCATTATTATGGAGTGGATTTTGCTTTTAGCTTACTATATTTGGATTTTACAATTCCATGCTGAAAGCATCAGTGACAGTCAAAGAATCTAAACACTTCAACAATCATTCTAATTGCCATAAAGTGCCTGTTTTAAATCATTTCACAGAATTACAAAATGCATCCATGTAATTTACCCATCTAAAGGTCAAAGCTTATTGATGGAAATTCTGCTTATGCTTTACAGTTTTGTACACTGTGCTAATGGGCCATTGATCACATAGAACAATTGATTTCATTGAAATATGAAAGCGTAATTTAACCTGAGGAACACAGAGTAAATTGAAAGTGGTTGATGGGGA